>NW_012026800.1:3767174-3909777 GCF_000956235.1 Wasmannia auropunctata
TATCTACAATAGCGTGTCTCTTATTAGAGAAAGGGTTTCCTCTCGATTTCTGACCTCGAGATGGCATTAAGCTGAATTCCACGTTCGCCCGAATACATTCCACGGCCCATCCCGAAAAGCGAAACTCGCTTTTGGTCGGTACGTGAGACAGACGGAAGCAATTTCGAGTTTACGCCTCGACAAGCCCCTAGTGCGTATTGCGTAAGACGCACATCTCATTTTGCAGCAGTCAAATGTTTCCTCGCGAGAATGTGCATTTCTCTCTCTCTCTCTCTCTCTCTCTCTCTCTCTCTCTCTCTCCAATTGAGAAAAATGGACATTAACAAGACAGTAACAACCTGCGCATTTATGAGGAAAACTTTCTAACATCTATTAACTTTTAATCTCTCAGTCACTAGTTTCTTCGAGCGCGCTTGAACACAAAAAAAGAAGAAATTTCAGTTTTAAAGCGGAATATATGAAGAGATTGGCGAAGAGACGGCTATTACACCTGTGAGACGTCCGTATTGCTGGCGTTTATACCCGCAAGTACCGTAACGTTACGCGCCCGAGGCATGAAAGCGACAATAAAGGCGGATTTGATTAGACTGTCGACGTTCTCCTATATCGCCCTCTCATTTCCTTTTCTGCGTTGTCTCGTAGCCGGAGATGCACCGTCGCTGCCATCGCTCTCTGTATTCGTTTAATTGGAAATTCAGCGGGGCGGCAAAATGAAGCTTTACGTATAATACAGGGCTTACGTCATGGAGTGTTGAACGAAAAATGACGTGCATAAACGTCTAACGTTACGTCTGACATGTCCATTTTTTCAATTCTAAATCATTTCTCAATTGTATGTTATATTAAAATGTATAAAAACACAAAAACGAAAAAAAATTGAAAATAATGAGCCAAACACAATTATGATTTCCTTAAATGTCGTCTATAAAAGAAGCTTTTTTTTTAAACACTATAACATTTTTTATTTTTATCGATAAGAGAAACAATTCAAAGCTCCGCGATGATTTTTTTGTCTACAGATTATTTTAGGGAAATTTTTTTTACTTTTTCGACAGTAAATCGAAAACTGTGTGCTCTTCTGTCCCCTTCGCGGAATATTAGTTTCTCGTGGCGCAGGTAACCAGTGACCGAAAAATTGCAGTTGCAGTTTACACGGCGTAAATATTTGCGATTATAGGGCGCCGTCTTCCTAGTGAAGCTCGTTTAATTGAAAAACTGCAGGGGTGGATTTCGGGGCGAGAGTGAAATTTACGCCACGCGCCCATCCTAATATGTATTACGCTGGGATCGACCCCGGGAGAACGGAGAACGTCGTTTTCTTTTACTTTATGAAAGCAAAATAAATTTTACAAAGACGAGCGTGGAAAAAAAACGTGGCCGGGCATTTCCAAGTCAATAAAAGCTTTTTACATCCCAACGCTGTATCGATAAATTATTTCCGCACGAATCAGGAAGAGAAGAGACTCGCTTCTTCTCCGCGTTATAAAAAAAAAAGAAATTTCTCACAGCGCCATGGGAGAAGCGCGCAGGAAGGATCTCAAATCTAATGACATTTTTTCATATCCCTCTTGGTATATGAAACATTCATTTCTTTCATTTCTCTTCGGATATTGCAGATGCAGCGTACCTTCAATCTTTGTATCTGTTTAATTAATGAAGATACATCTACTCACAAACCTCTATTAATTCTCCATCAGAATATATAACGGAATTCCCTGTACGTAATTAAGAGACGAGAGTAAAAAATGTAATAATATCAAATAACGAAAAATCAAAGCATGAAATTTTTCAACCCTCTTATCGTCGATCTCAATTTGCTGTTGGCGCACATAAATTACTATCGATACAGCAGAACCAAATGCGTTAATCTCTTCTCGGGATAGCGACTTTCGATCCACGCCCTGTACATCGGCGGCGATTTTTCGTCATCACGCGCGGAATAGGGCGGGCATGTCGCGAGCATCGCCTGCATCGCTGACGCGTTCGTCAGCCGTCGAAAGCTTCGTTTTCGGGTAAAGCTCGTGCAGGGTGAGGTTAATGGGCTTCACCCGAAAATTGATGGCCGCCGTGCATGCTCGTGTGAAATACGCGCATCGCGCCGATCTTTTTCCCTCGCGCGGGCGCGCGCGCGCTCGTCTTTGCCTTTCACGGGCGCGGGAGGGGCGCGCGGCCTTTTTATTTCACTCCTCTTACAATCGCCAGGCGCCGATTTTTCCTGAGAACATTCGCGGGATGCCCGCGGTCTTCCATCTTCACCGCGGCCGCCCCTCTCCGCCTCCGCGAGCTTTCAGCAGCGACGTCAACATTCATCGGGTTTTTTCACGAGCCACCGGAATGCACCGGAAGAAAAATGGGGGGAGGGCCCATCTTCAAGCGGATGAGGAGCATTACAAGCATACGCTTTGTAAACCTATCGATCTGCTCTCGCTGATACGGGCAATTTAATCTTCTTACGTGCGTCTAAGCGTTTCGAAAGCCTTACGTTTTCGAATTTGGGTATACATGCATGGTAATACTAGGGCGGCTCGCTTCGTCCACTTGCGACGATTCATGGACGTATAGGCATGCGGATTACAATGAGTGATCGACGACTGTATGACTGTGATTGGTAGTACTGTTCCATGTGCGCCAGACGCGCTTCGATGCAGGTCGGCGACTATGGTAAACGCGTATCAAAGGGCTAAACGTATAAATCACCGTAAGCCACGCTTTAGCAGTCAATAAATCACATTTACTACATCGCCGAATTTCTCTGTTGTGTGTGCAGATTCGCGACAACCTGGCCGCGGAGGGTATGGAGCCGCTGGAGGAGGAGATCCCGCAGGAGGATATAATCGGTCGCGATTACTGCCGTTACACCATAAAGCGCCTGATGGCGCCTTAAGCTGCCGGAATCCTCTCGGCGAAGCGCCGAGCGAAACGTAACTCGCAAACGAGTCGAGTGATCGAAACGGAAACAGAGAGATAAGAGACGGAAAGAGGGAGAGAAGGGGAGAGACGGAGAGAGAGAGAGAAAGAGAAATAGAAGACAGAGAGAAGCGAGAGAGCGGAAGGCAAAAGTTCACTGCCCCAGCGGGAGTAAAATTCACCCTTTACAACTTTACCCCAAGTTCGCGACCCGTTGCGTCTCCTAGAGACGACACGGTATCCGCTGCACATACAAATATGCACACGTTCTCTCTCTCTCTCTCTCTCTCTCCCCTCTCTCTCTCTGTCTTTTTCGATCCTCCTCGACGTTACACACGATTCTCATCTTTGTACGTAAGTAGGTAGATAAACTCGATTTCCGCCAGGGATCCCGGAGCCATGAGATATATGCAAATGCTCGCGAAGGATATATCGGGACGGTCAGTGGAAACGTCAGTACGTCAGTACCGCGACTAAGGGCACGACGCGACGCCGCGAATAAAAATTGCGGTTAGATTAACAAGGGGACGCGTCGCTTAAGTTATTCCTAGAGATAAAAGTATAAGAGATCTAACTCGCAAGTTTTACTTCCGTATACGTCTTTTAGCTTCTATCGCTCGATCTTTACGCGCATGTAAAATTCTCTGCGTTTTAATCATCCGCGTATCTGTTGTGTGTAATATGTATGTATAATCTCTGTTATGTACATACATGACTCTCTCTTGTTACATATTATTGCTATCGTCGGAGCAATATTTACCGCAATTAATTCTCGCTAATAAATATTTTAACAGCGTTCGCTCGATGTCTCTCGAAGAAAATTTCTAATAGGACTTTTGAGTAATTATTCTTAATTGCTTCTACCTATATAGAGATTAGGGTCCCTATTTGGAAAATTTAATTGTGATTCAATCGACTTGCCTATTTATTAAAAAATTGAATTCTAATTCAATCTTGCTTGCCGCGAAATTTGAAAAGATCCTCATATTTATTAACTGTGTCCAGTCTAATCGATAATGAGCAATAATAATGGTACGCCGTGTATTAATGAAGCGATGGCCCATTAATTTGAAACTACCACGAGTAGTGCTATTGTAGTGCTATTGATTACTCGAACGAGCTATTGGCGAGCCATTGTACAATTTAATTACTTACCCTAGAAGCAAAATCAAATGTATGATGAAATACATGCAGAAATTACGCTAAATGCGCTCGATAACACCAAATGCACGTGCGAGCTTTATATAATAACTCAAATTAGTGCTGTCTGCATCATAACTCTCATTCACAAATTTATCTAATTTATCATGCATTTACTTCGAGGAACAACGCTCCGCGCACAATCGGAAATTTTTTAAACTTTGAATAAATTTTAACAAATAAGGGAGTATAGGATTTTGTAAAACGCGATCGGAAACCACTATAGGTATCCAATTACTGTGTTGCGGTACTGATACGTACACTCGTCATGCGATAGTCAAATGAGAAAGCGTATCTCGCGTGCTTCGTTGGTAAAAGGGCCGGCCAATTGACTGTTAGTCAAGCTGTTAATGCGGCTGAGAAATGAGCTCGAAGCGAGGAGGGGGCGAAATATATCCGAAACTACAGCACGACAACGAGGCGGAAACATGCACCTTATCACTGCGATACGAAGACCAACGCGTTTGTATAAACGTTTAACAATTTAGCCACGGGCATACTCGATGTTAAAAAAAATAAAAAATAAAAAATTTGTACTCAGCGATTTCCTCGTCGAAGCCGGAACCAAAAAAAACTGTCCTAGTCAATAATTATGCTATGTATACATCACGACCGATTACTTACGACGAAACTGTCGATTATTCGCGTATGAGTGGACGATCGTTTGAGAATGGTAAAATCGCGTAAACGAGAAAGAGTGAGTGAGAAAGAGAAAGAGAAACGCGTGCTTTGCGTGCGTGCATTACTGTCTGTGCGTGTGCGAATGGCAACTTGTACATATGGTACCTGAAGTCGAAAAACATATTATTCCTCCAAGCACGTCAAGCCGGCCATGTTGGATCGGAGAAACCAGGTCACCGAGTGTCCCTTTTTAATCTAGACACGAGGCGCACACACAAAGTCGCGTCGATGGGTAGCTAAAAAATTTACGTGTGTCTCGATTGTAACTCTCGCGGTAGTTTTTTTTTTTGCGTTTGTTCCCTGACCTCTCTTTCAAACTCGCCGACCACGATTCCAGATGGTAGGCTTGACCAATCGTGATCATCGGGGAGCTACGAACGGGGCTAATCGCGAAGCGACTCTCTAGCGACCGTCGACCAGGGTTGACGGCGAGGATACGGTCGCTCGTAATAAAAATGTAAGCCTTTCCTACGATTTTGCACGATCAAAGTTGACGTCGTATACGTATACATATACGCCGTGCGCGTGTCGCGAATTTGGACACGATGAATTTTTTTAATTCTATACCGTAATTATTACCGCACCGTCGCCATACGATTCCGGATGGGGGTCGCAAGATATTTTTATCTCACGCGTACGCGCGCTCCGCTCTCGCATAAACTGTTTTACACCAAAATTTCATCATAGCGGAGAGCCCGGTGATTACATCGGAGCCTCGAATAAACGCATCGATTTCCCTTGTGCCACGACGATATGGTCGTTAATTTCTCTATTGCGTGGCAAATTCTATTTCTACGCGAATCGTTTAAAAAAAATAGAGATAAAAATGTGTTGGAAACGTATTTGCAAGTTACGTTTTTATTCGGAATAAAGAACAGAAATTTAATTATATTTTTTTTCCCGGGCAATATTATCTGGAGGATACGTGTAAAATTTGTGTAAAATCTCGGATCTCGTTTATTTCCATTCTATTGTTACGCGAAGGCAACACACGATACACAATCGAGAGTTAATCGAGTCGATCCCTCGCGCGGAATCCCATACGGCCGGACTTAACGATCGTTCTCGTGCGAAACGGAACGGGATCGACGAAACGCGAGTCTCGCAAAAAAACTAATATTCTATAAGGTTTCGAAAGTTACTGGTATCTAAAATAAATCCACGGCAAATCGGACGCCGTCGTTGCAAAAGCGACCGAGTCGTCATTTATTTCGGTCCTTTTCCCACATCTTGGTAAGTAGCATTAACAATTTGCAGCCTAAATTATTGACGGCCTTGCGAGTTTACAATACTTTGAAAAAGTTATAAGTCCCAATCAGTTGTAATTATAAAATATAAATCCCAAACAGTAAAAATACCAAAGTAAATTAGACACATAAATGAGATTAATTAAGCAAACATGATCAAATTTGATGACGATCTAAGTTACAATGGTATTCAGTAAAAAAAAACGAGTGTCCTTCACTGTTAAATATAAAAGGTTGTTTTAGTCACTAATCATGCTATGTATACATCACGACCGAGCTGTAATCCAATTTCTTGAGTTAAATAATATTTCGTTATTTTCAACTTCCATGTGTGTCAAAGTGTATTATTTTAACGCAGAATATGTGGTTAAAAAATATCTAATCAATCCATTTCTGTAGTTGAATTGTTTCTGAGTTGCTTCATTATTAAGTGCATTTACCAAAAATAAATTAAATTTGAATCAAATTTAATACATTTCTTGAATTAAATTGTTTAACTCTATTGTTTCTAGTCTTAGACGAATTTAATTTTCTTGGACCATAATCTTAAGAGGATTAATCTATCTTCCTCCGTAGAAGAAACAAAAAATCAACGATCACTGATCATCGACTCGATCATCGACTTCACGTGTGAATGCACGGTCATCGAACGGGAGACGGTGAGAAAGTTGGAAAAAAGAGAAGACGAGAGGGTCGTGTGTCCATAGATGAGCGGACGGCTTTTCAAGGATAATTAATTTCCCGGTCATTCTCGGAACCCTAACGAGCTCGTTAAAAAGTTTCGACACGTTTAGACCCGGATTCGACCATGGAAAAACCATTTAAGCTTCTTTCCAGCGTCGGACCTGCGGTGCTGAATGGACGACCGGGTTTCTTCGCGCATCCCCACGGCCACGTCTCGCAAGCAACTACTTTTTTCCCCGCTTTCCAATGTCTACCTCGCGCCGTTACGACCCACACCCTCTTGCACCCTCTGTCGCGACCCCTCGTCTCGCCGCCCGTTTCTTCGTCGTTCACCTCGCAGCCGTTCCCATCCACCTCGGCAGCAGCTTTCAGCTCTTTCTTGTCGTCGTTTGGCTGACATTCCGCCGCAGAAACAAGATGAAGACACGGGCGGGGGCAAGAGGGAAAAATAAAAAGGAGAGGGAAACTAGCCGCGAGTAAGGGAGCGTCGCGAACCACTACCGAGAGAGGGTCCCCGGAGGTACCAACCTGCGAGAGAGCCCACTCTCTCTTTGTTTCGCCTCCCGGCGAGATATCGGCTAAGTTTACTGTGGAAACTCGACCTATAAATTTCATCCCTTAATACGGAAGGGCCGTATAATATGAAACCGTCGAGTTATACCTCGCGGCGCCGTTTTAAGAAACGCCTGACGGCGTTACTCACTCGGGCCTGCTCGCGTTTCCCGGACGGAATTTGTTGGATTTGCAAAAAAGTTCGCGAACGATATTCCTGAGTGCTCCGCAAAGTGAGCGCGAGGCGCGGAGTAAAAAGAGGTCTTGAAGTTAAGAAAATTCTCTAGCCACATCTCCTGTATACAGAGAAAAAGAGAGAGAGAGAGAGAGAGAAAAAGAGCGAGAGGAAGGGAGGAGAAAACACGCGATGCATTATTTTACTTGCACGCTCATGCTATTACTCTTAACAGAAATAAGCTTGCGATGGCACATTCGCATTAAGGATTTGTCCTATATTCACTATAATGAATAGTTTAAGTATCTTTTCTCTCTTAAAACTCTAAACGGGAAAAAATAGTTAAAAGATTATTCGAGGATCCGAATAATTATTGCATGATGTATATAATAATTCGAATAAGATAAATGCGAATGTCTATTATTTTAAGTAATATATAAATAATTTTCTGTAAGATAACGAATAATCATTATATTCAAATATAAAATGATTAAAATAGAAACAAAATTATCCGGCTAATTATTCAAGTAAACGATAGTGCTGAATTATTGGAATTAATTCTAATTCTGCTCTTTATACAAAAGTATGTCTCAAAAATATCTGTACGTAAAAAATTGTGTTTCGAGTAAATGACTTATATATTTTCCGCTCTTACTTTGTTACAAATGCGGACTTATTAACGGAATTATTATATAGATACGATATTCGTTATACGAATAGTTTCACTGGTTAACCAATGCGCGCTCTGTCTGAAACTGTTAAGCGCGCAGAAAGCGCCTAGGGTGAACTAAGATCAGCGAGTCTCTTCCTTAGGTGGATCAAGTATATCTCTCCGAAATTTCGGACTTGGAGCGATACAAATATGGAGCCCCTGAATCTCAGCAGTGCCTCGAGGTGGCATCGTAAGATACCGGCGAACCTGTGTTCGCTCTGCGAAGCGCGGCGGTGGAATTAATGCCGCATTTGTACGGAATTTGGCCAACACTGGCTCGGAATTTGGCTTATACGATCAAGGAATCGTATCTCGTCGCGGTGGAAGTAGGTTTACGATTCGGTCAATCGTAAACCCTTGATTGCTCGGTCCTGTCGAGAGCCTTCGTCCCGCAAGGTACATAAACATCGTTGATTATCGCGAGGACAGTAAGATGTGGAGGCTAACTCGTCCGAGGCTGACAACTGTGAATATTATATCATAACGCGACCGATACAAGTGCCTTCGACTTTATCTCGTTCTCGTCTGTCGTAATATTTATATAAGTAGTTATTCGCTCTCCATGAAAGAAAAAAAAACGCATTCCGTCTTTCAAGAATTAGGAATAAAAGACTGATTGACATATAAGTCAACTCGGCTTGTGCTAGTTAGAGACATTTCGCGATATTTCATACCGAGGTAACATCGTCTAGATTAAATCGTACAGAAAGGAAGAAGTGCCCAGTATTTCAATTTATGAAACGAATTTTATGAATAGCCTCGGGTAATTTAATTTTCCAACATGACAAATTTTCGATATTAAATAAGTAATTAAATTAAATAAGCACTTCAAATTAAATTTCTGTATATTAAAAGTCGACTCGGAATTCGAGAGGAAATAAGGCCGCAAGGCACGACGAGTTTTATAAAATACTACATGTTGTGTATAGCCTGTTTAATTATTCAATCGCGACATTTGCTATTCAAACGATGAGACATAAAATATCGAACATGACGCGTGATCACGTATTCATATACGCTTGCTTTATTTTCTCGATAACTCGCGGAAAGAAGAGTCCACCCTCATAAAGCTTCATACATAAGAGAGAAACGGAACCGTAAGCCTATACATAATTTCATACATAATTTATGCCGCATATCCCATAAATAACCACGCGTGTACTTTCATCCTATACGCGGTATTTGCGTTCTTTGAGCGACGCGCGAAACGCACGCCGTGGGAAACGTTCCGCACTGCAGGGACTCACGCATACAATTCTTCCGTTTATTTACCCCCCTAAAAAAAACGTTTATCTTCAGCAACACATTTGAAAAAAATAAATTCAGTCTAGAGATATATCTTCCGCGACACGATTGACACTATATGATATATATGTGGGAAGCGTCAATTTTTCACGGTATACGAAGATAGATGTATGGACGGAACACATCTCGATCCCTTCGACGTCGCGAAATGCCCTATCTAGAATTTTCGATTCGAATTTTCTTAAAATGGTGTAGATATTTGGTGTAGATTATTTTGTGCAATACTTATCAGCGCTAATCGCATCGTATGTATGTAAAGATATTGCTACTCAAAGCAAGCTGCAACAGCCGCTTTGATACTTTTCGAGCTTTAACGTGGAAACAAATTTATCTTTTAAATTTTCGTGACTTCCCTTAATGCGAGAGTAATCCTCATTTTTCAGTATAAAAATTCGATATCTCGCGCGTGCAAATGACTGCAGCACACTGCACTGCCTTGCAATATCTTCGCGAAAGAATGGAACATTATAAGAATATAGATTGGATGTCGTGATCTGCTTACGCGTAATACTGTTTAAAATAACCGCAGCGACGCGATAATACGCCCGCGCGCCTATCATCCCTTCGAAGGCACATTTCTCTGCAGCAAATAAAGAGAAAAAAAACGGGAGAAAGAGAGGATAAGAGAGAGACGGAGATGGAGTTTCCTCTCGTTTCTCAGCTCACGTTCTCGGGCTTTGCGCGTCGCTCACCTCGGAAAATAGCTTCCCTTTACTTATTCTTCTCTTTTCCGCTTTATCGACTATACGTCTATCGCGATCTCCTTAATAAGACAAACCTATCGATGGATTGATGAATTGACAATATCATCGTTTTTTCAAATTTACGAATTTATCGCGAATTTGGAGTCAGTTCTGTTTTGAAAAATGTCGAGGGAATTTATTATTTAGCATAAATATCTAGTGTTACATATTTTTACACACAACTAGACCTCAATTCTGTTAAAATATAAACTTTACTGTAAATTAACGAAAGGATTAAAAAAAAAGTTTTTTAGACATCTTAGCTTTTAGACGTCTAAGTTAGCGGAGCAAAATGAGCAGAATCAATTCTAACTAATATATTTATTTGTTGTTAAAAAGTTACATTAGAATTGATTCTGTAATTTGTTCTGCTAACTTAAAACGTACCTTTTAGATAGATAGGAAATCTGTCTGAAGTTCAGCTCTCCAAAAATTCTTTTTCCCAATGGCGCTTTAGAAGCTAGGAGCTGGTGGTTCGCTATTTCACCGACAGAAATTCTAAATCAATTCTCTAAATTAATCAGAGAATCAAGATTGAAGCCTTGAAGATTGTACAGAACACGCTGAAAACGTAAAGTGCAACGAACCATCTCGTGGCTCATTATCACGTTGCACCCTTCGAGCAAAAGGTAGGTATTGACCGAAAACATTTTCGAACTATCGGAATAAATTCCGAACGTAGCGCGAGAATCCCGAGGTCGAGAGAGAGAGAGAGAGAGAGAGAGAGAGAGAGAGAGAGAGACCGCAAGTACTTTCCCGCTGGGGGATAGCCATATTTTTTCTCCTTATTTCCTGCACGTCCCCAAACGTGGCCGCTATTTTTTCACGCCGCAACGCAACTTTATGAACTCTGCGCCCGACACGTCCGTCCATCTGTCCGTCCGTCCGTCCAGCAAGAACACGCGTTTTCCGCGGTCAACGAAATTGAATGTCCGCAGTTTATGACGCACGGAATTGCGTATAATCGTAAACTGCCGGGTGTGAGAGATAGGCATACACGTGCATGGGCGCAACGCTCTTTACGATTTATGCAAGTGCCGTTAAATGCACCTCGCGTCTGAACATCTACGTCGTGAGATCAACGTCGCGAATGACGCGGAAAAATATTAGGTAATTATGCGTGCGACGCGACTTTATGCCCTTTTAACTCTATGTAACGCGGAATATTACAGATAACATGTACAAATGTGTGTGTGACTTAGTTATTTAATACATACTCAGGCGCACACACACACCACACACACACAGCGTGTAAAATATATCATCTCCGGACACTGTCACAACTAAGGCCATCGTGCCAGGAAGTACATTATGGTACCTACTATGCAGCAAGCTTAATAACAATGCGAGGCACTCGGTTCTTTGCTCGGTACTTTAGTACAATTTGATATTTACGGGGCAATATTTCAACTTTACACTCCGCCTAACACGTTGATTTATTGCGACCATGGCGAGAAAAACGACCAAGTTTTCCTCCCCCTCTCTCTCTCTCTCTCTCTTTTCCACTTCCGCTTTATAAACTGGCAAGATTTTCCTAGCGTTTCGCGCGTGAGGGACGTAGGGAGATCGATATTTCTTTCTTAATAGGAGAGCAAAGTCCGATTCCGCGTGCATTGTGGCGAGACGGTGATTTATGGGGCGACGTGATATTTGGCTAAAAATTTTGTTCGTGCTGCGTGTACGAATTTAATCTTCGCGCATTTTCACGCCACCTGCCATGCCATTTCGCTCGTATCAATGGCAGTTTTCGAAAAACGAGCTCGTGCAAAAATCACTACCAGGGAACATTTCCAATAATAGCGAATATCACAAAGTTAAACATCTGAATAAACCGATCTGACCGATCTCTCCGCGAGCTCACCGAGCGAGCAAAAAATCGGTAATTCGTTCGGGGAACGAAAAATAGAAAATATCATTAAATCAGTACAGGGATTACGCTCTTATATGCGCCACGTGTATTCGTGGCCGTTTTCAGTTCAATCGATGCCCAACGTTTGTAACGTCGTTATCGTCGCAATTATTACTACTATGGCGACATTAAGCTCGCTCGTTACCGCTCGAGTTGATTAAAAGCTTCGCGAGCCAAATTGCGAAACAAAATTCGTTTTAAATTTCCGAATGTAATCGCGATAACGGCGATATCGGATTCATCCGTTTTTTTTCTCCCTTCTTTTCGACGGACCGTCGAACGAGCGCGGGAGATGATATCATCCGCGAACGTATCGCAATCTACGTAAACGGGAGCGGAGATTTCGTGGCCCGCGATATATTCCACGTCAAAATATGCAAATTCCCGTTTCGCAAAACCGCGATAACGCAGCGGTCCAATACGCCCTTTCGAAATCACGCCGGCGGATACGCAAATTCTTTCGGCGCAAATGTTTTTCAAGTAATTCGAAAGAATTACGATGTTAAATTTCTCACGTGATGGAAAGTCAGAGGAAGGCGAAGGGGACGGTGAAACGTCAACAGACTTGTTTTTCATCGAAAAATATTGGTTTTATTCGACTATCAGACTCTTCCGTACACATATATGAATCAACTTTTTGCAGTGGCGTTTTATAATTTCTACAAAACGATGAATTCTCTTAGTGGGGTATATAAGAATATATACCGCGTGTCAGTAAAGTTCAAAACGAATCGATAAACAGTCAACGAGGAGATCCCGCAACGACGCCCTTTCAAACAGACAATACTGAATATAGACTTTGATATACAACGACCGTTTTCGGCCCTTCAGAGACGCGTAATAACAGTAATATATCTATACAATTACTTTCTTACATCGCAACGATCGTGTGAGGGAGGTACACATTCCAAGCGTGAGGCCGTAGACAAACCGACCGACGTCCTTAATCAACGAGAATAAAAATATATGTGTCAACGTAACGAGAGTCGCGATAACAAAATGTACGTATAAAAAAACAGAAGGTAACACGATGAGGTAACGAGGTAAATCGGGGATAACGATCCCGCCGTTTCGCGGGGAGAAAAACAGAATAGGGAGAA
Source organism: Wasmannia auropunctata (assembly GCF_000956235.1). NCBI lineage: Eukaryota > Metazoa > Arthropoda > Insecta > Hymenoptera > Formicidae > Wasmannia > Wasmannia auropunctata. The sequence goes on from NW_012026800.1 coordinate 3,780,390, forward strand.
ATTTCACTATTCGCATAAGAAGCGTATGCTCTCGAAAAAAGGAAGTTCCACTCTTCGCGGTTTCGTTCAATGGATCAATCGCAGTATAGAAGAGTATCCGGACATAAAAGAGAAAATTTCAGATTTGCCAGCCAATTATTCCCTATTGCCTCGAAGAACAGTAAAAGAGAAAGGGAGATAAGACGGAAAGAAAGCTCGACTACCAGGGGGAGGGAAGGAGGGGGTTTTCGATCGGAGGAACAAGATAAATGGAACGACTCGATCCACGTGACTTCCTTATTCCTCGCCTCCTTGGCCGCTTAGTTGCTGCTGGGCTGTTCCCGCTTCAGCGAGCCGAGTTCTTCCAGCATCGCCTGAAGTCCTTCGGGGACTCGTCCGGCGTCGAATTCCAGAGTCCACTGACGATACTGCAGAAAAATAACAAACGGTTGTGTGTGTGTAAGTTTCCGTCTCTCGGTCTCGGTCTTGTTCGTACTACAATAAAATCCCGTAGTGCCGCCAGAGATCTTCGGCGGAATCAGAAGGATTTGGGAACAGCCTCGTGGATACGCAGGAACGCCGGACTCTTGTCGGGATTTTTCAACTGCTCCTCTTACTCGCTCGGCGGATTAATCGAACCTCGTATATCGATTAATCCGCCGACTCATTGATATCGAATATTTTCAGGACACGTCGTTAACAAGCAATCCGTACAAAGACAAGAAAAGCAAATGCAACCAATCAATAATCAATAAACAAATAATTTATTTCAGAGCTTTTCATAAGCACCTTTGTTCTCTACCTAACGAATTTCATTCAGATTTATTGCTACAGAGCAATATGACAATCGAACAAAGAGAATGCTAATTTTTATATAAAATCACGGAAATTATTTGTACAAATTATTTTCTAAAAGAATAGAGATCCGCAAGAATAAATATTCACTGCCGAACGACCGCGCGAAGTACTCGAATAATTCTAACAAATACGAGTGCTTTTCTGCGAAAGGACAAAACAAAGCAATGAAGATGCGAATAATACTTTTAGTCCGTATTGCTAAAGAGCGAACCTTTGTATTCCGCCAGAACTTTACACTTTTGCGAGTAACAACGCTAACTTAGTTTGCACTTCGAGAGAAGGTTTAAGGAAGACGATAAGGAAGACGATGAGAGAGGTGAGGAAAAGAAAAAGTTACCGAGGTTCTCCAGCTTCCGAAGAATTTGCTTTGCTTTATGTTCAAGATACAACTAATTCGAGGAACTTTAAAGCATATCTTTTTTCTCGAAAAAAAAAAATAATAGATCTTTCTTATGTATTATAAACTTTGTTTCTATTTTATTCGATTAGTATTAGATATACTACTATCTAGTAGCATAAATAGAATTCAATCAAAATTTGATGTAAATTTTTATATATAGGTATTTAATTTTCTCATAATTATAAACGATAATTTATATATCCTTTTATACTTCAGTTTTAGAAAGTGCTGCAGAGTGCTGTTCCTTATAAAGTGTAAAGATTGCTATTGTTAATAAAAATTATATAATAATTCTCTAACTATAAGCTATTAAAACTCATAAACTTTTCGCGAATTAAAAACGTGAGAACAAATATTGGAACATTGTCCATCGTTTATTTTTAAATGCATCTTAATTCGATAAAATACATTTGTATTTAAGAAAGTTAGTTACCAAGACAGAAATATCGAAAGTGAAAATGTTAATTTCCCTTCGATACTTTCACTAAAGGAAGAATAGCATTCAAGTTTTACAAGGTATAGCGTCGCAACTTCACTTTCCGCTAATTATAGAATGGTCTGTCTAACAAAATTTATTAATACAAGCCGCAATTCATTCGCGAGTACTTGTCTTGTCGTTGCAAGCACGCGACTTGTTCGCCGCAATAAACGCGATCGTTCATTTCTAAAGGAGAAAATCTTGGCTTCTCTCCTCGGAAAGAGCCCTCCATTCTCGTTCGCTCTCGCTTTATGAAAGGGTTAAGAATATGACTCACCATCTCGAGCTCCTTCCGCAGAGCAAGCACCGCCTTTTCTCGGTCGGCCACGAGCTCCTCCAGGTACTGATACCTCAGCTTCTTGCGAGCACGGCACTCCCTCGCACTCTGCCGGCTTCGTTCTGCAACAGAATAGCAAACGAATGAAGAGGGTGAGAAAAGGCGGATCCATATTAATACAGGAGGAATCGATCCATGCAAAGCGTGGTCGCTCCCGTCCGATCCCCGGGAACTGAAGTTCAGTCGGCGCCCGAATTCGCACAGAGCATAAATTTCGCCCCCGCGGTTCTCGGGCGTCAGGTTGTGACGTAACGGCCCAGCCGAGTGGCAGATATATATCGCGAGCTCTACAAGAATTCACGATTTAATAATGTCGCCGAACGCGCAAGACGCATGGTAATGCCGCGGCATATGCGACCGAAAAGCGGAAACTTTTACGAAGACGGACGGTGTGTTACGGGTAAAGCTATGATTTTGTTCGAACGCAAGGAGAAACGTATAGGGGGAGGGGAAAATAAACGTGTCGCATGTCGGATGCCGGGAAAGAGCTGGGTCGAAGGCACGACGAAATGCGAAACCGATTTAAATAACGACGTCGTTGCAATCTGAAATCTCTAATATTCAAATCCTCGAATTCTGTATACGGTTCTAGAATCTTATCAGATCGTCGGTTTCCCCGTGCGTTTTATATTCCAAAATTCTCTCGAACGTCGCGATTCCTGAATTCCGAAAGTTTCCCCGAGATTCTTGCATTCTAAGGCCCGTATTTTTATTTCTTTACAGTCACGTTTCTGCAGCTGAAGAGCCCCGCCGAAATCCCGAAGTCTTTGCGCGACGCGACACGATTTAATAAATGGATAGAAAATTGATTTAATTAATAACACTCTATATCTATAGTCAGTGAAATATAAAAAATAATACAGCAGGTTAATGTACATAAATGTTTTAAAGGTAATAAATTAGATTTTAATCTTCAAACCAACGTTATATTTAATGAGCTATAATAGCTTTCAATGATTGAAATTTATCCGAGGTACAGAGGCGGAATATTCGGCACACGTTTATTGAGTTTATTTCATAACGCATTGTAAAATATTTCGCAATGGTTGATGAATCGGCTATTTTTGAACATCGTACAACCAGAACGCTGAAACGCTCTACCCTGCTCTACCCCCGCGCGGGGATTGGACTCGGTTAAACACGCAGCGGCGCGAGCCGCGTGACGACGCATTACCTCTCGAGATGTAAGCGCGATAAGTAGCCCAAATGCGCGGTTGTTAGCTTATACGACGAGCACCACAGTGATTATCGAATCGCGTGGTGACTCTCTCGTGTTTAACAATTTGTAGATACATCAAGACAACGATCACTCAGCGAAATGATCACTCACACGAATATAATTTGACTAACGTTCACTCTAATTGATATAAACGCGAAGAGCACACAAATCGCTGGATTTACTGATGTGAGAATGCGAAGTATTGATTTTTTTTTTTAATACATTGTGCGTTCTGCGAACGCTAACGTGTTCGAAACGAATGGCGCATGCGATATTAAATCTCAATCGCGGATGCGGGTGTGAGGAAGATAGCTTCTGCGATCCTTTCTACGATTATCCTTTCATCGGAATGTAATAAATTGCATGTCGCGTGCGATTAATGTCGGCCGTGCCGCGCGAAGTGTCGCGCGACCGTTGTATTCTCACGATTATCTGCGCGCGCGATTTAATCGTAATTAATCGTGCTTTCGTAAGTGCTGTGTTGTGCAAATGCAACGAAAAGGAACAAGAGGCCTAGAAGACGCATCGAGCAAGCGACCACAAGGTAACTTACCTAAATGATTAAAACAAGAATTAAGAGAAAAACTGTCAGTCATAAATACTTAAAAGAATTATTCTTTCCAATGTGATATATAATTACGTCAAAATATCTATTTGAAAAGCAACGAATTCAATGCGCGCAATAATAAAAAAAAAACAATTATTTTAAATGCTGTAATAATTTCAATTATATTTTTATATTTTGCAGATCAACGTAGATGCAATGTAATTATGAACTCCGCCGCTACTGATAAATGAGAATTAAATTTTTTAATGTGAAATAATGTGTAAAAATTGGATCGTAATACGATTTTTATATGTAATAACATCAAGCTACTATTCAGAATAATAAAATAATAATAATGATATTCAGACAAATACAAGCACAAATCCATCATAAATTCATTGCTTTAAGATTTTGATGGCTAAAATAAATTAAAATTAATAAATATTAAATTCTGGAATACAATTTTATTCAATTTATTATGCCTAGTAGAATGCGCACGTACACGAGCTAGTAAAAAAAAAGTTTGATATGTTGTTTATTGGCACATTTTAATCTTTTATTACGTGACTAAACATTGATTATACAAGATTACAAGATACATTAATTGTTTGATATTTATTCAACAAATTCATAAATATTTGCCAAGCATACACATGCAGGCAAAATTTTCGGGAAATACAAATAAAAATATTATGACAATAATTAATATTAATAATACATTGATATTAATTTAGGCGATATTTTTTGTCAAAATAAATGTTGAATAAACTTTTGAATTTATTATTTATGTACATAAATAATGAAAAAGAAAAATAAGAAGGCAATAAAATAAAATTTTTTATTTTCTGCTTCTTTTTCTGTGCTAACTTTAATTGTAAGCTAGCACAGCCATTGTTTTATGCGAATAAACTGGAGCAAAAAAAAATCGATATTATACAACGATTAATTAGCAAATTTATAGCAATTCATTCTAAGTACACAAATGATTTCTAATCAAAATAAATTATCGAATTGTCATAAGATATCTATAAAACTTTATTATGAATTCCTTGCTCTTTCTCTTTTTCTTTGTTTTAAGATTTAAGACGCGGTCTAAGATTACAAATACGAGGTTGAAATTCTCACAAGCACGAAATTCTGACTACTGAGATTTGTAGCTTCGATTTGTAGGTTCGAAGATTCTTTGATTGCGAGTTAAAGAACTGCTATAGATTTCCGAGAGTTTTCGTGTTATCAGATTGTTAAGTAGTTTCACAAATGGCGAATTCCTTTCTTCCGTGGACATCCAGGAATAATAAACGTCTTTTACGACGGAGGTTCGCAAACGCGTTATCGTTCATGGCTCGCCAGACTCGCCTTTTACGCGGCAATAAACGTCACTCGTCTCATTGCGGACCTTTAAGGGTGACCAGAGCCGCCACTGGTGAATTTTCGCAGTGAAGCGCTCGATCGGAGACCAGGCGCCGTAAATTTTATCGGAAAGAGATTCGTCGATGTCGATTGGAACTGACGCGCGATCGGCGTCGCGCCTCGGAGATCGATACCGGTGCGCCGCGGAAAATTAAGCGTTCTCGCACAGTCAATTTGTGGCTCCATTTAGGATCTCATTGCGACGGCCGACATCTGGACCGAATCGAGGCAAAACCCGAGTGAATTTAAATAAAGCCGGTTCCGTAAACCGTAACGGAGGAAAATGTAGAGTTCGTTCATTCGTTCGTTCGCGCGGCCAAGTACGACGCCGGGGAAAGACTCATGCACAATTTCCGTCGATATGCAGGTCGTCACGAATCCACAGGACATCTTTTTAACGACAGATAGGAGACAAGCTGAAGAAAATACGATTGTTTTTACCCTTTAAATAGATTGCAATTGCTAAATCGACCATTGCGATAGAGGATCCGACAAAAACAGTGAATAGATAGCTGAAAATTCAATTTGTCAGAGTGAGAATAACAACTTTTTAATGAGAAAATAAATTCACATAAAACTCTAAAAGTCAATCTGTTATAAATAATTAATAAAGCGAAAAATCAATATTTGCGATAAAATGGAAAGTTTCGGTTTTAAAACAATCAAAAGTAGTTTTGCAAAACAAAAATGTTCTGCAATACATTGCTGTTCTGTAAATATTATTTAATCTTCAGTTTGCGTGAAACTTAAATGATAATCAGCCGCAAAGTTTTCGCTTCGCTGTAACACCAACTGCGAATTGTCTATAACCAAGAAGAGCATCGGGTGAGAGATACTGCATGTGCTCGAACGGCGTGTGCGTCCCGGAAAGGAGGCCGCATCGCGGTCGGGAAGGAACCCCGTTCGGTGGCGAAGGCGGAAGAAAGGGGAGAGAACGAAATAGCGCGCGCTAGGCGATTATAAAGTTTCCCCGTTCCCGAATGAGAGGACCACGCGCGCGCGTTCCAGAAATAACCCCGCGAAATTACTCGGCTGCTGCTGCTACTGCTGGTCCATGCAGAGCAGCCACGGCGCGGCATCAGCGCGGCGAGTTAGTTTCCCTTCCCCTCTCCGTCTATCCTCTCGGCCTCTCTCTTCCCGCTTTTGTTACCTCCGAGGAGCTTCGCGGCGGCGAAATGGCGGAATTGCAAAATAGCCGAACGATAACCGTACGGTAAGAGCGTGGCCGGTAATCCTCCCGCCCGTCGTACGCCGGGGGTATCGAGAAACCGCTGCGGGTATAAATATTCATTCGCGAAAGAGATAAACGTTTCTATTCGACGATTCGCACCATTTCGCGCAATCCTTACAGCGTGAACGAACGTGAATGCCCTCCTTGCGGAAAAGACGCGCTATTACCGCGTCTATCAAATCGTTTTAATCAAGAGATGCGCTGGACGTCGACACGCCAACGAGTATGCGCGTAAAGTCGGAGCGCGGCGAATGGCCGATATCTGCTAGGCCACGTCCGTTTCATTGTCTCGTACAACGCGTTATCGTTCTGTTTTACGCGAGTTTTCGCACCTCGGATTAAAGGGGCGAGGTTGACGAGTTGAGACGTCGGATAGATAAAGTCAGGCCAGTGGACGGTATCTGCTAGCGTTATTATTCCTTTGATCATCGATTTTTCACGCGTATATTTGCCTCTCAGATTTGCGAACTAACATAGAGAAAAAAGTCTGGTAATGGCTACGAAATATTTGTAAATATTTGTATATCAATATTTTGTTTAGCGTATTGGTGTAATATTTAGTAAATATTATCAAACATATAATAATAGTAACCAACCGTTTGATAATAATTACTACATATTAATATTTACAAAAGCAAAATTAGCATTTAGATGATTTTAATACTAATCGAACATTTGCTTGAAATTATTTCACCAAAGCTTCATCTAGATTATTATAATTAGACTTTTCCCAGTGCAGTTTTACCAAAAATGTAATAACGCATTTTTATATAATAATAATTTCCAGTTATAATGAATCAACATAAAATCGATCAGTTCTCGCCGTATAATTTATTACATTGCCTGCACAACAAATTAAAGTATCGAGCAACAGAGATGGGCAAAATGTAATCGAATCAATAATTGACCGCGGTCGTATTTTAAGTAATCAATGACCTATAATTTACAATAAAATATTAATCAATATTCGATTATCATTGAATAATAAATAATAAAAATAATCATCGATCGCAGTTAAATTATCAGTTGCAGTTTGCGCAAAACAATTATATTTTTTATTACGATTTTGATTGAATAAATTAACATACGTTATATTACAGCGATTCTAATAACTTCGCGATAACTCCGTTTCATTTTATGATTATTAGATGGTGATTAATGAGCAATGATGGCAGACCGTCGATGTAATTCATATCTATGCATTATTTAATGGTTTTTAATTACTTAATTACTGATACCAAATTATTTCACTAATCCAATTGGAAAAACAATCAATTGCATTGCCGCGCAATTTCGTTGCAGTGCTTATCACATAACGAAACAATTTTAATTCTAATCGCAGCCAAGATAAACAATTTATCGCCGATAAAATCGTGTCGTTACAAGCGATAACGGCGCGGCGAAGTGAAATGTTGAAGCAGGTGTCTAGGATGTCAACAAGTATCCTTCACGTAGCTACTTACCGAGCTTAGCTTTCATGTCCGCCTTGTCCGCCGCCTTCCTTCCAGGCTTGCGTCCCCTCTTGCCCCCCTCTTTCCGATCACCGCGAGATCCCTCCTGAAAAAAAAACCGCGATTAGTTGCGGAAAAATTTCGTCATATCGTAAATATTAATGAGTTATGAATTAAATCGACATATCGTACGCTTTCTGACACGATCGAGCTATCGTGCGTCGAAATACGAGATCAGCCACTCGTTAAAAGCAATTCATTTTGCAGCCGCGGCTTCGCCGCTGATCGGCTTTTACCTGACTGCGCGGAGAGAGAGAGAGAGAGGAGAGAGAGGGAGAGGAAGAGGGGGAGAGAGAGAGAGACTAGTGAATAATTCTACCGGGAATTGTTCATGATTAATGATCGCACCACAGGTATATTTGCGCGAGGGAGCAACGCGCGACGGTGACAAATCTTGCGCGAGAAGCCGAGATGGCATTAAAAATTGACGGCGCTACAAAACGCGCGGCTGGATTATTACGCGGCCTACCGAAACGAAATCGCGAGCGAGCGAGCGAACGCGCGCGCGCGCGCACCGCGTCGTGAATAATTCGCCGCCAGGGTAATTTACGATTCAATCGGGCCCGCGGTCTCACGTACGCGCGCACACGCGACCGCCATAATACCGCTTGATCCGCGCGCCGGAGTTTCGCCCCGATTAATATCTTGAGCGAGACACGGCGGTGTCGCTTTCAATGGAAACAAAAGCTCATTGTGTCGCCGGAGGAGAAGGACCGAGAGCCCGGCGGGAGAGTCCGCACCGGTGAAAAGCTCGGGGATGAAATCGTCTCCGCCGCCCGCGAAGATCCTCCCTCCCGATCGTAAACGCGAAATGAGCAATCACCGTATCTCGAGTCTACGAGGGGGGAGGGGGAGGGTATTCCCTTTTTTTCTTCGCGGCCACAAAAGTGCAATGAGCGTTATTCAATATCCGCGAATGCGCGACCAAACGGATGCCTAACAAATGGCCGCCTCGCCGGCGACACAGTTAACTCAGAGTTACGAGCTTTATGGCCGTAATCCAGTCCGTCAGATGAAATCGAGCGGAAAATGACGAGACACGAACAAGATAGTCGCATTAATTCGCTTCTCTTATTTCTCCCTTCCTCCTCGCATTATATAGTACAAGTCTTCAGTTTAATTTTAGTTTCAAGATTTGGAAAAGTCCAGGTTTAATCTAAAAATCGTTATTTTAATATCTGCTTATTTCAACATTTTTTTTTTTTTAACGTGCTAAATAATTTTGAAATTGACGTGACACATAGCAGACATGTTTGTCCCTTGTGAAATTTGGGGGGGAATTGATTTCTATAATTACTAAACTTATTCTTAATATATTTGAGTGTTTTCTTGCACGCGGCAAATTGGGGCTAAAATAATGTACTTATTTATTAATTGAAAATGTGTTACTTAAAATTATTTGCAAGCCGTAATCTTTGATGGTTCTCTATAAACTCGCGCGCTTCTTGGCGCTTCATATACATCATCACGAGACAAGCCACACAGTATCGCCCGGTCGTTTCCTACCCCGTGGTTCCCAGAGAGATATTATTTATGCAAAGTATACGTTTGTCGTGCATACAAACTGCCCCAAGTCAAACGAACGAGCGGCGCGCATACATTTTCGCGAATTGCATTTTCGCGCAAGGTTCTCATTTCGTTTCGCGACGAAAAAACCTGGGCGACTCTCCTCCCATGAACAAAAACGATTTCAACGTGGAATAATTACCTGGAGGAACAATTTCGCAGACTTGGGAGATACACGGTGGACGCGGACACGCGGACGCGACACGCGCCAGATAGAGAACGCGCGCTCACCATCTTGCCGACGAGCCGTTAAAATTTACACGCCCCACGGGCACGGGTTGTTGCATACCGCCGCGGCCTTTAGGTATGCATACGCGCTCAGGGGTGACAAAATACGAATTCCGCGTCCCCTTTTAGGACCGCTGTTTACCGCTCTACGACCCGTCCGCAACCTCTCAATCTTATCTGGTATTAAATCTCCCCGAATCCCGTTTCTTTCCCACTTCCCCCCCCTGAGCATTTCCGATCTTTTTTTTTAACCGGACTTAACTACCCTCTTCGTCGGTCACCGAACTCTCCTTTTCTTCGATCCACACGACCCCTTTTTTCCTCCACGTCATTGTGTGAGATAATTAGAATTGATTTCCGCATACAAAAAAAAATATAAATACGTCATAACTACGAAATCTCGTGCGGAGAATTACACAACAGTCTGTAAATCGAGAACACAGCGTACACAAATAGAGAATTGTTCGCGGTTGCATATTGTAATGTATTGCAGTTACACTGACTGATATGGACGTAAACATCTCGTTAACAAATACAATATCTCTTAGGTAATACTAACCCAGGAATATGCAGTTCCTGCTATATATTTTTTCGATACAGTCAGCTTTTTCCAGTAGAAATTTATATCCTAATTAAATAATGAACTTGAGATTTCCTCAGAATTTCCAGCGGAACAATTTAACTTTTAGAAATGTAAGCAGATTATTTTTCGATTAGTTTCAATCAAACCTGACTGTTTAAACAGAAATATAATAAATTGAATAATCGTAAATAAATGGTAGAACAATTTACAATATTGGCTTTCAAAAAATGTTCAACTAAACGAATAAAAGATAGTGCAATTCATTCCGAGACACTTCATGTTTGATGAAAAACACTTACATGTGTTCAAATTGTTTCGCTTCTCTTAATCATTTCAATGAATAGAATTTTTAAAAGTCACAAGAGAAAGCTTGGGAAAACGCGGCTCATGCAAACTGTCGCTAGGCAGAAATAAAGCATGTCTTGCCATTAGTTTATCTATGACGAACATTTTCTTCAAAGAATCGCGAATGACGGAAGACATGAAATAAACATTCAGTAAAGAGTCCCCTGCACTAAATATTTTCTTTCACTAAATATCAATACTTGAAGACAGGAGAGTATTGAAACACGGCGACTCTTTAGATGCACATTACTTAAAACAACCTCAATAAAGATGGCAAGTTCGTGCACGGAGAGAATTTCCTTTTAAAATTTACCCTGAAAATTTCTTAATCGTGGGATTACAACATAGTATTTTGACAAATTTTACTGTACACTACAATAAATTTTACTGTGCACTACAATAAATTTGTTGTAGTACATATTTTAAAAAATAGTGAAAATCATATAAAATTCGTCGAAATACTATGTTGTCCTACGATTAACATGATTTTCAGAGTAAATTTTAAAATAAAATTCTCTCCGTGATGTGAATACGTTATGTGTGTGAATGAAGTTACGAGCGACATTATTACGAGGCATCACACGTCATTGAGAGCGTATAACGTCTTTAACACGCGAGCGAAAGTAAGTTCAGAATTAGTGTAATAAATCGATGAATGTGTCGCCGCGATATCACAACGTGAAATCACCGTCATAGAACACGGACGATCCGCGGCTGTAAATCCTTCCGGAATCTGTCAGACGTTCCGCTGACATTGACATTTCCGTCTACCTCCTTGTTTCCATCCGTGTCGCGCACCCGCACATTTCCCAACCGCAGACGCGCCCCACGAGTGCGCACTGCAGACTCTAAGATAATTCCGATTCCTTCTCCTGCACACGACAACCCATTGACGACGGCCTGATCGACGTATATCCGATCAACGGAGAAACAATCCGTCCGTTTCCGGACTCGGCAATTGCCATTTACAATTCCCGAACGCGGAAGGTAAGGTGCATGCGCGCGCATAATACAACAGTAAACAGGATATCAAACAGACTATTACATCGAAAAATTTCCATAAAGTATATTCCGACAGTTATCGACGCACCTTTAATTACGTCTTTCGTTCATCCCAATCATATATAGTTATACAATGTCTTTTCACATCCTTCATGATGTGAAGGGTTTGAAAATGAGAATGATGGAATATTAAATACAAATTAATATTAAAATCTCCAAAATGCGCATCCTTAGCAAAACAGAATACATCATTCTCTGTTTTTAAATAACAGATTCAGAATTGTTTCATTGAAAACCAATTTTACTGAATTATTTAAATTTACTATAATATATCTGTACTTCAAGTAACAATCTATATGAAATCTATGCCATAGGACATCGCATTTCATTGATATATATACTGTAAGATAGAAAAATATGAAACAAATTTCGCAGGTATACTCTTCCCGTTCATGTGAGCGAACGAACAAACTCACGCGTTCTAGTACCGAGAGCTAATACCATTTTCATGGCGCTTGCGATTTTAACGGTCGTCACAACTATCGGAGGTGAAACGTAAGGTCGTCGTCGCGCGAATGTAAAATTTTACGGTATTTTTCACCAACGTTCTTTTCTCGTCGTTATCAGCAAAAACATGGGAGGCAATGTTTCTCGTTTAAAAAGTAATTTCAGTTATCTGAAACTCGATTACTTGATGCCGTTACAGAAAATTGGACACGGTCCTACCGCCGGAGTGCGAGTTTCCGTAAAGGCAATATCCTCCGTTTTAATTTTTCTAATTTGCATTTGCATAGGAAAAAAATCTGTTAACGCATTATCGACGTCCTTCGATTTTTTTTTTTTCAAGAATATTAAAAAACTGGCAGTCCCTTCTACATGCACGCAAAATCTCTCTCGCCGCAGAAGCATCATGCGAAAATGTATACAATGTCTGCCAATATTCTCTCAATAGATAATCTCAAGATTACATAATAAAATATTTTGTTTTTTAAGGAAATACATATATACTCTCTCTTGCCGTAATGACAAAAAGATGGAGGCGATAGCCCACTTTATAATTTTGCACTGTAAGCCCTTCTACATACAACGCTTTCACGCCACTTCCAGACGTATAGCGCGCGTGCTTTTTTCTGCGGAAGCTAAACCGTCTAGAAAAAACGTATTTGCCCTAAAAGCAGCGATGTAAAATGTCATTATCTTTTATGGATACATTTTCTGCACTCGTATCGGTCACACGCTCCCAACGTGTATAAAAAAATAGATTTTTTTATCACTTAAAAGGACTAAAAGGAATTACTAAAAGCAAGCACCGTGCAAAAAATAAAAAAAAAACGGTGCGGCGCGTTCGGACGGTCGGACTTAAAGCTCCCTGCCGTGTTACCATTTTAACATTAATCAAGCCGTGGCACGCTTCAATGGGAACCCTTAACGTCGTCTCGCCGCGGCGCGGCGGTGAGCCGGATGCCCGATACTACGCCACCGCCGCACCGGATGCCCGTAAAGCATATTGTACACAATATGCAGCGGAGATGCAGCGACACGATTCGCGCCGCGTTGCCATCACCTTTACGCCTTCGGGCCGAATGCACGTCCTGACGTCCGTTAACGATAATTTGAGATATCAACGCCGATACGCTCTCGGCGGAGATATTAAATTTCTGCTACACAGATCTACACGTGCGCGTTCCGACCTACTCGCCGCGCATGCATTCTTTAGTGACAGAATTCTTCGAAATGCACTTTAGTGCGAACGCGAAATTATCGAGAGATTTATAGTTTTTATGGCCCTTCCAGTTAACCAAGCTTCAGAAGAGAAAACGGATGGTAACATCATATTTTCCCAATTTATTTCTGTTCTGTCCTTTAGTTCTGTGAATTTCGTTTTAACGGAATTTTAAACTACAGCTCTGTTATAAAAATATATAATGTTAAATTGGGGAATTTAAAAAAATAATGAGATAAAACCGGACATTATGAAAGGAAAATCTAATTTGCACAAAACTACCGCGGGATAAACAAAAAGCCTCTTTTTGTACGTTTATATAATACATCGCGATCTGAAAATTCGAATTATACGAATTTCGTAAAGTAAAACCTCAATCAAAGCAAACTCCGGTATACAGGTCTATAGATACATAGAGGCATGTTACACGCGCAGAAAGAGTCCATTTTACCGTTATAAATTAAAACAAGGCAAATGTTCTCGCTGTAAACTGGTTTGCTGGAAGACCCAAATCCATTTAACTTTATTAAAATTTCGCTCGGTCTTGTAAGTAAATGCAGTACACCTGAAAAATTCACTTTGCCCGAAATCCGCTTAAGGATATTACCGTGAAATATAAATAAGTCTCGGGTCGCTTCTGCAAAGAAGCATTACTATTTTCATCATTCAAATCTTCGAATATGTTATTCCTTCACGAATCTACCGCACGTCTCTCTCTCTCTCTTTCTCTCTCTCTCTCCTGAATTATTACGTTTTTTTATGAGAAATTAAGCTAGCTGCAAAAACCGAAAATATTGAATCCATAGTTTTTCTTTATCTGACCTGAATAGCCGCCATCAGAAAATCAGGAGAAGAAACGTACCTCGTCGATCAACGCGATAATTAATAACAAAAAGTGCGGATAGATTATATTACGCTGCAAAATCGAGTTAACGACGCGAGCTCTACTTTACGGGTTACCAGTCATTTAAAACCCTGAGCAAAAGCCATTCATTAGATCGCATTCCTACCTCTCGCGTACCACCGAACGAGTCTCAGGTGATCGCTTTTCGAGAGAAAACTCTTTAATTACGATCACTGCCGGTTTTACCGCCGCCGCTGCCGCTGCTGCTGCCGTCTTTTACGCCACGGTTTTTTCGAGTTGCACGGTACTCTCGAATTTCGAAAAGAGGAATAACGTGTGCTTGCAATTAATTTCTATTATTAGCCAAATTATTCCCGCGGTCTCCCCCCCCCCCTCTCTCTCTCACTCAGCGTGTGACCCTCTCAAATACATTAAGGATTCGCGTCGCGATTCGCTGCGTTTGTTTCTCCCACTTCTCTTATTCTCCTCTTAGTCATGCAGTTTCTTCTCTCACATACTCGTGATTCGAAATCACCCACACTGGACCCACTCATCTTCTCCGCTCTGCTTCCGGGATTATCTGTTTTTCACGCTCGAGTACCCCAACGAATTTCAGCGTCGTTTGACACGGTTTTATTAGCGTGGTTAATTTTAATTGCCAGAGTAACCGGGTTTGTTGGCCGTGCGTCGTAATTTCCTTCCAACCCCTCCATCTTCATCATTTTCGCCGTTTTGTCTTTACTCCCCCGGCAGAACTACCCTAAGAATATTACAGTAAAACCGGATGTCCGCGGAAGGACACGCGCGCGCACAAGAGGCACTTCTAGTTGGCTTTACTATTTTTTTTTTCTCCTACCCCCTGTTTAAGGCGCTCGGCGGAAAATGGACGTTAGACAAATTGGACTAAAGTGGACCGAAATGGAACAAAGTAGACGTAAGTGAGGGATAGGAACGTTTTACCATGGTGGTAGCCGCGAGAGGTAAAAGCCCGGCTGCTTTCCGCGGTTAACTCTTTCGTCTTGAATTCTCATTTTGCGAAATGATTTACGGAAGGAAATTTCGCGCGTGTCCAAACTTTTATAATCACCCGGCGGCGATTAACGTTAATTTATTGTCGCGGCAAGGTCCTTTGGCACCGAAAACTTGAAACGTTCGCCGGGCCGCGATATTATATTTCGTACTGTGCAAAAAAAAAAAAAATGCAAGCTTGCCGGCAAAGGGGACGACTCTGATTAAAAAAGTCACGTTAACGTTCCTACGATTTAAATTCATGCGGATATAAAATTTCGGGCGTAAAAGGATTTTTAGCCGGGCGCGAATTTGCCATAAAATTTTCATCGTGCGCGTAAACGTGGAATTTACGGTGTACAATTTACGTAAGTTTTCATCAAGATTTCACAATACGCCGCGCTGAATATACACGCACAGTCTCTTTCTCTCTCTTTCGCGCGCGCGCGCGTCCCGCGCGCGTCACTCACGGTAATAAAGCACAAGCAGGCGGTGAATGCACGGTGCAAGAATTACCCGGATTCACCGTGCCCACGACCTTATTATTACCTCCATTCGATGGTTGCACAATCCTCCGATCCGCTCACGCCAACGGGGTCGCACACATTTTGCCGCGGGTGGCGCGATGCAACGTTACGAGAGCTTATCTGTTTCGAACACAGAGGATTATTTTCGTCGGTCCTCCGCGCTCGAAGTCCGTATTTAGCTCACCGCGTTACGTTCCGTTCGTACGTAAGACTTTTTAACGACCAACGAGAGAGAGGGAGAGAGAAAAGGAGAGAGAGAGCTTTTACGAAAGTTACAAAGCCGCCAGCGGTAATTTTGGAGAGCGGATTTCGACCTCGGGAGTAGTCGAACTTTGGTGACATTTTAAGCATCTGGTAACATTTTTCTCGGAGTAAAATGTTTGCAATTTTTAAATCCTTCTCTGATAACCGCGCGTGGATAGACACGTTATAAACCAGACTTTTGAGCTTATATACGATTAACTCACCCTTCATAAAGATGTTATTTGATTTCGCGTTATTATTGCGGTAGTTTTACGCACGCGGGTATTTTTGTGGTGCTATGTTTTTTCTTTTTCTTGTCATTTTTCGAATAGCGACAAAGCTGCGAAGAGAGAGAGAGAGAGAGAGAGAGAGAGAGAGAGAGAGAGAGAGAGAGAGAGAGCTGCAGTCTCGGGGAGTGTACAGTAGCGGCTTAAAGCTTTCTTGAGCTTTTCCAGGTCATTGTTCGTCCCGACTAGCGTAACCGGAAGAGAGTAGGAGGCACGGAAAGAGGCGGAGAAAGCTCCCTCGTAATTTTCCAGCCGCGCCGCTGTGCTCCAGCGACGTTATGTACAACAATGGACGGGGATGTTTCGCGAGTACAATGGGCTAGTGCGAGCGAAATCATTGCGTGAGCACCAAAATCACGTAAATTTCGCCTGCCTTCCGTCTCCCCCCCCCTCCTCAACGCCCCCGCTGCGCGTACTCCCGGCGCGTATCACGGCGAAAATATGTTCGTATCCCCGATATAAAATTAGAATAAAAAACACAATCTCCATTGTATCTCCGTAATGTCCTGTTAGTTGCAACAAAAAAAAAAGTGTAGCGTGAAAATAGAATTTAAAAAGTCAGTAAATTACCGTCTATATACGAATTTGTAAATTAAATATAAATATATAAAAAATATAATACCAAAGAGTTCTTCGCGGTAGTTTTGATAACGTAGAAAGTTTTGCCCCTCCCGACTTGATTAGACTCGGGAGCTATGTGCTTCCACTTCGTCGAAAATTTCTTCGAGATATCGAGATAAAATTGCACACGCCGCCTGGTATATGTATCGCATAATAGCATACCGCGAGGAAAGTATATAGAGTTGAACGTATAACATTTTCCCGCTCGCGCATACGAGGCTGATAAGGAGACAAAGAGAGCGCGCGATTGGATTTATGCGATCGTATTCGTCCACGTCGCAGACAATAATTTATGAAAGTCAAAACGACATAAAGAGCGCATGCATGTGTGCGCGAAGGAGGACGTAGATCCTGACGACATGCAGAGAGGAATAATATCTTGGAATATCGCGAGGCGGATAAAAATTCGCTCCGCCACGAGACGTCGATGGGAGATACTACAATCGGTCGAAGCCGCCAGTACGCATGTAATCGAAAATAAGAATGATTCAATACGAGTCGCGGCGACGCCGCGAAAGAGACAATGAACCGCGTGATGTGCGCGCACTTTGCACACCGTGCCGACGATTCGTTGATGCGAAGTTTCCTTCCCATCGAAAGCAGCGAAGTCGTGTAAAAAGAGTGAGGCAAGTGCAGCGCGAGAAAACTATAGTTCGTAAGTTTCATAAGAAGTTCTGCTAAAAACAAAAACGGCACATGTCGGGACATATTATATAAGGCAAATTTGAGGGGAGCAAGTGGAAAGTGCCATAAATCCTTTAAAGAATTTAATATACTTTGTCTGCTACCCTTTAGAACGCGTTTTTTAATGTTCTATGCTCGCAAGAAGTAACGTTGAAAGTATGAGAGATAGATATGAGCCGAGGAGGATCACGCGACTTTGCCTTCCTCGCGGATTTCCTCCTTTAAGAAGATCCTCCTTCATTTTGAATAAAATAAATAAGAATTTATTTCATTTCATGAAATTTTCTCATTTATTTTATTTAAAATGACATTTGTTTTATTTCTCTCGTTAGACTTTTTTCCCCATTTGTTTTATTTGAAGGCTGCATAATATAATAACATAGAAAATAAGATCTTACAGTCTCAACGCTTTGAACGCGTAAATATTCATAATGATAAGCATTATAAGACAGATATTTCTCTTACAAAAATTTAATTTAATATACTGGTTAATTTAATTTTAAAACTTATTTTGAGTTCAAAGCTTTTAATACTCAAAATAAATAATTAATCACTGCCTTTCAATATTGAATTTCTAAGGATTTACTTCAGAGTTCTTTGTAATGGTTCTAAAAACGGATGAAGATAAAGTTTTAGACTTCCGCAAATTCTACCGATGAATTCGACGTAACGCAAGCCCAATCTCAGACGAGGCATTATATAACACTTATTAGAGCCGGTAACACCGCCACATATTGCGCTAAAGATATTGCGCCCGGCGAAAGGTTCTTTTGCACAATGTCGTGCAACATCTGGAGCGTTTCTCGTGATAACCTGGCTCGTCGAGATACGACTCGTAGCGCGGCGGAACGAGTGACGGCGCTGAGAACGCGAGGATCCTCTGTTACGTTACTGCCGGAGTGATGATGCTCGGTGCAGCAGCAGCACCAGCAGCAGCACCAGCAGCAGCACCCTAAAGCTGTACCACCGGTGATGGTAATGATAACGAGAACGATAACGCTCGCAATACCGACAATCGCCGGGACTGCCGCCCGCGAGGGACGTTAAAGTTCTGCTCAAATTCAGCGGGAAAGAGCGAGAGAGAAAGAGAGATGATGATGACGGTGCTAGATAACTCGATGAATATGATATCTCGAAATATTTCACACGCGCAAGATGTTCCTCGAAGCCACTGGACGTCCTTATCGCTATGAATTCCGTGGATGAATAGTCGAGATTCCAAAAATACAACAACATCAAGGTGATCTATATTCCACGCAATTGTTAAGTTTAAAGAAAATTTAAATTTAAAATATTTAAATTGATAGCTTGCAAAAGTCGCGCGGCAACATACGCTGCGCTCTGATGATTATTGCGTAAAACATAAAACTGCAGTTACGTCGCAAAGGGTCATCCGCTTCCTTCTTGGTAGGCTTTCGTCATTATCACGACTTCGATTAAACGTTTTTACCGCGTGCATCGAAGCGTTTCGCGTAACGCGCGTGCGCGCGTGCACGCCTGCATCGTCGCGGCGATGCAACGCTCGAAGAAGTGCACGAAGGACAACGGGCGATCACGTACAATCGTAATTCCCCGCTCGGACACGAGATTGCGAACCTTGTTTCCAAGGACGTGATACGAAGGAAATATCGCGGATTCGTTAAAAGACGCCGCCTGCCTCCGACGCCTTCGCCTACGAACCTCAATTACTTCTCAACTAACCGAGATGGTACTCAGTGGATTTCCTCGTAACGCAATGTAATACGAACCGTTTCAGAACTAGTACACGGAGTCTTTCCAGTCACGGATCCTTCATCAAATTTGAAATCTTATCCTTAGCGAAACTTTCGCGTAAAAACTTCAGTCTATCACAATCTTTTG
Organism: Wasmannia auropunctata; assembly: GCF_000956235.1. Classification (NCBI taxonomy): domain Eukaryota; kingdom Metazoa; phylum Arthropoda; class Insecta; order Hymenoptera; family Formicidae; genus Wasmannia; species Wasmannia auropunctata. The sequence goes on from NW_012026800.1 coordinate 3,799,881, forward strand.
ACTTCGCATAATAAGCAAGCCAATCAGAAATTAACAAATAAATCACAGCAAGTACATTAAACAAAAAGACGAAAAATCTCTCTATTTTTAAGAAAAAAGAACAATCCTACACGGAAAGAATTTTATTTTAAAATTTACCCTTAAAATCATGTTAATCATAGGACAATATAGTATTTCGACGAATTTTATGTGATTTTGATTATTTTTTTAAATATATATACTTATAATAAATTTATTGTAGTGTACAGTAAAATTTATTGTAGTGCACAATAAAATTTACTGAAATACTATATTGTCCTACAATTAACATGATTTTCAGGATAAATTTTAAAAGGAAATTCTCTCCGTGCATATTTTAGTAAAAAGTAAGAGTCTAATTTTATCTAAAAAAAGTCTCTTCTTTTATATTAGTTTGTACTATCTCCAGCTGCACGGTATGTATAAAAAAAAAAACATAAAGTACTGATTACAAGGATGCGACAGTCCGTACGAATGGCATTGAATTGGTAGAGGCAAGAAGAGACGAGAGAGATACGAACGTGAGAGATACGAACGTCTGAATTAATGCTGCAGTACGCAGTAGAGATAAGGTCACTATATTATCATATTAAATCCAGATATTCTATATCAGATATAATAGCAGATGCGTACGAATATAAATATTAAACAAACATTAATATATATTTGAAAAAAGATTGACGATGTAGCGAATTCGATTAAACGCAATAGTGCGCATTGGTGCGCATTTAAGCCGTACATAAATTGACATAAAGATATATATGTAAATTAGAATAAAAACGATTTAAATCGCAAAATTCTCAATACATTCTATTGTTTGATAAAATATATATTTTATAATTCAAAATATTTGCATTTCATTTATATATATTTATTGTTACTATAGATTAAATCGGTATAAATCGGCTTTAAATATGCATCAATTTGCGTACAACCGCTATAGGAATTAAGTTCAATTTTGAAAGATTAATTGGATATTTATGTTTCGCCCGCAAACAAATCCAAACAACTCTTGAGAAAAATAGGAATTTCAAATGCAAAATCAGATTTCTGAATAATTGCCTCTAATCTCTCAATAATTCAATCAACAGGTATTACAATGGGGTTTCATTACATTATATATTAAGTACATATACATATAAAATTTTAATACCATATACATACATATTTATATGTATATATATCTTGTAATTTTAACTATATAATGTATATGTATATATGTTAAAATTACAAGTAATAAATAATTTTTAGTAAGTATAATTATATCATATTTGTAACTCCTCCCTAAGTATAAGTACAATACGACCTTTCTAAATATAACTCAATCTCACCGCCGCAACTTGCCCGAGCGGCTCTTTGCGCAACGTGATGCGTGGGTTTTCCATTCGATTCGTTCCGAAATCGACAAAGTAGGCGACGGTAAAAACCCTTCGTGAGATAAGCCTCGTCAAATGCAAATACGAAATACGAACACGCGGCGGCATATATCGCGAAACGCGTTGCTCTAAGAATAGCTTCGCGATTAGTCGGCGTGCGTGCCAGGTACGTGCGCATCTAGGCCGTGCATTTTGTTCCCTTTTTCGCGCGAAAAAGCGGCACGCGCTCAAAGATCGTGGACCACCCCGGCGAAGAGGAGTCGCGCCTACGACGATTGACACGCGTCGTCGCTGAATTGCGCAGTAGCGTCGCGGGTGGGCGACGCGGAAGCCCGCGGCGCGGCGGGCTCCGAAATCGACCGGTTTTCTCCGCGCGGCGCGTCGGCGTCGCGACGGAGAAAACGTCGCGACACTTTATGAATTACGATCGTCTTGGACGGGGCCGCGAGCGCGGGCGTCCCAGTTTCGTCGCGCTGCGCCGCGCCGCGCCGGCGAAGCGGACGAGAGAACGCGAGAGAGTACGAAAAGGAGAGCGAGGAGGAGAGAACGAGCACGCGCGACACATACGCGCGCGTCGCGACGGCACACCGACACGAACGACGGCATGAAAGGCGCCGCTGCCGCGCCGCGAAACGTTACATACGCGTGTGCATATAAGGCGTTTCTCGCCGCGATACGGGACGGGCGCGCGGTGCGAAAACGGAAACGCGTTGTCGCGGCCGAGGCGCCGCGGCGTACGTGCGACGGCGTCGCGACGCCCGGCGGGCGGCCACGCCGGGCGCCGTGCGAAAAATATCTGGAGGGAAAACTCACCGGTGCTACGCGTCGTGCGGGCTCTGTCAACTGCGCAGTTCACGGGCCAAAAGGCTCACAGGCGGCAGGGACGTGACGCGCGCGGCTCGCGCCCGCGGCGGCCCGCGGCGTAGCGGGCCGATGGCGCGGCGGTGACGCTGGCGTCACCGCGCGGCGTCTCGCGGAGGCGCGCCGCCATTTTAATTGCGCCGTCTCCGACCCCCGCCATCGCCCCCGTTCTGCCACGGATCGGGAGCGGAGCACGGACGCTACGACGAACGGCGCGTCATGCTCGACTCTCGAGCTTCCACGAGACATCCGCGATTGGTATTTTCTTCGCGCGCGAAACTCGCTCGCGAAGTACAAATCGTCGCGAAACACACGGAGCGAATCGCGTCCTCACATACCGGCGGCGCGTTCCGTGACTGACTGCGATTCGAAATCTATCGAGGCGCGTGTCTATCGATACTGCGAGTATCGAAGTATCGAAAGTCGCGAGGTCCGTTCGTTTCGCTCGCGACGCGTCGCTCTCCTTGCACTCGGCGTGACGTTAGCATGCGTCCGATCTTCGGAGGGAAAAAGAAAATGAATTGATGAACTCGAAGCGCGCAATCGGAACAATCAGGGACTACTATTAATGTATAAAGTTCACACGATGTTTCCTCCCCCCTCTCGCCCCAGTGTTCTTAATATTATACAAATGAGTAATTAATTTCTTGCATTATTAAATTTTATAACGATTGTACGATGTGTGTTCACGTATCTGCACGACGGTCGTGCACCCATCGCTTTAATGAGCAAATAATTTGAAATACGCGACAATCAATTTCAGGCAGTTCTCAGAGTTAATAATAGCGATTGCGTAAAATGTTCAATACCTTCCGACACTCGTGACGATCCGCGCATAAAACTCACTCTCGAATGATTGAAGGAAAATGCAGACTGCAGAACGACTCGAACGCGGTCGGCCGTGGAAAGCGACGACGCGAAATCCAAAATGTCAGACGACGATACTGCGTTTCGCGAAGTCGAAACTCGGATTACTCGCGTTCGCTCGTTGCCCGCCACTCTACCTGCGATACTCGCCGAAAGAGGATCTCGGAAACTAATGTTAAACTCGTAAAATCGATCGTAAAAAGTCATCTCGACGCCCAAAAGCGGCCGCGGATAGAGAAACGAGAGAGACTATTTGAATCGCGGATGGCCGCGGCTCGAATGCCTCGAGTTCGATCGACGCGGCGCCCGCAGCGCCATCGCTCGGCGGAAGGCGGCACGCGAACGAGCGACGGCCGGCGGCGGTGCCATCTGTCGGGAGGAATGCCAAGCCGAGTCAGGCGCCAGCCTGACCGCATGAACGAAATATCGGCCAGCGAAACGGCAACCCCCTCGTCCGTCCCGCCCGCGCTGCCCCCCGCGATCGCAATCGATGCGAGCTGGGGTGTCGGGACAATTGCGATTCGCGCGTGCCGTCGCGGGATCGTCGGACGCGCGAAACGCGCTGTCCCGATCGTCTGGCGCGCGCCCTCTTTGCACAATGTGGTGTAATCCCGCCGTGCGCGCACGCAAGGACCCGTTCCCGTTTTCCCCATGGCAGGTTTGCGTCACGCGCGAGCACATTGTCAGGCGCGCGCGTATCGCCCGAAAAATCGCGACACTCACCGTCTCGTTCTCCGCGATGCACATCGGCTCCACTTCCATGGCGTTGCGCTACGTACGGCGTCGGGTGACGGGCAGGTGCGCGCGCTCTCGGGGTGGCTCTCGCTCTCGCGATGGCGATCGTCCGTAACAGTTCGCGACGGCAACGTGTGTCTGTTTACAAACACTGCAAGGTCACACATCAGACCGCCGTCTCCTCCCCACCTTTCCCGCCCACCCCCGCTCACTTCAGACCGCGCGTTACGTCACGCGGCGCGCGAACGTGGCGGCGCCGCGCGACGAAACGCCGAGTCGGTCGTCGAAAAATGCGACGCGCGCACGCACGATTGACAGCTCGATGGCCTGATCAGGCCTGATTAGGGCGCGATGAGCGATAAGCGAAAATATGAGCGAGGTCAACTGGATATGTCGGAAGCTGATAAGAATAATTCGATGGGTTCAAAGGTCAAAGTGCGAAAGACGAGCGCACTTTTGCTTCACGCGTTTTGCCTTCGAGACACCCTGTAAATTGTGCGAATTTTTCCAACCTGATTCCATTTATTCTTAGAACTAGAAGAGGAAATAAAAAATAAATGAAGATTAAAGTTCATCTACACATTAATAGAAATAAATGTTATTCCGCATTCTGAAATTGTTGAGAATCGAAGGCAATGACGCAATCCGTAATTGCTATTCGAGATATTGAACATGTAATAAAGTAAAATTGTAGTTTTCTTGTTCGTACTAAAATAACAGCGAAAATTAATGAAATGTCCGAGAAAATATCGTTAGATCCCGAATACGAGTGGATTGTACGAGTCTGTACTAATGCCTTCAACGTGTATCTAACAATGATGCACTTTATATTTTACGACAATACCTTAACCTTGCAACCAGAAAACTCTGGTAAATCGGACAGCTAAACGCGATTGTAAAAGTAAAATCTATGCTAACCCGAGCATGTATTTTGTAAAAAATTTTAGAAATTTCGCTCCTGTCCTACACGCTATTCATGGCGGCGTTGGATCTTTTCGCGTACTTTATTTACCAGTAAACACAGACTATAAATAAAAGGGAAAACTTCGGAGTAAGGGATGCAACACACGTCGCGCGATGCGGAAGAGGAGGGTAGAAATCCTATGGACTTTTGTAAAAAATATTCAAAACTTATATTTTAAGTCGTCTTAGTGAAAATTCTCAATGCGGAATTGTACAAGACGTTTTTTTTTTCATTCGTATTCTAAGTATTATAGGGGTAAAACGGGGGAAGTGGGTGGGTAAGGTATACGGTATATAATACAGTACTAGTCATCTTTATGTGTTCCAAAAATATTCTAGTTGTCTCTCTCGCTCTCTCGCTCTTTCCACACACTCTCGTCCTCACACACACGTTCTCTCTCTCTCCCTCTGTACTATCTGTCTATTATTCAGTCAAGCCACATACAAAGCCACACAAATTTGCAAGTCGAGAAAGCAACGGATGCTCGCACGTAACCTTCTTGAGCTAATCTAGTGATAATCGCACTCTCCCATCTCCAACGTCCCAAAGCGTTGAAGAATACATTTTATTGTGATGTTTCGACCAAAAGAAAAAAAGAAAACAGATCTAGCGCGAAGATAATGTTCAGAGTGGAAGTATTGTGAAATGTTTTGCTCTGACGAAATAATACGCGTGTCTGATACCGCAGTTTCGCATTCTAATCCGTTCTATGTAATCGTCTCAATCTGTTCACAATTATAATTATATGTGAAGAGTCGCCAATCCATTATTATAATTGTATCTAACAAATCATATTTATGAAAGGCATTAATGCAATTTCGAGATAATATATTATATTGAATATTAATCGTTCTTTTTTCGTTCGCGTACATACATTATGATGATTGTGACAACCGAAACACAAGGAGGAACAGTACACAAGACATCTTTTTCTCGCTCTGTGATATAGAGTGGTCAACAAATGACAAAGAAAATATAAAATAAAGCTTCACGAACGCCAATAAATCCATCCCTATAATTTTTATAAAAAAAACTTTAATGTGCTTATGTTTACAATTAAAACAAAATGTCACACGTGTGTAGCCAATAGTATTAAATGCCAATCTCTGGATTAATCGGCAGAATCACAATAAAAAATCACAGGCGACTCGTCGAAAAATGAAAATAAAATTCTCGTGGACCACCCGATTCACAGAGCGATTGGACGCTGTTCACTTATTTACAAATACTTATTAAGGACATACATACACCGAACGAATGACGAACGGAGAGCAAATCTGAATTTTCATTAAAGTTCGAAAAAAATGTATATGAATAGTAAATATGAACAGAATCTAATTTATGTTCCATTTAATCATGAAGATGGCATGGAGGGTTTTAAATAAATTAAATTTTGCGTTCGCTGTTCGCTCGTTGCTCATTCGAGAAGTGTATCCACATCTCTCGAGAGAGTTCTCTCTACTCTAGAATTTTATAATTTATATAGTTAATCTGTACACATACAACTGAAGACTACCGCTAGCGAATTTATAATGTATGTACACAATTTGGCGATTTTTTTGTTTGAAAATATTTAAAAATCCTTACACGACATACACAGTATGATCGCTATAAAGCTATATTCGACAGCTGCATACGTTTTATCTCGCCAATAAATGGCGTCATATAAGTGGAAGAAGTTTCCATCAGCCTTCGCTCGATCGTTCATACGAAACGAAAAACGTAATTTACATAAATATATTGAGAGTCTCGCCTACTTTTCGCGAAATTGATAACTGGATTGTTACTACCGTTCCCAAGAAAAAAAAAAGAGAAAGCTTCAAATCGGCGATAAAATATGTCGTTTCTCTACCATTGCGCTTCTTCCTTAGACCTAATTTTATCTTCCTTCTTGAGATACAATCGTTGATAGTCCTCCTGATAGGTAACATACTGCGTGTTCGATTTACCAGGCTTTTGTATGGTACCACCGACCGGCGAATTATTGGGGGAGTATTTCATCTCTTGTAACTCCTGCAACTCCTTCAACGATCTCATGACCATCTGGACATCCTTCTCCTGTTCCGTTGGTTGTACTGCGTTTGCCAAGCTGTCGTCCAAGGTAATGAAACCGTCTTTCCGTTTATCGGCTAATCCTCGCGGCGAGGAGTCGTCGTTTATGATCTGACTGAGGAAATTAGTCGCGGCAATCGTTTCCTCGTTTTGCCTCTGTTCCTGTTCCTCTTTCGAGAGGGTCGTTTGCTGTGGCATAGGCACTACGTCTTGATTAATAGGCCCTATCTGTTGCTCGATCATCTTGTGCTCCTTCTTTCTCTTCTTCTGATCGTGCGACGACTTATGCTTGACTTCCACACCTCGTTCTCGTTTCTTCTCCTTCTTCTCGGCGACGGCGGCCTTGACGACCGCCGCCGTCGCGTCGACATCTTTGTCGTCTAATCTCTTGTCGGATTTAGCGTCAGCATTCTCCTGCAAGAACCTGTGTTTCAAGGCCTGTGCTGACGAATGGGAAGCGTCCTGTCTATATACGGAATGATGTCCAGCTTGGGTAATTTCGTTCATTTTAGGATGGCTCACAGGTTCCGGGCATGGTGTAATAGAAACTCTATCCTTTATTGCCTCGGTTAGCTTTGTCGACAGTTTGTCGTAGTCGACACGCGTTATGGACAGAGAACTGTTTGTCAAATCCATGAAATTGAATTTCTCGACGTGACTCTTGGCTGGCTTTTGGGCCATTAGTTGTGCTGTAGGGACTACGGAAATTTTACCAACTGTAAAATTATTGACCGCGACGCACTCCTGCTGCTGGCTTCCCGCACTGTTCTCCGTGTGCTTGTCCTTATATTTATTACTATGCTGTTGCTTCCTATCGATATTGACGTCGTTAGACTTCGCTGTAGCTTGACTCGCAAAATTCGTCGAATTCTCACCAATGATCGGAACTTTAGATACAGTCGTGTTCGTCCTCTCGTTCTCTTGCGGCAAAAGGTTATTCGCGTTTGTCGCGTCGTTCTTTGCAACAGTATTGCAAACTTGAGTATTGGCAGAAGCGGTAACGTTGTTTGCACTGGCCATTTCTTTTGGTTTCTTCAATTTCTTCTTAATGCTAAAAATCATAATAATCCATTAATGATGAAGCAGCACGTGAATACCGACATCAAAGGAATGTGTAAATACAAGACAGGAAGAGAAGACAAGCCGTACATAGTAAGAAACAAAAGTGTAAAGTTAATTATCTGTGTGCATTTAATAACAATAACAAAAAGGAGTGTATGCTAACTAACATAACTGAAGCAACTTTTGCATGTACAAGAAACTAGAAAAAGCATTCGAGGAACAAAATTAACATTGACATTAAACATTTGCGTACAAGTTAATGTTATAATCTCATATAATCTGGTTATGTCTACAAATGCGTTAAATTGAGTATCACTCTCGTAGAATATGACTTTTTTTCTAGGAATCCGTTAACGTTTCGTGCGAAGAAGTAGAAATCAGTATTAATCCGTTACACCTTCCTAAAACATACAACAATCAAACAATGAAGCGATCAATTAACCTTCCTGACATAGTCATGTGACGACAACGCGGCAGATTTTCTTGACCGCAAAAAAAAATTAGTTAAATCAATCTTCTTGATCCTAACTTTCAGACACGCACTCCTTTCACTTTGGTAAAAAATAGGAAAGAAACCATAGTAGGGGACTTTCATGCATGAAGCGAAGCACAAATAGCGAAAGAGTTCTCTTGTAACGCTTGTAAAGAGTGTATCCAACAATTGAATGTAGTAAATTAACGGCAAAATAATTGCACTTACGCGGGTTCGACTGGACTAGCATATTTTAGCAAGGTTTGCAATCGTACATATCCGGGCGGCCACAATGGTAAAACATTCGCATCCATGAAAGTAGCAACGAACGATTCCATACTCTCCTTTCTTGATCTGAGAATTTTGAAATAGTGTCTCCTGGCGTTTGCAATTTCAAGAACGAGTTTCCTGAAATTGAGATTTACAGAAATACATGTCACATATATTCACAATATATTCACATAACCTGCAAATGTGTAATAACATTCGCGTGATTACACATTTGCAGGTTATGTGAATGACATAATTTTTGATCGATAACACACTTTGCTTCGTCAGTCCAGGGAAATCGTTTTCGTGGTATTTTCGGCTTTTCCGCGTTCTTAGACGAACCATCTTCTTCGTCGCTGCTCTCCGCATCTGCAGGCGATCCCTCCAAACCCCTGAAATGGGATCAATCAATTAATTCGGATGAAGATAATATTATGAAGATTCATGATTTCGCGATGACAAAGAATGATGATCAGCATTTGTTGCGACAGAATTCCGCGATCTTGATCTCTGCTTTAGTAATAATATAAAGTACATAATCAAATCGCCTAGTCATCGAATTGTGTCCCAGATCAAATGCATAGTTTTTTCTCGTTTGACACAAAAGATGAATCTAGTGATGAACTAAACACTGATACTGATGATAAAAAGCCCCGCATCTTCCTCTGCTTTCTCAGTAATGTGACAGATGAAGAATAATGACCACGCTAATAAAATGTCTTTTTCTTCTATATGCAAACACAATTGATTGTGTGTATGAGAATGTTGATAATAATTGAGAGAGCAAAAGCATGTAAAGCATGAATAGATTAGAGGGAAGAGATTGAAGGCAGTAGAAAAGAGAGGAAAGATAAAGAGAAAGAGCAGTCGAAGAGGCGAGAATAGAAAGGGGTTCCTCTTACGAGGGGCGCCTTACCAACAGTACCGATATATCTCCCAGTATAATTGAGGACTGAGAAATAAAAAATTACAATAAGTTTATATTTAAGAAACTATAAACTGTAGTTTTATATGTACTATCGCGGCAAACTGGATTCTTTAATTCAACTGCATTAAATATCATAAAACCTTAACAATTTATTGTATAAATAGAATTAAGACATAATTTATTATTAAAGAGCAGAATATTGGATTGTCGCAAAAAAGAATAAAAACTGCGACATACCAAATAACTACTAATACGACATGTAATAAAGTTACTCACTTTTCATCGGCAACTTTCTGACATTCCTTCATATATTTGTCCATAACTGATGGCATAACATTATCGATCAGCGCCTTTAATCTGTAAAATGTTAACAAACCTTGCCAAACTCAAAATTTTCAAAGAACAAGAACAGATAATTTTTATATTGTAAATATAAGAAAAAGTTTCTTACACATATTATAAGTATACAATTGAAAAAGCTATTATATCTTACTTTTGCATCGGTTCGTTCACTCTGTGCTCAGCATCTTTCAAATAAAGCTTCTTCGCCCTGCTGAGAAGAGTAATTTTACTACAAGGTAAAAACCGCACTAGATGTCCGTAAGTTTGTAATCTTATGCTGGGCGAATTCAGCATTCGCAGTTTCTTCTCTAAACTGTAATAAAAGAAAGTAAAACGGATCTTAGAATAATTTTCACAATTTGCGTAATTCGTATGTAATTTAGGCAATTTATAACACACAAACTTACTTAAAGAGCACTTCGTTAACTGCGCTATTGAAGAACTTGCTTTTGCCGTCTTTGCTGGTTTCCGCTTGAGCCTTTAATTTATTCACTATCTCTCGTATATCATCGGGTAGATTCTCGGGCAAAGACGCTTCTTTATTCTCCATTTCCTCGCCGTCAGATTCAACGTAAAGACAAACGCGAGATTTCCCCGAATCCGTTGTGTCACGACTCGAATCGTCGTCAATTGCTCTCGCTGCTGCATTGACGACGCTCTCTATCGCGTCGTCGATGTTACTGTCTTTAGCTTCCAATCTCTTTGGATCCACCTTCTTCGCGTCGTATCCGTTACTATTGGACGATTTCTTCTCGAACTTTTTGATATCGAACTTTTTCTCACTTATTTTATTTTTCTCTGGCTTCTCAGACTTTTTCTTCTCCTCTTGATCTTCCGAGGCTGAAAGCGAGAGATTATTCCATAAATAATGCATAAATCAAATATTTTTAACAACTTAATAAAAATATAAAAAGTGAGAAATATATTTACCTGTACCACCCTCAGCATCCGTCGTCTCATTCTTCTCCTTCCGTCTCAGCAGATCCAAATCTTGTTGAGAATTTTGTTGCTGCGCGTCCTGCGCCTGATGATTTTGCGGTTTTTTCCTCTTTTTGCCATTCTCGTGATTGACTTTCTTCTCGCTATTTTCCTCAATTTTTCGTCTCTGTCGATAGGCAGCATTACGTTATACGGAGTAACATACGACGAACGAGGCAAGTAATATCGTATATTTAAAAATTAATTACCTTTCGCGGATTATCACCAGTGATGTCTTCCGTCTCATCGTCATCAGAGGAGCTAATGATTCGCTTATCTACTCTTTTAGGACTATCTACATCTTCGGTATCCTCCTCGCTACTTTCGCTACTCTCCTCATCGTCACTATTGTTATTATTATTATTGTTATGGACTAACGAACGTCTATCGGCTGCTCTGAACTCAAGGGCCCCGCAATTAATATAGAAACCCCCGTGCGCCGTGGTCATCTCTTCGGGTACAATTTCATCATACTATTGACACAAAATATTAGGATTGCATTAAAAAAAAAAAAACAAGTGGATGATCTTTGATAATATTTTCTCGCGCATCGTAAAAGTGGGATTTCACGTACAGCATCGGTATTGTCGATGAAGGAGTCGTTTTCATCATATCCTGCGCCCAAGTCCACGTAATCGTCGTACTTGTGCCTCTTCTTGCCCATAGTAGATGTTCCCTGAGGCGAACGGAAAATAATTAACCCGTTTGTCAATTTAATACCAAAGGTCAGTTTTATTATATCAAACGTACGTATTTCGCCTCGAAGCGTCTCGCCATGTCTCTAAGCTTATCCTCGTCATCGTCGTCGTCGAATGGATCCAGTCCATTAGTTGTATTCTCATCTCCCCTCTTTTGTTCTTTCCTTTGCTTTTTCTGCAAAAGTAAATAGATTAATTAATTTGCGATCGCTCGGTTGGAGTACGCGTCGAAACCGTCCTGTTGCACGTTCGCGCACCGACCCAGTAATCCACAATTAAATCGCTCGCTATCTCGCTTCGCTCTCTGTATCCCACTTTCACTAATTTATAAAAAATTCAGATCGATCAGATAGAACAGACTGTATCCGTGTACGCGCGCACCCGTGTATAAACTCTCAAATCCGGTTTTCAATGTATCGTTGACAATGATCAGACGTGCAACGTCTGCACCTTTTTTCAATCAATATGTTTATTTTTAGTAAATATATTTATAGTAAAATTTATTTCAAAAGTACTCTATTTTCACGCATAAAGTACGAAACAACTTAATCACTTTATAAATGCGTAACGCAAATATATTTTATTCAATTTCTCCTAAACAGATAATTAAGAAATTACTAAAGTCTCAATGACTCAACCATGAGTCACCACGTCTCTACATGTACAGCGAATGCTGTGAATTAAAGATCCTCGCGGCGATTTTTTAATAAAAGGCCTAACAAGAAAAATGCGTAAATTCACATTAGTTTATTTGTCGAAAATTACAACTTTAATCTGTGTGCTCCCCCCCCCCTTCCCTCGCAAGACAAGATTATTGATCACGTTCTCAGAAATAGAGAAGATTAAAGAAAGACAAAAATCGAAAAAGAAGTGCCAACAAAAGTGGCGTGTGAGAATTCTGCAGAGAATGAACCGACTTCGAAAGGGTGCCAGACGTGTCCAGCGATACCAGGAGCGCATAAAGCAGCCGCAGCGTCGTCCTTGCGATTTCGCGCTCTTTCCATCGCGTTCGCGCCGCGAACCACCTCCTACGGCCTCCTGTTCCCCTGTCGAAGGGACGCCGAATCGAGCGATTGATCCTGCCTGCAACGTGGTTATTGACGATCGAGGATTGGTTCTCTTCCCATTTTTTTTTCCCCTCCCTAACGCAAACGCGTTCTCGATCGAATCGGAGCCTTGTTAATCGTCCAATTAGTTACTCAATTAATCAGCGAGATGTAAACGCGCGAATCTATACGGTATCGCTTTCCCTCACATCGCTTCGCCGCTCGCGGTTATTATCGGAATTCTTAACACACATAAAAAAAAAACGGATACGGAGGCTAACCCAGTAACGCGATTACATCGCTTGATGAATTAAAAAATTCAGAGTAAAATTGAATGGGAGAGAAAAATGCGGGCACAATAGCCACATGGTCGAAACAGTGAAATAATACGAGAAAGAGAGTAGTTAAAAAAATAATAATAAAACGAGCTTAATGAACACCCAGCCGTGTATCAAAGAGGTAGGATAACGTTCGATTTTCATGAACAGCCATTCCGCATTTAATCGCGCGATAAAGCCGTACGTTAAACAATCCCCATGGACCCCGGTGGTCGATCGATTTTACATTGCGAATTTTCGAAATGCGCGCCCCCGCTACTTCGAAATTTGATTCGCCGGCGAATACGTGCCACGTTTTCGAAACACGTGCGCGAACCAAAACAAAGCTGCAAATTGCACGCAGCAAGCGGCGCGGTCGTTGATGGAAATAAAGCGGCGTGGGCCGCAAGAACACAATCTACCGAATCTACATTCCGGATGAAAAAGAGGAGAAGCGAGTGCGAACGTTTTCGGAGGCGATTCGTCGTCGCTTCTAGCCTTCCGTTCCGTCAAACCCGTCGTTTCGGCGGGACAAATGCGATTACAAGCGGTGAAACGACGAGCAACGTACTTCGCATATAAATATTTACTTGAAAATAAAATATTTAAAAATATGGAAAAATAATAGATATCCGAGATATTTGAGACCGTCCGATAATATCCATGAATTTCCGATTTATTCGCGAGACAGAAAAGATGATCTCGAAAACGGATAAATCGTCTAATCACCTGGGGAAAGAGACCAATTAAATTAGAGTTTATTTATTTATTTATTTCGTATCTCGCCACTTGTGTCAGAAGGGGAGAGAAAGGGAGGAGACGCCGAAGCGCGTGACACGCGTCTCGAGCGGCGTATTCGATACGTGCCGGCGGTCACGAGTCTCCTCCGGTGCATCGATCTACAATTCAGAAAGGAGAGCCCCGCGGCACGCTCTCTCGCGCGCGCGTGAAATAAGAGACCTCCGTGCGCGCGACACACACGGCGTGAGCGTGTGTGTCGCGCGCTACTTCTCTCTCTCTCTCTCTCTCTCTTTCTCTCACTCCCTCTTCCCGGTCGCGTTTTCCGCGTATCCTTCTCCCCCATGCATCAAGACCCCGCCGGACGAAGTATGTACGTGGCTGGCGAAATAGACCGGCGTAGACTCTGCACACACGAATAAGGCATCGTCGCCGCCGTGTGCGTGCGTCTCTTTTCCTTCTTCGAGGAGAGAGAGAGAGAGAGAGAGAGAAGGCAAGACGGAGACAGATGAAATGCCGGACGATCGCGCAATGGCAACTCTCGTACAGACGTTTTACGAACAGAAGGGACGCGCACGAAGCGTCCCCCGCGTTTCTCCCGCGAGAGAAAGACAGAGAATAGCGCGCGTCTCGAGGATGCAAATCTGACTGACTGACTGACTGACTGACTGACTGGCGGCGTCCGCCTCGTGACAGCGTGCGGACGGCGGTGACGTTGACAACGCGCGGATACTCCGGCACGGCGGAGGACCACGAATCGATCAAGGAACCATTTCGGCCGCCGCCGCCGTTGCAACCGCCGTCGTCTGCCGTCCTTGTTGTCGCATGTGGGCAGACGAATTCCGGCGCGCACGAACGGGCGACGTTGCGTGCCGCGTGACAACCGCGCGGAGCGGCGGCGCGCGGCCACCTCGAAGATTCCTCGCGGCCCCCTCGGCGTCGACGTCGACGTCGGCCGTCGATAGAAACACACACGTTCCGCCGTGTCTCCTCTCTCTTTCTCTTTCTCCATTCCCCCTTCCCCTACCACGCACTCACACACGCTCGCATTCTCTCTCTCTCTCTCTCACACACACATCTATCTCATTTTTCCCGTATGTTTCGCGTGTATGTCACGGGCTTGACATACGGTCTTTTGTTTCCCCCCCGCCCCCTTCCCGCCGGCAGCGAAGGGTGCGGGCTGACCGCGCGGTGGCTCACCTCCGCCGACTTGAGGAGCTGCGCATAGTTGAACTCCGGGCATGTCTTCTCGTTCGACTCGGGCAGGGTGAGCGCGAAGCGGAAGGAGGGCGCGAGCTGCTTGCCCATGTTCCCCTTTTTCTCCTTCTTCGTCGCGTGGCCCAGGGGCTCCGGGAACTCCAGGGTCTGCAGGGGCACCCGTTTCGCCTCTGACATTCCTTTTACATTTGCACCGAGCCTAACGCGGATCACGGAAACACTGCGGGCCGTGCGACCTGCGACCGCGGCAACATGATACACACCTCCTCGCGCCACTCTCTCTCTCTCTCCTCGATTAAACACCGCGCGGACGCCGCCGCTCACACGTCGCCATCTTCGGCACGACTGTTTTTAGAGTGCGCCACGGACGCGCCGCCGCGACGCCGCCGCGCCTGCGCCCCCCGAGGAGTGGCCCACTCGCCGCCGCCGCGGTCGCGTTTTCAACTCGGCCTCGCGCGTTGTCCAATTGAAGCCGCAATCAGCGTCAATTTTCAACGCGATCAGCCATGTTCGATGTGGACCGACAATAGGTGGACACGCATCTAGATACTCGTGCATCGTGAACGATAACGTCAAGCAGCTGATCTGACAGTTGTAACTTGAGTTTTGAACTTGACACGTGATTTTAAACAGCAAATTAATAACATGATTAATAAGAAGAGAATACACGATGCGCGATAGGGTGAAAGTTCGCCGTGCCACAGGTGAATTTTTTCGAAACCTTGAAACGGATAACGATGCAATATTATGAGAATCTCGTATCAAACTTTATTAAGATGATTAATACAGGTCCTTGCTTGACAAAGTAGCACTCTTTGAGAATGACACTTTATCGTCGTCATGGTTTAAATACTGTTACAAATGTTGGTTGCTACCTATATAGTATACCTATAAGTATTTGTACATGTCCCTAAACACGATCTATGTTACAACATATCTCATTTATAAACTTTTAAGAAATCTAAATATTTTACATTATTGTAAATATTATATCTTATAAGCATACATATAGATGTGACATGTGAGACATAAAATATCTCACATTCCAGTGCCTGTAATAGTAAAAAAATATCAGTCTTCCAAAATATAATATCTTGTAATATCTACACCGTAATTGCATGTATTTATGATCTCTAGGATAAAATGTGCAAAAATATTAAAATCTAAAATACATACAATTATCAGCTTTAAAACCTGCTCCAAAATTAATGCATGTTAATTAAAACTACAAATTGTACACGGCATTCTTTGACTCGCTTATAAAACATTAGAATTATAAAAATTTGATATTTATGATCTCTAGCCAGTCTTCTAATTGCTAGCTAAGTAGCTACGTCAGTGTTCTTTGCTATTTTAATTGCCGAAAACTGCTGACCTAAGAGCTTCATCACATCGGCATGCTTGATATTGCTTTTCTCTTTTTTCACCGAGTTGTAATTCTGCTTCACATAAAGCGCGAAACCGGTGGGCTCTCTCATTGGCGTCTGCATTTGCACGGTGCCAGACTTTGTCGTTTTGTTAATTAACAATTCAAACTTTCCATGACAACGGCCACATCGCTTTCTCTCAAGGTCCAAGGATTTTGAATGCCGCCCAAAGCTGCAAAAGATAATATACATTTTAGGAATGACAAATTTTAGAATCGATTTTTAAAGGTATTTAATTGCAATATCCAGCACCTGTATCCGCAATTTATGCATCTGTACGTGAACTTAGTCTTAATTTTATAACGATGACATCGGGTAATTGGTGGCAATTCAGGAAATGTCTT
The DNA here is from genome assembly GCF_000956235.1 of Wasmannia auropunctata. NCBI lineage: Eukaryota > Metazoa > Arthropoda > Insecta > Hymenoptera > Formicidae > Wasmannia > Wasmannia auropunctata. Next base: position 3,816,594 of record NW_012026800.1, read on the forward strand.
CATTGCTTTGTTAGTCCTGTAATATGAAATAAATTATGTAAAATTCTGCGAAATGATCGCTATAAATAATTACTGCACTCGTTACTGAATTTTATAGTAAAATAAAAATTTAATAAAATATAATAATCTGATAATTATAAAATATTGCATCATGATATACCATCTTTTCCAAAAAACTCCGTGACCACCCTGATCACCATCTATTAGCCACACTGCGGCATGACACATTTCATGAATCAAAGTATCTCTCAGTCTATCTGGCGTATCTAAAATCTACAAAAATAAATTTATTTCAACTATAACTGATTATTTATACACATATAACGAGAAAAAGAAACGAAAGAGAATATACCTTTGTTGCTAATACAATCCTTGAAGATCTAACAGTACCACTAAAACTCTTTACAGACTTTCGGTTGTAACATTTTCCGGCAGTTTTTCTCAGAGAGACGACCCATTCAAGCAACATATTTCGAGGTAACTTATTGTCAAATACTTTCTCGTTGTACAGTTCGTACAATTTTTTACTTAACTCTTCCTTGTTTTTCTTGTAATTCAGTCTGTATTTTTTTGCATGCGGATGAACGTTATTCATTGGAACTGTATCTGACAAAGATGCTAGAAAGCTTTTGTATCCCACAGACTTAGTCATGGTTGATTCAAATTTAGGTGCTGCTTTGGGTGATATTGGTTTTTTGGCAACGTCTAAAAATTAAAGATAATCTTGTTAGACGCAGGCTTCGTTCATTAATATTTCAGGCTATTTTCATTTCCAATTTAAACAAATGTTATCCTGCGTTGCTTACCTTTATTACGTATGTATTTCGGCGGTACATAATCTCCGGGATCAAATTCGCTCGTGCTAGAACTTTCATCGTCACTGAACGATAATTTTCTTCCTTGCAAATATTTGGGACTGCTGGATTTATCATCTTCATCTTCCGTATCCGTATCACATATTACCTGAAGCCTATTTCCAACCAGATAATGTTTAATTAAATTCAATACTGCTATTTGAGATAAATAACATGTATAGTACCGTTTAATTGACGCTGGCACTGGCATGGATTTGGTCGTGCTACTTGTAAAAGCTGTAGGATTTGTCAATGCACTGTGATACAGGCTTTCAATATCACTACCTGATAATGATTCATCATTAATAAAACTATCCATTTCTTTTTGTTTTCGTTGGATATTTCTTCCTCGATTTAATTTAATGTCATTTTCAACTAAAACATAAAATTTATTTCAAAAAGAAAAAATTAGCAAATTAGATTTCAATAAAGTACAATAAAATTTACAATAAAATTTCTTACCCAAGTCAGACTCATCCGAATCTGAATCTACTACATGATATTGATTCTTTGACACAGGTTTCCTGTAATAAAATATAATTCATTATGTTTTTATTAAACCACAAACTAATATAAATAAATAAATATATATTACCGTTCTGTTTGGACAATCCTATTTATTGGTTGATTAGATGTCTTCCGTGGTTCTGTTGTAGGAAGTAATACATTGGTTTTATCTCTCCACGATGTCCTGTACTTATCCAAATCCGAATCTATTACATGATATTGATTCTTTGATACAGGTTTCCTGTAATAAAATATAACTTATTATACAATTGAGATCGGAAAACGATATTTAATTATTTAATCATTTATTACGTTTTTATTAAACCACAAAATGATATAAATAAATAAATATATATTACCGTTCTGTTTGGACAATCCTATTTATTGGTTGATCAGATGTCTTCCGTGGTTCTGTTGGAAGTAATACATCAACTTTATCTCTCCATGATGTACCATACAGTTTTTCTAAAATATCAGCACAGTCCATTTTCTTAGTTTCAAGTGTATTTACTACTGTGGAAGTTTTTTTCTCAGTCTGCGCCTTTGGTAAAGGCTTTGGTTTATTATCTGGTGTACACACTGCAGAATTATTCTTGTATTTCTTCAAATATTGGTCCAGAGTAGTTTGACGCGTCAAGAATGAATGAACCACTTTGTCAGAGTTTACAATTGTCCTCTCCTTTTCGTCCGTTCGCGTCTTATTGATTTTCTCTCTATTATTTGGAGTTTCGTAGTTCTGCTCCAATCTTTCCAGGCTGCTGTTTCCAGAGTTACTGTTTCTAGTACTTGGAGGTATGGTATTCAAGGAGCTGTCGCTCTGAGAATCAGAGCAATTCATCAGAAGCCATTTCTTGATTTCTTTTTTTTTCTTTTCGGACAGAGGTCTAAAAGAATCCATTACCTTTGATACATCAATACTTGGCTTGGATGGTTCAGATAAATCCGTTCGTAAGATATCATTCTTAAGGCTGGAATCAACAACGTCAGAACTATCATTGAGATGCTGTACTTTTCTATTATAATTTGTAGGTGATATGGCTGGATGCATTATATCATCCTCTATATCTGTACTCTCGTCAATTATTACATGTTCCTCTTTCTTCTCTCTGGGAGTATCGTACACGACTTGCGTATACTTTATATTCTTCAAAATTTGGTGCGTGTCTTTCTTTGTAAGTCTGATTTTTCCTGTACTATCCTGCTTTGGAGTATTGTAAGTTGGATGTCTACTGGAAACACTGGGACTATTGTATATGGCACAGTTCGGTTTAATTGCTTTACTTGTCTTTTCAGTGTTATATTTTTCTCTTAATTTCGAATCCACTTGTTCTGTACTTGATATGGGACTTCTGTTAATATGTCTCTGAGAATCGTTGATGAATCTTGCAGGTCTAATTACATGATCTCTATCATGGCTCACACTGCTATTGGTAGCAGTTTTGTTATTAGTTAAGACATCCTTAGAAGCTAGTAGAGCATCAAATAATCTATCAGACGTTGATGAGGCATCGTTGGAAATTAACGACGTCTCTGTAGGTACCTTATTTACTTGCATAACAGTTTTATTTTTAGATTTCTTTTGCACTGAAAATTCATTGCCAGATCTGACAGCTTCCCACGATGAATCGGACTTCCTCTCTTGCTCGCTCTCTGAAGAAGTCTCGAAGAAATATAGCCTCCGATATTCCTGACTCCTAACATTAGAAGTCGAGCTGGATTTCGATTTCGCATCACTCTGTGTCACTTCGGGGGACGAGCTACAACTACTGGAGTCGCTAATCACGATAATATCATCGTCGTCCTTCGTTCTCTTGCTCGTAGCAAATCGTTGCAGCGAAGAATCTTCGGTGGAGCCCTCAGAGAGTCGTAAATTAAAGTTTTGCGAATCGTACACGGAGTTACTCGTGTACCACGCAGACGTCATTTTCAATCTCTTATTTTTTTATTTCCCTCTAAAATAACGTCTCTCCTGCTATTTTTTCACGAATAGCACTTTGTAGATCTCAAGGTTTTCCACAGCTATGATTTTTAGTAAACAAAATAGGTCACGGAAGGAGAGAAGAAACGATGTCAACACAATCACCGAACACGTGGTGATTCCGAGGAAGGATTAAAGAAAAGGTCAATGGGATTTACGATGCACATTTACGTTTATCACACTGCACGTTGACACTCCAGTGGATCTCTTTATCAGGTTATGTTAAATAAAAGTGGCATCATCGTTGAATTACAAACAGCAATCACGCTCTCGTGTGCGTACGTCCGCGAGCCGCGAGGTAATCAAGCATAAACAAGTTCAACTTTTAAATCCGCCAGCACTGCCAGCAGGCCGGTCCGTTAAAATTACTGCTGCCAACAGAACGGAGGGTTGGTGATCACTAGATTGCCCGTACACCAGCGCCAGGACATCCATTTTTGAAACAGGTACTACGTAGCTACACATCTATTTTCTGACATTGTCGATAAAAATCATAACGTCGAAATTGCAGTCGAAAATGGATGGGTGCTTCCGTGCTTTTCATTTAGTGACACAAGTCGACACAAACGTCATTTTATCCTTTTCAGCATTTAGTGAATCAGAAAAACAAAACGATACGTGTCACTATATAAACAGAAAGCACTTGATGTAGTTTGAATCTGTGTTACATCAGAGATTTCTCTCTGTTGTCCGGTATCTAGCAAACTATGTATACAAATTTAAACTTATCAAAATTGTATAAAAATATAATTGGAGAACATGATTAGATAAGAACTTTTATTAATTGAAATTTCGAGAATCTTACTAAGTTTCCTAAAATTTTAATTAAGATTTTATTAATTTTATAATTGAATTAATTCGCATGTATATTTTAACAACAATTTATCGGTCGATGTCATTGTTTTTACCATAAGAACAAGTCATTTAGTCAGACAGCCATTGCGCTAGAGGACGCTATTATATTATTAACTACCAAGCTTTCGTGATGTCCGGACCGGAGACGCCGGAGTCTGTCTGCGATTGTTAGCTGTGAACAACAAAACCAAATGGGCATGTATCTAATGGGTGTATCCTCTTCACCGGCAGCATTTTCCAGACCGATGAAACAAACCAGGTATCTTTATGGTTTTCGCAATAAAAACCTGATATTTTCCCGCAGGGATCTGATGCGCACAATCATTTCGGTTAACAGTTTTATCTCACGGACTCGAGCACAATATGTATAAATATACTCACGTACGTATGTATATTTATACATTGTGTACGTATACATCTGTTTCGTAAAATGAGATGCAACAAACACTCATGAAAAATTGAAGCGAGATGAAAATGAATTAAGAGCAATGAGAAAAATTAGAATAGAAATAACAAAAATATGTATCTGACATAGATACAGAACAAAATTGCAAGAGCTAAAGCTCATTTTTTATTTGTATCTTTTAATTTAAAAATGAGGATTACGTTTTTGATGAATGTTTCACAAAAATATCTCATTTCGAAATATCAAATAATTTCTTCTGCTTCAAAGAGCTGCTTTCTGCAGAAATATTAATTCGAGATGTAGCTTCGACTTTCCTTTTCAAATGAATAATATCCTTTAATTTTTTACGTATCTACGAATTATATACATATATATATATTTTGTACCTGTGAGCTACCGTATCCCGCTCGCTCCTCGACAGCCAACGCGAACTCTCGCGAAATAGTTTCCGCCCGACGAACGTCATTTGTAGGAGCTATTCAGAACTTTTCTGAACCCCGATTCCAGATACCTCGCCACTGCGCCAGCGATAATTCTAATTCGGAAGCCCGCCCCCGAAATGCCCGTCAAACGAGAACGAAACTCAATCAGGATCCCATCTATCGTATTATTCGCACAAAGCCAGACCTCAGATTGGATTATCTATTCGCGTTTCCCGCCACACATTATGTACTCTCGGCAGTATAATGCTCATGATGCGCGCGTGTAGCCGCAACAGGAGATTATACCGTATCCACGATTAACCCACGTACGACCCTGATCCCGATATTTTGCGCCCGCGCATCCTTGTAACGCGCCGCGCGCTGTAAATTATCTGGACCACCGAACCACGAAGAGATTGAATTTCGCCGATCCGCGGCGGAAAGAAAATTCGGAATGTCTCTCCTATAATTCGCGCAGATTATATTATTACTCGCGGCCACGTGAATCAATTTCACGAAGGAATTTTGAATTCACAACACCACGCCGATGCGTTTTGATAAAAAAAAGAAAAACGCGGCGGAAAGAAAATTCGGAATGTCTCTCCTATAATTCGCGCAGATTACGTTATTATTCGCGGCCACGTGAATCAATTTCACGAAGGAATTTTGAATTCACAACACCACGCCGATGCGTTTCGATAAAAAAAGAAAAACGCGGCGGAAAGAAAATTCGGAATGTCTCTCCTATAATTCGCGCAGATTATATTATTACTCGCGGCCACGTGAATCAATTTCACGAAGGAATTTTGAATTCACAACACCACGCCGAAGCGGTTCGATAAAAAAAAGAAAAACGCGACGGTTTGCATACCGTGTGCTTTAAGCGTAATGAGCTGCAACTTGCGCCGCGATACATCCATTAACGGCTGTTAAAGGGCATTTTTATCAAAGAGCGCGACGAGAGGAAGGGAGAAGGGCAAATCGTCCGGCGCTGTTTATATCCAATTTCGACGGTCGTATTTCAACGAATAGCCGCGGCTGCGGCTCCATTCTGGCTCCGAATCGCCGCGTCCGATCTCCGCGCAAATCCGAAATTGATGGTATCGCGCCGCGGCACGCGGCAGCATTTGTCGGTTATTAAGCGTAGATTAATCCTTTTAGCACGATATTGAATGTAAAAGCCCCACGGGGGTGGAAATTATGGCAATTACGTTTAGTTGGGATTGAAAAGTATTAATGAAGTCCGAGGCGAGAGAGTCTCGCGTGGTACGGAACTTGCGTCACACCGCCGCGCCGGTGTGTGTCGCGCAAGAATGTGGAGATATCAGCCGCAGCGCTTATAAATTGAAAGGCAACGTGAAGCTTTCCCACTGATTTATGACCTCCTTCGGTTCTCTTCTTGCTTGCTGTCCATAAAACTTGAATAACACACAAAGCTCGACGTAATATAGAGATAACGAGGCAATGATTACGCGGATGATGTCTAAGAGGCGACTTTCTTTTTGCCTGGAGGAAAGGAAACGCGAAAGTAAAAAAGTATGAAGCGCATTTTCTTTGTGCGTGCTTTTCGGAAAGAATGCTTGCCGCGAAAGTAGAGCGCGCGCTTGCTCGCTTAGACACTGCTCGCTAATCAGGGCATATTTAATTTTCCAATAATTGACTAAAAAATTCTTCACTCGCAATTACTTGTTATTTCGAGTGGAAATTAATAACGACATCAATATGTTTGGTGATATTATTACTTTAGATTTGAATCTCTAAAAGTTATTTTATTGATCAGTAATAATTCAAAATTCTTCATGTCGAAAATAGCATAATTAATTTGAAAAATTCGTTCTTTCTTATATCGCAGAAAATCGTGTCTTTGCAGCGCTATATTCTTGTCGAATTGCTTGCGCTTTTCGTCGGAAGAATTATTTGGATAAGGGTAATCAGGAGAGTGTTGCCTGCAACAGGATGAGAGATTTGCAAAAACCTAGTCGTTAGAGCGCCCTGCGATTTTTTCGCGATGAATCCCGCGAAGGAAGCGCATCTCCTTTTGTTGCGAGCCCGGTGAGGAAGGTCGGCCGGCCATTGTTGGAGAGCTCGACCGAGAGCCGAGCCATTCTTGACGTTAAATGTGATTTAACGCGGGCGCGGGATTTCTCGAAAGAAACGGGACGCGCGCGCCGTGCCGATATAGCCGCGACGCCGTTGATAAAAGCGGTCCGCGTGTCAGAAAAACAATGCCAATACGGATAATGACGGCCGCCCACGTGAGTGTTGCGGTAAATATGGACAGAGTAGCGCGCAGCGGCGATTGGAAACAAAGAAGCGCTCTCCACAAAAGCCTCTAGACACTTGGAAAATTACGACAATCCGGGGCGTAGCCGAAAGTAGATTCACCCGTTCACCAGTATCGAAAGAATCTTCCCGTTCATTCACACAAATAATAATTCTCGCAAAATAATAATTTACACGCCCCCATGAAGCGCCGCGCGAGGCTCTCCGCATCAACCTCTCAACTCGGTTGTTCTCAATCCACGTTCCATTAACGTTTTCTTGCGGCCGGTCTTGAGCTAACTTTCGGTTCACCCGGTACAGCCCGGTCGCTAACGAAGGTAATATCCTCCGAGGCCCGCCTAAGGAAGTTGATTTCCGCAGAAGTGCGTTAATTGCCGGCTTTAACTGACGGTTCGATAACGCTCGATTTCGGCCGGTCGCCATTAATTGCCCCCGAAATCCTTCAGCTCCCTGGAATTCAGGATGCTCGGGTCTGCTTAACGGGGATATCACGCTTAACAGGATGTTTACAAATTGAGGATTATCTTAGGTAAATAGGATAAAGGACTTAGCGGAGACGAGGGAGGAAGCGCGCGTGTGGAGTGGGACCAATTCGAGGAAAAAGGAATATTTGACTATTTCCTTTTCCCAGAACAGCGGAACTAATCGATCGATCGATCGGCGACGTATGCTCGGGAATGCCAATTCTAAACGTGTTTGGCAAATTGATCCCGCCCGCGTATGTAGTATATACCTAATATATATCCCGACCCGGATAAAAACTCTTCCGGCTGATGGATTATTTCTATATGCACAAAGTACAAACTGCTCGTATAACAGTTTCGCGAAGATCTTTCAATTTGAATCTCGATTTCATGGCGATTTCTCGTGCTTTGCGTCTCCTCTCGCGTAAAATGAAAAAGGGAGAAAAAAAACCCGCAGACTCCGTTTGATCGAATTCAATCAATAATTGCGCATGCCGATGCCCCCCCGAAGGTTGTAACGGTTTATCCGTTTGAAAATCAAATGCGGGATCACGTGGTAATACAAATAAATCAAATTCGTTCTAACGTTTTTCGCTTTCCCACCGGGAAATACCACCGGCGATACACTATCTGAACGATGCCGTTTTTCTGTATCATGTCAGATTCATGAGGGTATCAATTCCCTGATAACATCTACAAAAACATCCGTTTTCGACCCGGCCAACCTGTAACTCCGTGTAAACCCATCTCGAATATCTCGGGGAAGAGGGGGAGGCGAGGGAGGGGGAGGGGAGGGAGACGGAGAGGAAAAAAAATAGAGCGAGGGGGAAAGAGGGAGCGAAAATAGGGAACGCCGGAGTGGCCGGCGTCGGCATCGGGCGCGAAAATCTGCGAGGTTTACCAGCAACTAGTGGCGTCGAAACTCCGAACCTCCGAACCCCCGAGAGAGCCCTACAACCCTCGTATAACCCACTCTTCGCGCCCCTTCTTTGTCGAACAGAGACGGAGATAAAGGTATAGAAAGATAGAAAAGAGAGGAGAGAGGGGGAGAGAAAGAGAGAGAGAGAGAGATCGTTCCCCCATTTTCCACGAGAGAATCCTCCCTCTCGCGTCTCGCGTCCGCCACCCTCTCTCTCTCCATCGCTCCCTCTTCCTCCCCCTTCCATATCTCGCACGCCGCGTTCCTCTCGCGCGCTCGCGCGTTCTTCGGCCTCTGGAGCGAGTCGCAGCATCCGTTGGACCGTTCCGGACTTCAGTCCACGTCGAGAACGCGCCACCGTCGGGACCTCCAGGAGTGACAGCCACCCGGAAACTCGCGGCGCCCGACGTCGCGTGCACGACACTATCGTCACTCTGTATCGAAGTCCACCAGCAATTCAAAGCTATGACACCGTGATCTCTTCAACGAGGGGTATCTGAAGATAGAGAAAAACAAAAGCGAGAGAACGAGAGTCGTACGTAAAAAAGCCTCATCGTCAGCGTGCTTGAATTTTACGGATAACAATTACCTGAGAAGAAGCGCAATTTCTTCGGCGTGCCGGTTAATCCGTCATTAGTACAAGTAGCCGATCAACTGTCTCGGTACCAGTCTCGCTTCGCTAATTGGTACCGCTCAAGTACACACGCAGGTGCGTCAACCGGAGAGATCGTGAAGTTCCCGCGGGGCACAGAGGTCGGGTTAGTAGTTAGCCCTAAAACTCGTCAGCGGGTTTCCGTCAACGGAGCTCTCCCCGCTGCATCCCGTGAACGAGACAGGACGAACCCCGCTGGATGCCCTAAGGGTTCGTCCCCCCGGGGGCCCAGCCGGTCGCCGGTTCTGATGCCGACACGTGCTAAGCGCGATCGTTGAGGGTGCGGCGGTGCACAGGGGAAGAGCAGAGCCACGAGGGCCCGCGGGGAGAGCTGAAGAAGAGGGATCTCGGGCCGGGCGACTGCCGGGAGTTGTTGCCCAGTCCCGGCGAGGGGGCGGACATCGGGCCCGGATGCTCGCGAGGACAAGACGCCGGAAGCGCTGCCACGTTGGAAGGGAAAATATTGACGGCCGTCAACAAGTTCCTTACAACGTCCCCTTTGGTTAACAAGGTCAAGTTGCTGATGGTGAGTCTCGCTTTCTCTCTCTCTCTTGTTCCTATCTCTCTTCCCCTTTCTCTCTCACACGCATTCTCTCTCTCTCTCTCCCCCTCTCTTCGTTCCCCTCTCCATCTTTATGTCATCGATACATACCGAGAATGTCCGCGCGGCCACTGACTCGGCCCCCGTCTAGTTTCCCGCTTTCTCGACGTAGGAGGACGTATGTGCTTCGACTTCGCTTTGAATGCAGTTAGTTCGCAGTTGTCGCACGGCACTCGTCGCGATTGTACCTTCCGCCTCCGGGAAGTTTCAGGGTAACGATGTTCGCCGTTACTGCGAGGAAGGTACAAGATATCGACATGATTCCGATTTCTGATTGACGGGGAAAATTGGTTTTTGAAGTTAAGTTTCATCCGCGTCCCGTTTCTTCCCCCCCCCCCTTCCCCGCAGGAGAACGTTAAACTAAATTTTTTAATATAATTAAGAAGTAGAATATCCTGAATTTTTAATCGCGCGCGCGAACAATGCTCGGATACAATGGTTACCCGATTGCGAGTTTCGGCTCTCGGGTGTGTTCACAAAGTTTGACCGAAATTGTGTGGCTTGCAGTATAATATTAACTAGTAATATGTAATACTACACAATAGTTTTGTTACAATTAACAGCGGATATGTTAAACATCATACATTCGGCTAAACATTCTATTAATCTACCGACACGTGAACTTAGTATATACGACTGATTATTAGAATTCCTCACTTAGTTCGCGCCGTGTATAATTTACGTTTATTCATCGACATATTGCGGCTTCGGATAGCTTAACCGTTCCCCGCTTTCCCCGCGTCGTGGAGAGCCTGACGGGTCGTGAAGCATAATTGTCGATCCACTTTGCGCCACTGATCGCGTGTCGACGTGGCACTCGAACGTTTGTCACCCGATACCTATTTATTTTGCAACGATATGGGATTCGTTTAATTTTAGAAACTCTTGCCGCGAAAACGGTAACACCTTGAAAACACCGGCGATTAGTAGAAATCCGCGAGTAGTTTGTCGCGACATAAATTCGACGAAATTTATGCGAGAGAGATAACTGTTTAGAGATCACTAATGCGCGCTTTCGGCGTTTCATTAATTCTCCAACAAGTATTTCTTCGTCGTAAGCATCATTGATTGCTAGGATAATTAGGAGCGACATAATCAAAGTTCGCGCGCGCCGAGCGAGGGGATAACTTTTAAGAAATAATTATATTAGTCGCGCGCGCAAAAACTTTTATCTTTAACCAACTTTCGCGAGTTAACTTGCGTTTCGGTAGGACACTATTTGCAACGGTGCGCTCCCAAACGGACAATAATAGCTTGGATAACTCCCTTGGAGGAAAAGGATTACGGTCCCGAGCATGGCCGCGGTGTATTCTCAAAAATTAGACATACGCCGCTGCACATTACGATTGTATCTTCCCCCCCTATTTGTATACACTCCCGTTTTTTCACGAGAGACATTTCCTCCCCGATTTTCTACCGTTTCTCCGTTTAACGTGCCCCGAAAGCGTTTTACGTAAATTTTACGAAGAAATTTCCGTTGTTTAACTCGAGGCTCAGCCCATCGAACTGCTTAGGCATTAAGGAAGACACTTAACTTTTAACGGCTGTGCTAATGTGTACCGTTCCGCTTTTCATTGATAATTTACTTACCCGAATTCCGGGGGAACTTCGGGCGCGCACACCTGCGCCCTCGTTAGACGCTTTCAAAGGACAAAGTTGTGCCCCGCCGCGAGCGACGCGATCCGTTAAAAATTCCCTTAATTGCCGGAGTTGTCCCCCCTTGTACAATGGAGAAGACAAAATATTTACTCAGCTGTGTACGTGCAGAACCGTCCGGAATATTATTCGTTTTCTCGGTTTCAGTAACTCGGTTTTGTAACGAATTTGCCAATTCGACGCTAAACGCCGCAAGAATGTTGCGGGGATGTTACGGAGATTTCCACTTGGTTTTTTATTTACGAAAACCGTGTGTGTGTGTGTGTGTGTGTGTGTGTGTGTGTATATGTGTGTGTGCGGGTGCACGTCACGCTGAAATAATGTGCAATTAACTGCGTTCCTGCGTATTCGTTTACACGCAATTATGCCGCCGACGATCAGCGATGCGTGATACGCGTGCTTGCGTGCGCCCCTCCCGTCCCCCCTTCCTCCACCCTCGTACCCGTCACCGCGCCATTGTAATCCGAAATGAAAGCCCCGGGTTGCATGAGCCAGGTATGCCCATTTTTTTTTTTCGATAAGTCAATTATCCACTTATAATGGCCTATTGATTGGAGCCAGATGCGACTAAGTAACGAACGTTGGATGGAAGAGAGAAAATAAAATCCATGTCGGTACAGATTGCGATGCCATGTACAAAGGCGAGAGGAAAATCTTTGTGTGTCATACATAAAACATGTCTTTTTTTTTCACCCTTGTTTATTAATGCACAATCAAAATATCGGGATGTATCCATGGAGTCGCGAAGCGCGTAGGAGGGAATAGACAATTTTTAAGGATTCGTAAATCGAAGGCGCTCAAAACAGCAACACCTTGTTCAAGCACACGGCAAAAGCCGCGGGGTAGTCTTGCTCTCGTCAGAAAGGTGTGCGTTTCCGTGTGATCGCCGGCGAAGTGGTAGCTGTCAAGCGTTATGTCAGACGGGCGGCGGAAATATGTATGTATCTCCCGAGAACGATCGCGTGACCGCTGCATCCTGAATCGAGATTCACGAGCTGCGAGTCGCGCTCTTCACACGAGCATTATTTCTAATCGGGGTATAGCGATCCTATACGTATTACCTTTTCTCTAGGATGGAAACGTGGAAAGTGAAAAATTTCTTCATTAACTTGAACGATAAAAAATTTCATTTTTTATCGCGTTTTCGCCCCGGGGATAAAAGGATACCATCAGATTTGTATCCGTAGATCTTCGCGGACGAGCGAGGGACGGAGGTACTCCGAGCTTATTTCGAGCACACGCCCGAAATAAGATCGCCGTCTGCCGCGCATTAGCCGCGTTAACCGCGGGATCATTACTGCGAATGCGTCGATTACGGGAGTTCAAAGCGAGGATGGCTCGGCCGACACTTGCCTGCGGTGACGGGACATCGAATATCCGCCGCTCGATATAACGAACAAAATGCCCTTTGCCCTTGCCGCTCCCCCTCCCTCTCTCCTGTCCCCCCGTCTCTTCAGAAATATTTAATTAGCCTTAATTAAAGCGGCGAAGTGAATTAACGCGGCGTGCACATGGCTTTCGATATACAGGCGCGTCCGCGGCGGCTGTTCGGCGTCGCTCGCCGTAAACGCGTCTCCCGTTTGCGCGCACGGATTTGAAGACGGCTTATCGCGTCGAGAAATTTTCTTCGCGAATTAATTATTATACATTTGAGAGACACATCGGAAAGCGGAACTCGCTCGTTTCAAGATATCTGGCGAAGTTGGAAAAATCTCTCACGTGTGCAGAATTGCAGATACAACAGAATCGCCCGTGGCCAGTTTTTTTTTATGTCTAAACTAAAATAGAGACGTTCAACGTTATATTCTGTTACGTGCTTTTATCTGGAAATGACACGTGTGATACGTACCTATTAAAGTTGTACATCTATATAACTCAATATTAAGATGAAATAGAATACGAGCTTTTTCCATATTTTTAAGAATTTATATTATTTATAAAAATAATAAAACATGGTAAATAATAAAAATTCTGTATTCGCGGTAATTACGTTCTGTTGGAAAAACATAAAAATACTGGGAAAAGAAAAATATACATAATAATCAAAACTACATATATAAAAAAAATAGATGTAACAAAAAATTAAATGTTTTCTTTTTTATTGTTTTTCGTTTATTGCATTCGTTTCGAAATTTATTTAATATTTCTTATTTCATTTCGCATTTTCCTTCTTCGTTTGCTCTATTTTAAAATGTAGAGATATTTTTCCAATTTCAAGGAATTTGTTTTTCCGGAAATATGTAACGTCTATTTACTTCGCCCTTTCTTCGTACGTCGTGTCGATGCTTTGCAGAATTTTTGTTCATTAAATTCCTCGCAAATAAACGACTTTTACGCTTGTGAGCATGAGAAACGGTATCAAATCGCGAGATACGAACGAGGAATGCGCGAGGAATATGGAATTTCTGTTATGCATGTCCGTAGCGGATTCGTGATCGGGGTCCAATAAACCTCTCCCTCCCCAATATGACATCCCAAAACTAACCATATATGATTTCAACATAACGATATATTTGCATGCGATATCATTCGCATGTATGTATCTTTTAGATGTGTCAGCCCTTACATATGTATACATATATACATTATGTCGGCGATGTTATCCGGACTGCGCCACTTCACAACGGCGCCGGGGACAAAGTTCCTTCGTAGAAATTCCATTTTCCGACACATTTCGGCGACACCGGGGACCGGTATACATGCATACATACACACACGCACGCACGCGTGTACACACGTGCGTGCCGGGAGCGCTGTTTAGATACGGGCGCGCGCTGAAGCGGAAGGGGACGGCACGGTCCGAGCATTGTCCCCCGGGGGCGAGTCTACGACTTTTGCGAGTAGGTGCCATACCCCGAGTGCCTTTATCATGCGACGTTACGTTCCGCCCGCGCAGACGGGAAATTCCGGCCGAGTTCGTTGTCGTGCGGCGAGACAAATAGGGCGGAGACGCGCGGCACAGATACGAGACCGGCGACACACCGGGGAACACACACCGGCCGCTTAAATACCGTCTGCGGAGTCAATTGCGATAGGGTTTACCGATGTACAGATAGTATAGTTCGCGACAGGTCGTTACCGCGCGACGCGTCGAGGTGGGGGGGGGGGGAGAGGGAGACGCGTCGCGATTTACGGCCGTAAATCGAGCCGAAACGCGAATTCGCGACGAGAGTTCTCGCATAGTTGAGAGATTAACTACTCTCCGCTACGCGTTGACGTTCGATATCGCTTTAGAAAACGCGGACGGCGTTTTTGAGGGCGGCGATAAACTTAGACGACATTAGAAGTACTTAGGTTCTCCCGAGAGCTGCGTCGTCGTCGTCGTCAACGTCGTCAATTTCGTTATAACGCCGGCGTTCCGCACGAACGGAATCCTTATTTTATTTACTGCTGCCGTTATGACTGCACTCGCGCGATCTACCTAACGCGGCGTCATACGTAACATGCAATATAGCGTCGCGAGATGGTTTACGGGAGGCCTTTACGTGACATAAACCGGAGACGTGGACGCTCGGCCACTCTCCGGCACGCAACTCTGTAACCCTCCGTCTTCTTCGTCTTGTATAAAATCGCGCGAAGAATTTCTCCAGGCGTCGAAATCCCTCGTGATGACTAGCACGTCGTTTCCCCATCCCGTGAAATCGATCGTTATCTTTTCCGTTCTAAATTCCATCAAATCGCCTAGTAAAAATTCAATATTTACATATACGCGGCGGCGAGGAGCGACATCGGAATGACACGCGGAACGATTCGCGCGTTAATTTTAATCGAGGACCCGGCGCTTTTTGCCCACAGAGCGCATATGTGGGCACATTACGAGTGCCAGTGTAACTTGTTCGTGCGAAAAACACTCGGGACTTTCCTGTGTGGTTCAACTTCTTTAATTAACGATGCTGTTTGGAACACTTTTAACAGCAGCGCGCGCAATTCCCGGCCGGGCAAAGACGTCTCACCCGCGGGAAAAGCTTGGCGACTAACTCTATTAAGTAGAACATCCCCCGTTCGTCGCGCGACAACGTGCAACGTGTCTCTCAGCCCGGTCCGATATAGACGCGTGTGGGCGTCCCCCAACTGAAAATTCACGTGTGGGAATGAAAACTTCGTTGGAGAGCGCGGGCACGGCGCGCCGGAACTCGCACACCTTCTTAATAATTAACAATTCGCGACGCGTATACACATACAGGCACTTTGTGCATGAATTCGATTTTACCCCGAGGTACGCGCGCTGAACGGTGGCAAAGTATGGAAATGAGAACACGCTCTCGGAAAATGTCCCGCGGCGAGGCGCGCGCATAAATCATAAGCTTAGAAACGAAGGGGTAAGCCTGCCGGGGTACATCAGGGATTGCGTCGCATAAAGATGACGCGTACAGACGACTTAATAGGAAATTGAGCGGGAGATTTTCTTGTAATTCGATTACATCCCGGTATGTATCGGTAACCCTCCCCTCCCCCACTACCGTCCCCCGTGCTATACATTCGAGTTGCATCGAGATATCTGGTGCGATCGCCGGTGTGAATTCAATAGCTCTAATGCGTTTGGTCATATCGTGAGATGATAGCTCATATAACGCTTGTGTCCCGCAAATCGTTTGGTCTATATTTTTTACGGTTTCTTAGAATTATCTTTAGAGCAAAGGATGTACAGCGCGCGTAACACGAGTGTGCGCTTAAAATATATTTTACGAAGCTTGTATTTTAGAGCGTACTTTCGGCTCCATATTTTTACACGCCGCTGTATATACCGCTTTTATATCCTGAAATACGACTGTTTTTAAACACGCACAATGGCAACTTATTAGTTAAATGGACAGCGGTAATATTCTGCCGCTCAGAAAAAAATTGTAATGAAAGCTGGAGGTTTTTTTTTCTAGAAAAAAAAAATTACATACAGGTACATCCAGGTAATATAATATAAGTTCGCGCCAATTACGCTCTCCGCGTATCGTTTCCGCCTTATGAAAGAGTTAATTAAATATTCCACATATATTTCATAAAAGTAATAATAATATAAAATTAGGCTCTCCACGCGAGGAGGCGGCGTATATAATTACGGATTAATCCATATTGCAAATGCTGAGTACCGTATACGGCCGCATGCGACTCGGCATAAATTTCACGCGGGCAGATTTATGCGCGTCCTCTTTCATATAAATGAATATCGTTACATCAGTTTCGCGACACCGCGATGTATCGCGTATTGACACATACTGAGGCGTATCGACGCAGATGTAGGGCGTATTGATTATATTGCGCCGCGGGAAGTTTTTTTTTTTTTAAAGCGTGAGAGAGCGGTGAACGAAGAAGCCAGGCGAGGTGTATATACGTTTAGATGATCGTGAGCAAGCAGGCTACACCCAATCATGTCGTGTCCTCCTCGGACGATCATCACTGTCGTCGGCAGCGTGCATTATGATCCATTATACTACCACGAGAAGTGGTATACCACGCATTATTCGACCCCCTGTATACGTACGTGAGAGGATGTGAACCATTACTGAATCATTATCGTCCTTTCGCGCGGCTTTCTCGCGAGATTTTCGCGACGTCTCGCAAGCGAGCGTTTCGCTTCCAAGCGCGGTCACGGTGATAAGGTGGTGATGAAACAAATTATCGTTCCTTACGCTTAACAAATTTTTTATTGTCACATCATACATTTTTAATGGAATATTCATCCGTTCTTAATTGAGCACGAAGGGAGAGGAGGAGGAGGGCTCCATAGGTGAATTTCAATGATCTTTACTCGAGATAAATCGAGCGAACGAAGATCGTGTAAATATTTTTTTACGGAAAATAATTCTCGCGAAATTTTGAATCGAGGATGCTTCCGTGCTTGCTGAATATCAGCGGACGGTTTAATTGATAGAGTGTCATTTTAAAATGTCGTGCGGGGAATATTTTACGGCCACTACTAATGCGATTCATAATTTCATAATCCGATCTTAAGTAGCGCGAACAAAAGTGCGCGCTCGTCACTGACAAACTTACGTTTAACCGAGTCCGCCTCCTCCGCGCACTCTTATAAAAGTTTAATTGACCCAATTGATTAATATCGGACGGCAGCGGGCTCCGCGAAACGAGTCTCCGAATAAATTCTTCCCGCGGAGAGGCAAAATTTTAATGGTACTTTAATTACACATAAATTAATGTCATCTGATTGTACGAATAATATGATTTTAACACATGATTACATGAATATTCAAATCGCGAAATCAAGAGAAAATTCTTCTCGCAAGTAAATTGTTTATATCGCAAAGGAGTATCCGAACGCACGGGATCCGATAACAGATTTCTCGAGAAGAAAGAATGCGGAATATATTGCGGATAAATTAATCTTTTTCTAATTTATTTATCGGCGACTTTTAATACGTGGTGCGAAAGCATAATCAATATCTTTGTTATCAGCACGCCCGAACCGCAATCTTTTTTGTAGCTCGTATTTTATCAGTGAACTAAATTCAGAATGATAAGACGCTTATTTGATTCTCCAAAGAGATATTATGTTTTGAGAAATATCGCAGCCGGGACATAACGCGACTCACGGTTGCACGTACGCAACGATTATTCCATTAAGTGAATTATATACTCTCCCCCCCTCCCTCTCTCTCTTTCCTCAATCTAATATCGTTAATGGAGAGTCCAATTCATATACCGAGTCGGCGGCATTTTGACAAAAACCTATGTCCGGATGACTCCTGAGTTCGTTCCAGTTTGAAAGATAGAAGGGGACGCATCGAGCGCGACAGGATGGTTAACGCGATAAAAAACTTACTCGACGCGCTTTGACATGAATGAGGTTCACTGTAATGATACTAGAAACGTATGCGTGGCCACTAACTTGTTACAGTTACGCCTATAATCGATGCTACATTCATCAGAATCGTGAGGCTGTTAGCATACGAAAAGGACGGTTTTGCTGAATTATCAAAACAATTGTGTCAGAATAATTTATCAAAATAATTACGTAGGACATTCAAGCATGATGCTGCTGCAGAAAAATGTTGACATTTTAACAACCAGCTTGAATGACCTACAATTATTTTGACAGAATAAAATTCAACAAAATTTATTTCCCTGTCCTGTATCTAGCTAAATTTTTAGATATTTCAACAAAACCATTCTTTCTGTGTACGCTTTTGTTCTTCACATTCACGAATCGACGTTGTCGAGTCCATTTCGTACAACAAAACGCAGTGCTACTCGCGTACCTATATAACGTGTCACACGATTCGTTTCGGCACTGAAACGTCCAGGCGTTTGAACGGACTCTCTCAAAGAGTCAACTAAATTCTGCCTTCGAAGAAAGAAAAAAAATTAACATAATCGGTGGATTCATGCAAACTGTTTCGCCCACGAAAGCGGATTTCGCGATGACGCAAAGTTTCCGCGATGTCACTCTCTCTCTCTCGCTCTCTCTTTCTGTCTCTTTTTCTTTCTCTCTCCGCGTCTTAATGCACACTTCCTTCCTGAATGCGTTAAATGAACGGACTCGCATTTAAATCGACTTGCCAGGCCCGGTCTGCGCATTCGGCACCGCGGTGTCGTTCGCGGCGGCCGTTTCTCTTGAACGTTCCCCCGTCGTAATTTTATACGGAACCGCATTCATTACGCCTCGGATAAAGGCGAGCAAAAGTTAAGAATTATAGGCGCTCTCTCTCTCTCTCTTTCTCTCTCTCTCTCTCTCTCTCTCTCTCTCTCTCACCCGTCCCGACGTCTTTCTCGCTCCGCCCGTTGGTGTTATTGCAACGTTGAACATCATTCATAACTCGAGTTCCACACGAGCGAAAGTCAACGATAACTGCACCGGAGAAGCGTTTTCCTGTGCACACACGCCGGGCGACGTATTCCAGCAGGAATATATCTATTCCGCCGGCCGCGTACCTCCTGTTGCTCGATATTCTATAGATTGTGTAAAGAGCAAACAAAGGTGAGCGCGCGCTGAATAAATCGGTCATCCCCGGACGGACGGGAACCACTGTGTGTGCAATCTTTTTATTACGCGAATCTGACGCCATTTGGGAAAACGTGAAAATTCGAATTCGCGCGGTAACGCGGACACCGGTAAACGGGCTCTTCGAGTCTTCCGAAAAAGTATCTTCTAATTCTTGCTGTCGCGCAATCAAAAATTCCGAAGCCGACGAGGCGAGAGGTTACAGAGCTCAGGTATACACCCCGCGGTGCCTCGCGCTGCAGCGCTCGCACTTGAATGTGCTTCCCTGCTGCAGGCAGGTACCTTAAAGTCTTTGCTGAGTAAGCCCTCGTTTTACCGGGAATCATGAAAAGTGAGGACACAGGGGATGGAATATACGGGAGAGAGAGAAAGAGGGAGAATTGCGAGATACATCGCAACTGGGTGTCTCGTGGCATTTCAGACCGGAGGTGGGGAGAGTCGCACTGATCTCTCCTCCTCTCCGGGTGTCCACCCTCCCTCGCTCCCCTGTCCCGTGTGCTTCTCATCCCCAGGTTTCGGTCCCACTTTGCATCCGCCACTCGTCCTCCATCCCCTTTGTCTCGGATGTGAAGCGCGTGGGCGATTTTCGTGCTACCGCGCACTTGATGCATCCAGATGCGGCCGGAATGCCGGTTTGCGATTCGCGCCCCGGCACCGATTTTAAGAACTCCGGGATTCCGCCATGTGCGATTTTTCGCATTTTTCGCGATTTCAATATCCGTAAATCGAAATTCGAAATCCACGTGACTTTGACGATCACGGACGCATATCGTGTGATATGCGCGCGCCTACGTTCATAGATATTGAATATTTGCTTTTTTTTTTGTGAAAAGGAAAGTAAAAATCGCTTTTTAAGCGCATTGTAACGGATGTATTATGAAACGATGTTACATCTCTGACAATTGCTCGCTTTCCGGTTCAGCGATCAGTTGCACTCTGATTGCGATACATTTTTCTGCCAAAGGAAAAGTTTTATCGTCTATCGTTTGCAGCACGCGATTTCGTCGGGATCCCCCTCCGGAGTTTCTCTTCCGTATGAAAAATACTAAATTGCGTTACGTAACGCAATTTCGCGATGTCGGACGCGCGGAAAAAAACGTGCAAAGGTACCCACGAAGCGAAGAACAAGTATTTGTCGCGCAACAATGCGTCCCGCATTTTCGTGGTTGGATTATACAATTTATTTTTTAGACCGCTTCAGAACTAGCAACAGATTAATGAGCGAAAAATATAATACAGCACGATTCGTACAAGTCGTGCACTTTTAGAATTAGTATCATTATAGAATTTAAAGCGCGCATATCGTGAATGCAATATATTTAAAAGTAGTATAAATTTTACAATGTATATTAAAAATATGTTAACAATGTGTTGGAAATCGGAATCGCAGTAAAGAATTGTTTAGGTAATGACGAAGAAAAGTATACGCCGAGTGCTCGTGGTGCGTATTCAATCTTTCGCTTTTATATCTCCGCACCACTATTCACCATCGGCTTGAAACGCTGTTAAGGAATGAATGGCGCAGGCGATCCTTTGTGCTGCGGTTTATGAACTCGAGCTAAGAATTATATCGCCTTTCACCGTTTATCAGTCTTGCAATAAATTTCGATACACTTTGACCAGAAAACCGCGCGAGTCTCTCAGTCGCGATCGACTGATATTTCAATAAAACTGGCCCAGCGTGCTTTATTGCGCTTCCGCTTCGGGACACGCGGTCCCTTTTACGAAATCGCCAATCATTTATTTATCCCATGCTAATAATACCGAATAGCGCATTGATTTTACTTCCATTATTACTGCCGTTGTTTAAATTAACGGATAATTGCAGTGTACGCGTATGTGTGAATTTATAATTTCGTGAACCGGAGATGGAGGGGGAGGTTCCATCGAAGTGTACACGTTATAACAATATTTCGTTTTCCAAGCCTACGCGGAATATGGATATGGAGTGTCGGCAAGCGGCCGACGTGTGTTTTCTTTCGATCGATCTTTTATTCTTCACTGTAGCGACTCGTAATGTAGGCACCTGCGTTCCACGTGAGGGTGGTTTGTTTTTTTTATACGCGCGACCTATTATTACATCTCGTATTATCGATTTGCACTTTAGTCTTTTAAATTATTTTTAATTGGACTGATGAATGTATTTATTTTTAATCATTAATGAGGATTTTGTCCATCATTATTTATCTTTACTAATTACCAATTAATGCATTATTAATAAAATATCACTATCGATTGACATTACAAAAAGGCTTTCTATAGAAATCTGATAATTCCAAAGAATAATTTCGCGATTATGTTCGCGATTATTATTGATAGTCGGATTAAATCTGCGAAACTACACAGAAAGAATAGTTTTGTCGAAAATCTATCTAAAAATTTAATTAGATGTAGATCTGAAAATAATTTTGTTGAACCATCAAAATAATTATACAAGATTCAAGCATATTGGTGTAAAAATTTTATTTCACTAACCAACCAGTTTAAATGTCTCAGAATTATTTTCATTATTCAGTAAAATTATTTTTAGATCTGCATCTAACTAAATTTTTATACATTTCAACAAAACTGTTTTTTTCATGCAGGAAATTACTTCTTTTAAGAATCAAATAACAATCTTTAAAGCGACGCGATATTATGTCTCTGGCGATGTATATTAATTCTGCCTCATAATAACTGCTGCAATTCGGATCAGTTTATGAATGTTACGGCGCACAATCATTAGGCTTATCGAAATCGCAATTATATTCGACGATGGCGTCGTGCGCGAAATCGGTTGTAAACAGGCGGTTAACCGCAGCGCTAACGAGTTCATCCTCAATGCGTCTGTCGTCCTCCCCGTTATGGTGATTAATCGGTTAATTCCTGGTAATCTCGCGTATCCACAATCGAAAACGACTGATAAACCACGTTCCTCGATCTATATCATCTTTAGCCGTCATCATCGTTCTTTTATTCCCTTTTATTCTCGGTAAGGTGAACGCACATGGAAAAAATAGTTTTGTTAAAGTATCTGAAAATGTAGCTATAGGTACAGATCTGAAAATAATTTTGTTGGAATTAAATTCATTAAAACAATTATGAAAGAATAGAATTTCATTCACTTCAAGCATACAAAGTTATCAAGAAGGGGACATGGTTTACAAATAACTCAACATTCATCAACCCGTCCCTTTAATTTAATAAAACAAAACAAAGAAAGCATACTTATTCAAATTTACTTTTACTCTATAGCACAGCTTGAACATTTCGCTTATATTCTACGATAAATTATCTTATACTTATCCTATCTCTTTCTCCTTATTCCTAATTATTACCTTACTCTTTGTTCTAAATCGATTCCTCCACTTCTCTTATCTCTTCCTCTTTTCTTTTCCTCCATTTCCCTTTCCCTTTTCTTCCATAGTATCTTAACCTTTCCTTAGTATCTTAATCTTTTCTCTATCTAACTTCTCTTTCCCTAACCGACTTATTCTTTTTCTTTTATCTCCGCCTAACTTCACAAACCACTCTTTTACTCTCAAACATTCCTCCACGTAATGCTCTAAACAGTCTGTACTCAACAAAAAACATATCTCCAATACTTCTTCTTCAACCAATATTTGTTTATCTTCTCTATATTTTCACATTTTAATTTCAATGCTCTCACCAATTCATTAAAATAATTATCTTTGACACTCAAACTTTGCTAGAATGTTAAAACTTTTAGCAGCATTGCTCACCATGTTTAAACTTTCTACGTAATTATTTTGGTCAAAAAGTTATTTTTTAGTTATTATTTACAAGTTATTATTTTTTAGTTATTATTTACAAGATAAAGTCAAGACAATTACGCAGGATGATATCTAGCTAAATTTTTAGATACTTTTAGCAAAATCGTTCTTTCCGTGCAGTCTCGGAGATTTCTTTTTTTTATGCTTTAATTGATCAGATCGTACGGTTCATTTTGCAGGAACTAATATTACTTTATATTTTACGTTAATTCGACATCGTTTCAGCAGATTACGCGATCACTCTTCCTCCCGAGAAAATAAACTCTTTAAACATATTCTCCTTTTCTTTCGAAATTGTTGCGGGCGCAAGTAAGGAGAGAAGAGCGGTATATTATTATATTACGCGACATATTCATAATTTCGACGAGAGCGATAATTTTAGCGAACCTTGCAAAGAGAAACTTCATGGGAATTAGCCTCCGAATTGCCCTGAAGGAGGGAGTAAAACGAGGGCTTTGTGTACGCCTTAACAGGATGCTCGACGACTGATGTAGTGGGTTGTGTCTTATCTGGGTATCTTGAAAAATGCTGGCAAATTTTGCCCTGAGATTTCAGGGCTATCCGCCGAGAGGGGACCTCTCGGTGCCGCGGCGCTTCTGCTAAAATCGAAACGCGCGCCCGAGAGGCAATTACTTATCCGCCGGCGCGCCGATGCTTAAGCTATATACCGCCGCTGTTGGTACACGAGGGAAATCGAATCACGGACGAGAGATCGACCGTTTAGATCTGCGCGGCATTGAGAGAGAGAGAGAGCGAGAGAGAGATTATTGCGCGCTCGTTACAAACTCGCGGTATTACGTTAATCGGCCGATGTATTACAGTCAATTTGGGAAGCGTCGGCTTCTCCATTGACGTCACTGCCACCCCGAGGAGGAACGATGCGAAGGAAAGATGCGAAATGATCGGGAAGATGACCTATCGGGTCGCCCCTGTATCTCCGTCTTCGTTGAATAATTTCTTATTGTGTCAGTGATTGAATCGAGTCGATTCGGCGATCCGGAAGTCACCGCGTTTTCGGATTCGTTGAGCAGACACAATGTAAAAGGGACTTGATAGGACCTGATTATCCGTGACAAGATACAATTGCGGCGCATAAATTACGCTCTTAGGCTACACTTCGGTGGCCAGGTCAATATCGTAGCAGACGATCATCGAAGATCATGTTAAACGTATTTGCCGCAACGTACAACTGATTCGATTACAGTCAATCAATTTTTTAATATCAGAAACGATAAAATTCGTTTTAAGCCGACGTCATAGTCCATAGACAAATTACAGAAACGCTGTTGACAAAATTACTTCTACTGTAAAATCTTGTACTGGAAACAATTTTGACTCGGCCGTAATGCGACGCCGAGCTCCGATCGCATCCCGCGGATCTCATCTCTCCCTCGGCGTCTATATCATCGAGTATCAATAACTGTCTCCAATGACCTTCCTCCTCGTCCCCGTCCGCGAGCATCAACGGCAGCCTTATCTACCGCTTCCTGGCCTGTCCTGTTAACGTGCGTTAGCGCCGGTGCCAACCCCTCCGTCCCGAAGCCGCCGCTATCTTCGCGGATTGTGCAGCCCTTCTCTCCCCGCGATCGCTGATCGGCATGCAAATTTCCGCGCGGCGCGACGGGCGCGGAAATGAGCCGCGCCGGTGTCTTCTCCGCGCCTCGCGCCGTCTCATTCAATCAAAATGCGGGACAGCGTGATCGAGTGCTCGCGCCTTATCGTACCTCCACCTGCCGCTCGTAAATCTCCTTTTTCAGCCGCGATTTTTCTGCACCTTCTTTCCCTCCCTCCCCCCCTCCTCCTTCCTTTCTCCACCACTTCCTCCTCTGTTTCCACTACTTACGCTCTAACAGTTCTTCTCCGAATGTTCTTCAGCCACGTCCGCACGTTTTCTTCCTTGGCGGCTGGCGCGCTAATTGCCGCGAGCGCCACGTGCGGAATCTCCGGTATGGAAATTCACACTGCGATTTTAACGCGATCCAAAAATCCGAATATCCGGACGGTAGAACGGTCGTGAGATGCAGCCGTACACGTGCGGAAAGCCTCTCGTGTGCTTTTAGCTTTTTTGAGTGCGACCTGCAAGAGAGCTTTTCCGAAGTAGTACCTAATTACATTACTTACGACATCTTCAACTAATTATTTTTGCATTAATCGAGACAAGTAACGATGTCAGATGGCTCGACAGTGGGAAGCTTTAAAATTAATCCGTTTGTTTAAAATCTTACGGATGTTTCATATGTAAGTACACGGCATTAAATGGAGAAAATGGAATTTTTAATTAATGCATATTATGGTTAATACGCAAGGTATAATTAAACACGCAGAATATACGTGAAAGAGAAATACGCAATACTGTTGTGAGTAAGGGTAAAAAGAATTCGTATACACACGTAATAAATTTTGCTTCATTCGCTTCCGCGAGTCGCAGACTATTTTCTGCATCGCAGTAACTCTTGAGTCACTGATAACTGATTCCATTTAAATGTTTCCAAGCAACGTTTCATCTCCCATGTATACAATTTTACTGATTATTTCGTAAGCGCGCTGCTTCACCGTGTTTCACGAGTTATTCCAGCTCATTCCCTTGAAAAAAAAAAAAAAAAAAAAGCATTATGTAAGAAAACTAGAAACCGCTGCAACTCCGCCGGGCGCGTGCAGCTTTTCTCAAGAGAATGAACTGAAATAACTCATAAAACCGTACTGTGGAGTAGTGTTTACAAAATAGTCGGCGAAGAGCTGCACCTGATTTTTCTTTCGCGAACGTGTCTTCAATTTACGACGGGACAGGTTAGCCGTGAGAGTAACGTAATTAAAACGTGTAAAAAGAATTAGAATGGTAAATCTAAAGCCTCTTAATATTCCACAGCAAGTCTATTATGGTGGATTCAACGAGTCATAACGTCCTGAACCTCGCGAGAGCGCTAAGCGACGAGTGTACAACGCTAATTCGAGGACGTCTCTTATTTGCCGTGCATTATGCAGATGCCACGTAACGTTACCATCGCGAAAATGATTTCCCCTCGTTCTCCTCTTCCTCCCCCCTCCCTCGCCGCCTCCTTCCCCGGCGATCCGCAACAAATTACAGAGCGTATTTTGGGTTTTCGGGGTGGCGCGGGAGGATGAGAGAGGATGTGCTCTGCAAAATCGCTCTCGTCATCGCGGTGCTAATGTGTGCATGCGTTCGTGATTTATTTAAAGAATAAATGATGCCAGATCCGTCACTGATTTATGGACGAGCGCGTCGGATCGCGTTAACAACATTAATCCCGATACACCTGACGACGTATCGGCGACGAAGGTTTATTTTAAAGGACAGGCGTTTAATCAAAATGAAGTGTATACACAGTTCTAAATCGCGCGAGAAAACTAGCGGAGGGGCTTTCGCTCGTACGAAAAGTGCGTTACCGCTTTAATTATCATAAATTCAGATCCAGATTCAAGATTCTTGCGCCCGAGGCCAAATAATAATCATCAATTTTTTTCCAATTTCCAATCATCATATTTCCAATTTTAATCTTCGGCGACTCTGGTCGCCGAAGCGCCGCGCGGTCCGTTTTATAAAGAGACGTTCGGCGCGCTCATCGAAAATCCAGAAAGATCAGATTCATTATGAATCAGTGGAACTTAACGGTCCGCCAAGCGCTATTCGCATCTTTTTATCATACTCGAGTCGCGGCCGTGCTCGCCGGTTCTCCATCGATCCTCGATACGTGAATCCATGACACGGGCGGCTTGCATCCATACCCGCGCGTTTGTGTTTACCCCGTCCGTATCGAGCGCCGCATTACGAATTCGCTGTCCCGGATGGAGAATCAACCCGATCACGTATTGTTTATGCAACGTGGATGCTATAACGTCAACATCCCGCGATCGGACTCTCGACTCGGGCTGGGCTCGCCAACCTCGTCGTGTCCTTTCCTCCTCTCCTCCTTCGTTTCGCTACTTTTAGCCGGGGTGAGACGTGAGTGGCACAATTCGGGGCGAGGTTTCGGTCGACGATAATGGTCGCGGCCTCACAGCCGCTTGCACAACGACAAGATGCGGTGTCTACTCCCGCGGCTCCTGCCTCACCTGTCGTGCCCGCTTGATGAGAATCAAGCGAAGCAATTAGTGTCGTCGTCGACGTTAACGAAATTTTCCTTCGGGCGACGAAGTATTCGGTAGGGAATTAAGGGCGAAGGGATAAGAAGGTCGCGAGGCTCTGATGCATTCACGCGCGCCCCTCTCCCCTCCCCTGCTCGTTCCACGAATCGATCCGCGGGATTGATTTTTGATCCGAGAACGGTGTGTGTTCGGAGGATTGGCAAAATGTGCGTCTGAATAAATTTCAGATCGTGGGAAACTATCGGATCGACCGATTCGTTAAACTGATTACGAATCAGCCGAACGAGAATCCCGCGAAGATAAATTACCATTCGGATATCGGGAATATTAAGAGTCCGATTTTCTGCCGAAACAACGTCATTTCGAAAACGTACTACGATAATTCTTTTGTTCCGTGGAACACAAAATAAGAGGCACACGCGATAAATTGGCGTGTATGCGGACGCGCGTATCAATTATTGCGAATAAATGTAAAACAATTGCTTCCGCATCGGCGCGACGCGGCGCGGCGCGGCGCGGCGCGGCGTGATCGGCGCCGACTTTGATGCAGTGTTATTATTGTTAATCAATAAGAATAGAGAATATGAATTCAATAACAGCGCGTAATTGAGATTTATTGGATTGCGTGAATGCAAACGCGGCCCGTTTATTGAATTATTTTAACTCAATGCATACACGGTGGGGCGTAGCGGGCGACGCGGCTCACATCCGTGATTACAAGCGCAGGTGTGCCAAACATTTTTGCGGACAAAGGCACCCACGTATTTGATATACCACCCTGGAAGGTGTCCCGGTTTATGGAGGTAATCTAATAAGAGAGAGAAAGAGATTGTGTGTGTGTGTGTGTGTGTGTGTATGTATGTATGTGCATGTGTGCGCGAGCAGCTACGATCCTTTCGGCACTCGGAGAATTCTCTGGCGGAAAAATGCTCGAAAAGTCACGGAACAAAAATGCACGTCCTACGAGCCGTCGGCTCGTCGGCCAACTACGGTACTATATATTCGTGAAATCAGAAAAATGCGACTAGATTATTCTCCCGGTTCTTCCTGGCGGTAAAAATACTCGCCATTTATCTGACGTTACTCGTCCGCGCGCATCCTCGCGTTCAAGGAATCTTTAAGTCCTTTAAATAGCAGAATTTTGCTGCAGTCATATCGTCGCTTTTGGGCCGCGATGCATAATGCATAACGCCTCCAGAAAATATCTAATGTAATTTATATCGGCGAATGGTCCGCCTACCGTCGCCTTTTTCACGCGGTCGTAACACTTACTTAAACAAAATTTTAATCGCGAGAAGGCACTCGCGCAAACTTGCTGAGAGACTCAATTACTTTTATTTTACAAACAAGTGAGAGAAGAAAATATGTAAGTTTATCAATTACTTTTTCACGCGTAATTTATTTTCACGTTTAATCGTTGCCAGAGGAAGTGTAACGTGAAAATTAAAAACCGTCCTTGCAGAAGGACGGTATAGCGTTTATCTCTTACAGTTACGAAAATTTGACACGTATACGGCACTCGTTAATTGACTTCTTATTCAAGATCACCCTCGCGATACTTTATATCTGCCTTCCATCGTGCGTAAATTTGCTCGGATGAACTTATCGAGAATGGGTAATAAGCGTAACGAGCGTAACAAGCGCAATTGCGAAAATCTTAGCGGGTTGTAGGAAGAAGATCTGGAACAGCGAGATATTCGAAATTCTATCATAAAGTTGTACGGCGGAAGTTTTATGTCCTGCGGTGCGCCGAAAGGACGGATGTAAATTTTATATCCCGTCTAACTCGCCGATTAAAAGCGAGTAGAAATTCACAGCCGTTGTAGAACCATTCTTCTTTGTAATTACTTTCATTAAGGTAAACCGACTGTCACGGCTGTCAGCGACCGATTGCGATCGGTGACGAAGCGAAAGTCATTATTTCGCGGGAGGAAGCGCGAAGTGCGATCGACTGTGATACATTCGTTCATCGATAACCGGCGCCGTTTTGCCGGTGACATGTCATACTCGAGTGGGCGCGTGTATACCGCAGGTTTACGGTCCGCACCTGTTTAATAAACCTCGCCAGACGATATTAAACGTTAATACCGGATTGATTGGAGTTCCCCGCCAGTAAAAGTTGGGATACCGAGTGATATAATTTTTTATTTATTGCGCTATATACATGTGATATAGAACGATAGAGTACAAACTTGGCTGTTGCTCTCTCATTTTATTTTGCAAGATTTTCCCGCTTAAATGGCGGCCGGTATCCTATAGCTTTTACTTGAACCCTAGGATTGACCGTCTTGGCCGCGAGGCGTGTTTAACTTTGTGTCGCCCACGTGACTTTCCTCGATATTCAGGAATTTGCGAGTACGCGGGAGAGCTTTTTGCGCGTATATTTACATTATGCATTTATGCAATTTTATACATTACCTTTATGCGCACACATCCGGTGGGTAAACCGTAATTTCGAAGCGAAATCCTCTCGATCCGATATTTACACGTTATTAAAATAAATGCCATAAAAATGTTATACCGGATAATAAATGCGAAGCGTCGTTTGCTCGAAAGATTCGCGTAACCTTTCCATTAGCATCGCTTTTTTTTTCTAAACACGATACGTTGGACGGTAACAATATATGTATATTCCTTAATTCGCCGAAAGACCGTGTGACGCGATGCCCTCATAAAAGCGTATACATTTTGACATGGACGGCGGACGCGTAATCTTGGCTAAGCGCCAATACGCGGCTATTAAAACAGCCATTAAAAATCTGCATTATAATTCCTTGCATGCGCACGGGGATAAACAACATTGTCAAGCTAATTAATGTCGGGCACGGATAGCCGCGGAAGCGAATTAACTCCGCCTTTGTCACGCGCGGTCTAATGAAGCGTGTTTAACTGCAAAAATACTGTTAAAAAGACCCATGGTGAACGAATTATTTCAAACACACGCGAGGACACACGGTTCTTCTCGTTCTCTTTACTCTTTTTATCATCCTCTTGCAAAAACTACTTATACACTACTGCCAGAATCTGTCCCCTTGGCAATCCGGAGTTTTGCGCCTAATGCAAACAGCTGTTCCCGTTTCTCCGTGGGACAAATAAGTGCCCGGTATCCTACCATCGAAGTTTACAAAGGTTCGTAATGAAATGTAATTTAAATTGGCGGGAAGGGTGGAGGGAAGGGCGGTGGGAAGAGGAATCCGGGGGCTGGTGCCGGGCGACGCGAAAGTGTCGATGTCGATCGGCGGAACGTGACGGCGCTTTAACGAGGATTCAATTTTGTCACCGCCCGGTCCCGTCCCCGGAGAAACGCGGAAAGGAGTCGGCAACTTCCGGGGAAGTTTCTTCTTCACCCTGAGAGATAGAGAGAGGCACCCGGGTGCTTTTATTACCGGACGTCCGGGGAAACTTTCTCTCTCGCGCGGTTTCAGGCGCCAAAACTTTCGCCCGCGGTGCATAACCGCCGTAAGCCGTAATCCACCCCCCTTCGCGGTCGATGGCATTCCACCTTCTTGTCCCTGTCTCTTTCTCTTTCTCCGTCAAGGAATCCCCCCCGCGTCGAAATTTGATCAAGCAGGTAACGCGCAGCGTTCGCGGCGCGCTCGAATTTGATTCGCTTCGTCGAACCGTCGTCGTGGGAAGTTTCTCGCCTTCACCCCCTCCCATCCGTGACTCCACTCGCAGTTAAGGGAAGACAGTCAGACGTCTGTCTCGGTACGTCGCTCCAATCCCGACGTTCTCCATCCAAGAAGAACCTAAATGCATTTTGACCCTAGGAAGCGACTTCCCGGGAATGCAAATGTGTTTCCCGGCGATACCGGCGAGAGTCTACGACGCGAGAGTTCGTGTTGCGAGTCTCTCGACGTGTCTCGCAACGGCCGGGGTGTAGCTTCGCCGAGAGACCCGGTGGCGGTCGGAGGGAGGAAGATAAGGCCGGGAAATAAGACCGGGCGTGCCTTAAGTTCGCTATTTGCCTCCCAATTTGTCGCACGTGCTCGTCCCCAATTATAAACTCCGGGAACAGGGAGTTTATAATTGGGCTTGTCTTAATTCCCACTCATTCTCTCTCTCGTGAATCTTATCGACGATTCCGGTTACGCAAACGGACGCGTCCGGCAGCGAACGTAATCAAGGGGGCGGGGGGGGGAGGGGATTTTCATTCCGCTCTCGCGAGAATCGAATCGTGAGTCCGAGTTGTATAATTTAGCATCTCGCGGATGAACTTTATCGTTTCGACGTCCCGATAACGACATTCGTCGCCGGGCTGAAGCACCCACGTGCCGCGTGCTTTCGGCAGCTATTCCCGCCGCTTTCGACGTGGGATTGAGGCACTCCTTATCCGGCCCGCAAACTCGTATCGCAATTCCGACGATTGGCGAGCGGCGATTCAATGGCCCGCCGCGTCGTAGTTTCGCGAACGGCTTATTGCCGGATCTCACCCGCCCCTTCCCCTCACATCTCCCGGCGAGCACACGGGGGGATAAAACGGGAAATGACGTCTGTGCATTTTCACCCGTCATATCGAGCCGCCAAGTGACATCGGGAGAGCGCGCTCGTTCGCGATGCTCCCTCATTTAAATGATAGATGCGCGGGCGCTATTACATTCTTTCGAGGAGAGGAGGGGACGGCGGTTAATCGCTCGTCAACGTCCCCCGCGAACTTTCGCGATAATGAAGCACGGCCTCTCCATCCGGATCGACTTGCCGCCCTTATCCGCGGGATAACGCGGGGGAACGCGAACCCGGACTGATAGATCGCGAATCTCCGACGCCAGAGATCCGAAATGACGACGAGACGAGCCCGGCCTCGACAAGCTCGGCTCATTAACAGATCTCTCTTCTCCCCCCCCCCCCTCTTTTTCCCCTTTACGTCTTTTCGCTTTATCGAAATATATTAAATGCAAAAAAAATAAAATTCCCGGACAGCATTAACGCGTTCTCGAAATTAAAATCGCGTCTCTCGCCGCACACACGCTGTCGCTTTTCACGTACGAGTAGATTTTTAATAATTGATATAAGGCCTCTCCGACGCTGAAACGACGGAATGAGCTCGTCGTCAAATTGGCTGGATACCAGTCGTGCGTGTGTCACTGCCTTAGAAGTTTCCACGTTTCGTCTGACACGAGTGGATCAAATATTAAGGTACCTTTACTTTGAGCGCGATTCGCCTGTCGCTCAACGGCCACATTTACAAGTTAACGGTTATAGCGGTCGATCCTAAAAGTCTTATAAAAAGTGAAAGAAAAAAAACGGAAGAGGGCGATATTATAAACTTTATAAACAAATGAGCCTTTTAGGCACCTCTCCGGGAAACATCCTCCGCGACGTCCCTTTTCCTTTCCGAAACCCCGGATCCGCGCGAAGTTTTATATCAAGATCGTCAAATGTTGGTATAAGATAATGTATCACGTGGTGGGAGATGTTTGCTGAAAAAACAGAGATTTTTAGAAAAGCTAGCTTGAAGAATCACGCGCGCGTGATAAAAACTCAAGAGCACTTTTGCAAGGAGGAATCCCTCATGTCCCTCTAATACTCTCCGATACGTGAGCTTCTCAAAAGTCAAACTGATCGACTCCTCTTGTAAGCTTCTTAATTTTGGTACTATAGAGCAGACGATCGGTTTATAACTTCATCAATTCTTTCGTCTTATCTCGTGGAGTTGACCAATTTGCCTCCTGAAAGGCTCATATGTATAAAACTCGGTTATGTTCGAGGAGCATTTACGAGAGCATTTCCTTCGTAAAACTGAAATGCTTTTAGGATACGACATTTCGCGTGCAACGAGCCAATTTTGAGGGCGTTTCATCGCGTTTGTTCGTATAAACGCGAAAAGGAGTCGTGTAATAAATATATAAATAAGTAATTCGCGTATCGATCGCGAAACGAACTTTTGCCGTGCGGGAAACGAGAGCGCGTGGGGGAGATGCATTTCAGGACGCGATTACTTGCAGACGAGACAGAGCAGCGGCGCGGTGGGAAACGGCGGCGCGGAGGGACGTGAGGGCGCCGGACCCCTGGACCGTACCCCGCGGACGTCGATGACGATGGCCGTGACAACGTCGGCGCTACCGATGCAGCCGATCTACGTTCCCGCGGGATCGTGCCCCGCCGCCGACGTCCCGATGAATCTGCAATGCCGGCGACTACGGCAGCAGCAGGAGGAGGAAGAATTATCCCTAACGCGGCCGACGGACATGGCCGCGTCCTCGTCGGCCATCCGCGACGAGCCCGTCAGAACCTCGCTCTCCGCGAACGTTATCATGTCCCTGCCGGCCTCGCCGAAGCGGTCGTCGACGAGCAACTCTTCGTCCAGCAAGACGCCCGGCATATCGAAGTCGCAGATGAAAGGTGAGTCGAGGTTTAAAGTGATTTTTTTCCGACCGTATTATTAGAAACCTGAAATGAAATTTTATTAGAAAAAAAAAAATAAAATGAGACGGAGGAAGGGAAAAAGAAAGAGCAAAGACGATACAGAAATGCTTTTTCTTTTCTTCTTTTTGTAACATGATCCAAACCATGCGCCACGAATCTCGTCTAGGCTCGTTTAGACTAATATTTCAAGTCGTGCGGCAAGTTTTTTGGCCGATTGACCTATCAAGAGAACAAGTTTTTCGCCGGCCCCAGAAATTCTCTGTCTGATAGCCAATCGGCACGCCTCGGAAAAACTTGTCGCGCGACACGTGAAATATCAGGCTTACCCGTCACGTCTTCATTCGTTCCGAGCGAGGCAGGTAATTTTTCTCACATAATTGGTCCTATTCACAATGATTATCTATTCTATCCTAAAATTTACAGTCATATCACAATGATATAAATATTTAATATTTAATATTAAACATTATTTTATGATATTATATTATATATATTTAATATTTTCTCAAAAGACAATAAATTCTAAACTAGAGAAGAGGCAATTTTTCGAACAAATGCGACTACGGCAGGGAAATGTGAACGTAATGGATTAATAATTAAAACATGATTAATTTTGTAAGATAATAATTTCGTTTGCAACATGCGCGAGCAAAAACAATTTTCCTCCCGTATTTATCGCCTGGTATTATATTACGATATCAGGCCTCGCATGGCAAAATGCAAATCTGTACTCTTTTGATCGCGGGCGTCAGATGCCGGATGATGGAGATGCCCACGGCGGCGCGGCGCGGCGCGGCGCGACGCGGCGCCGGATTCAATTTGGCACACGCCCGGGTAACACCGGGTACGCCGGGGATATCTCGCCTGTTTGGTGTCATCGCTTCGTTAATCCCGATAAAACTATATACGCCCGCTATAGTTCGGCCCCGCCGCGGCTTACGCGAGCTTCATTCCGGTCTCGCAGCCGGCCATTATTTTCCCCCGCCGGTTATCGCCGTCGTACACGACGTAGTGCCGCACGCTCGAGAATCGGGGAATCAGGCCAATTTGATCGATCAGATCAGCAGGCCGAGATAAATAATTTCGCGTTTCGCGTACACGATGTCATGCAGACGTCGAACGTTTTTTTTTTCGCGCATATGTGAGCATTTTTTTTTTATTTTCGCACGTCGTCCATCATCACGCACGCGACTTGTTTTTCTTTCTGCCTTTATAAACATCGCTATTGAATATTACATTTCCACTCGTATCAGGGTGGATGAATAGCGATCTCTCCAATCGACGTCAAACAAATTGCATTGTAATGCCTGTAATATCGTTTCACATTTCGTGGTGCTCATCTCTTTCTTTTTTTTTTATTGTATTTAATTATTCTCGCTAAACCGTCCGTAAATATTCTGCGGCAGGTCTTCGAAACCAATCTGGAAAACCGTTTAATCAAAGAATCAATGCTTTCAATTTCTTTTTAATCCGACGCGAAAATACGAATGAATGATTTTCCATTTCATATCTCTTTTCTTCTCCCGACATGAGTTTTACGCGAAATGACATTAATTCAAACGTATTTATCGATGAAAGTGAATAACCAATCTCCTGGTAATTTTTATTGCTATCACACTCGCGAGCTCCGAACAAAGTTCTTTCTCTCGAAATAACGACAATGTTAATGAAGCAGCTCGTCAATATTTTTAATACAACTTGAGGCGGGCACTTAACAGTTACGCCTTAAATATATTTTAGTTTTGACGGAACTCATTTAACTATTAAACAAAGACTGTGCGTTCAACTTCGTTATAAACGGCGTAACTTTATATACCGCGCGATCGATTATCCTTCAGTTTCATCACGTCAAATATTATTCCACAAAACTTTTTTGGAAGCACGATCTCACGATTTAATAAAATTTACGCAGATTTAATCTCGTTCCTCGGTTTATTATAATAAAATCCAAATTTTTTTTCTAGACTCTTCTCTTTCTTTTGACTGATTTTCTTCCTTTAAGATCTCGTTCGTTGAAAGTGTCAAGAAAGTCACGTGTCTTCGTGTATACTTCGTCGAATGTAATTTCTTCCGGAAAATCGTTACGTCTTTATCGCCTTCGTATAAAAGACCTCTCTTAAAGCAGTTATCGTGTCACTACACTATTGTTCAATTGACACTATAAATAGAACCGTAGATAGATAGATAGATAGGTAGACAAATTTTACACGTAAAATGAATTATACAAATATAGAAATTAATTACAGATTTTTTCCTTTGCATTAATCTTTACCTCAAGCTGAAATAATTAAGATTTTCCTATTTCATGTATCAATAATTGTTTTAATATTTTTCAAAAATGCTATTTAAAATTATCTAATTTGTGTAATCTTTAACATTGAAATATTGATGTTAAACTCTAATTCAGATTATTGACAACGTCAGGTGTAATAATGCGATTTTAATGCTCGCTACTTTCTCGCGAGAAGTTCTAAGTTTTTATTTTATTTCTTTAAATTTTCCCATTAATTTGGCCCATCTTGTACCATCGATTATCCTACTCGGTAGCTTTTTTCGGAGTTTCTGCCGGGGACCGAAGTGGAGGCAAAGAATCAGAGATGACAGGTACCTGACGGGACGGAAGTCCATAGATAAAGAAGAAGGATTGTTCTCCGCTTCCCGTCTGAATCCCAAGCCTCGGTTGATTTCTACGCTAAATGCGATCACTAAAATCACGTCCGCACAATTCACAAGATAATACGTAACTTCGATGTGACGCGCGTCCGAGACAAGATTCGTCTAGCGGCTATAAATAAAGGCGTAAGACGCGATCATGTTGATTACAATTCGCGAACGGGCAATAGTGATGCACGGATATGTACCTATGCGTATAACTGCGCCGCCAGAATCAACGACGCGGGAAACGAGGCCATTAAACGATCCAGTCAAGCACCGTCGAGCCGAAACCCGCACTGGCTTATTCTCGTATCTCGTCAAATTCGCTCCGGGAATTCGACCGCTGCCCCTTAGTCAGTTAACTGGCTCCGTTGGTGACCGGCTCTGAAAGGGCAATTCCGGAGAGGATGCTTGATGCGCTAGGGGACGGGGTTCGGGGATACACTCGGCCGAAGTGAAAAATTCAAAGCGCATAATGCCCAATCTAATTAACGCGGAAGTAGAATGCTGGGGAAAAATTGCTCTAAAATTGCCGGCGTAAGTGAGAGCAAACGGCGGAACAATTTACACGCGATTTTCTCCGGCCGAGAAAAGTCCGAAGTAATTTTAGTTATTTCTTAGTGACGTAAGGCAAAACGTATATTGAAGCCACTCACGCCGGTCTCTCTTCTTTTCCCCTCGACAGAATTCAGGGAGGCCTTCAGGCTGTTTGACAAGGACGGCGATGGAACTATCACGAAAGAAGAACTCGGCAGGGTTATGCGTTCCCTGGGACAATTTGCGAGAGCGGAGGAGCTGAGAACGATGCTGCAGGAAATCGACATTGACGGTGAGCGGCAGCTCTATTATCCATTCTTAGGCTACAGTAGAGTTAGAAAGAGTTTTTGGTTTTCGCAATGTTGTTTCCGTCA
Source organism: Wasmannia auropunctata (assembly GCF_000956235.1). Taxonomy (NCBI): domain Eukaryota; kingdom Metazoa; phylum Arthropoda; class Insecta; order Hymenoptera; family Formicidae; genus Wasmannia; species Wasmannia auropunctata. The sequence goes on from NW_012026800.1 coordinate 3,853,951, forward strand.
TGTTTTCGACGTTCGGAAAAGAGATATCATATTATATTCTCAAAGTATATTATTACGAGTACATTATTATCGGTAATTACCGTTGAATTTGTCCGATCAAAGGGAAGAAATTGAACTATAATAGGCAATCCCGTATTTATTATTTCGAATATATCGGTCGGTGGAAAATCAAAACGCTGCAATTTGCTAATACGCAATGCAGTGTTTATTTGGAATTTAGCGTTTATCATTGGATTTATCCAATTAACGTAGCCTGGGAGAAATTAGGCTAATATTGTAACGTAATTGTATTTGACGTTTGAATTGTCCGAATAAAGATTTAAGCGCTTGCATTTTATCGAAACGGATATGTTATTGACCGCCGGCATGCGTGATACCGCGCGATATCGCGCCTTTTGTTTTTCCAATCCGCGCATTTCGAAAACCCCACTTCACGTGCCACGTGTCGTTGAATAGATTACGCGAGGTAATATAATATATCCGATGGAAAAAAAAGTAGGAGATACTCGTTGACCGGTAGGTGTTTTGCAAATGAAATAGGAAGCCCTGGGAAATTGAAGGAAAAATTGGACGGCAGTTCTGTCAATATATTACTGTTTTATTATTATATTATGTTATGTTATATTATATCATTTTATATTACGTATTATATTACTATTATAAACGTTACTTGATAACGCACGTGAGTTCGTGCAATGCGGCGTGTGACCTTATCTCACGGCACATTACCTTAATTTTATTCGCGAATGTTCGCGCGCGAAAGGGCATGTGGCGTCTTTTGTTTCGGCAGAACAATCGCTGAGAGACGCGAACAACATTATCCAAGGCAACAACGTTAAATCGCTATTTCTGCGGCGCGCGAGGCGCATCGTCGGGATTGCGAAATAATCATAAAGTAAGGTGCGCTCCTCGAGCTATCACCCGCGCGCGACGAAGCGAGCTGAGTAGTTAGGAGCTGGTAGTACCGCTCGAAAGTTTACCGTCTTCGCCGTTTCGTACCGGTCGTCCACGCGCAATCTCTGCGCCCTGTCGGCACAAATCGCCTTAATTGCAGCTAATTCTCGCGAAACGTTCCGACAATGGCCGGCAGTTCTTGCCCGAACGGGGGGCGAAGGAGAGCCCCCTTTATTACGAACCCTTTATTATGATCCCCGCGCGAGCCTCTGACCGAGATCTCTCCTCCCTCGCGCTCTCACATTGATTCTCGAGGATACTTCTTCACCTTCAGCCGAACTCCATCTCTTCATGCCGCTGTATCCAATTTCGCGGCGGCCGCGTTAGGATCTAACGTAACGTATCTCCCCTTGCGTTTCCCTTCGGGCTTTTGCCCTCGTCGTATTTACGCGCGATGTTTCATTGTCCGACGGAAAAGGTCCGCGCGCGCGAAATCCGCGTCGATACCTCGTCGGAAAACGAACTCGTTGTATCTCTGGCGCGAAACCACGGTTTCCGCAGCACTCCCGATAGCGTATTTATGACCGGGGCTCTCTTTTTCGGCGCAGAATATACCGTATCCGAGGCAATAAGCGGGGACGAAGTGAAATGGGAAGGAGTAGATATCTCTTAAATCACGCGTACCCTTTCTTTAGCTGTCGACTGGCTTTCCTATCGCGAGAAATCTAGAAATCTCTCTCTTATTTATTTATGAAATTTGCGATGCATCGAGAATTATAGATTACAATCATTATCAATCATTTATATAATGTATATGTATGTATATTGTTACTATTATATGTATGCGTGGTTCAAAATATTGAAACTATTCGAAATCCAATATTACAGAAATACGATACTGTGCCAATACATGTACACGTATTTTTTCCTATCGAGAAATCTATTGATGACTCGAGAGCGGAAGCGGGTCGGCGTATTGATGCCGGATGGTGCAAGTCCTTGTACCTGTTGCTAGTCCGCTCCACAACGGTTGGGTTATTACCAGTCATTTTCTCTGTAATCAGAAGTATTACGGGATAAAACCCGCGATAAAAAACGACCGCGCTCTCGCAGCTCTTCGAAAGCGAACTCGGTAAAACGAGTTTTGAATGGAAATTTAGTGCTTTCTGGTCGCTCTGCATGCCCGCGACAAAAGAATTAAGAGCGAAACGATTATTAAAATCCGCGTGAGAGCGCATCGCGGAGGGGGGGGGGAGGGAATGTGTGAATCGAAGCCGTTGCATGTTCCATAGGACGAAGTAATTACAGCCGCGGAAGTAAATTGTTTCGGGGACGGGCGTTATATCCGCGAGAGGGGTGAAATTCATTGGCGCAGACGCGAGAGCTGCGCGGAGAGCGGTGGCATTCGCGCTTTTTAGCGGAGCCCCAAGAGTGATAATTTTCGAGGATTAGGTGGCGCGCGGAAAGAGATTCCCGCGCGAGTTTAACCCTTGACCCGGGCTCCGTTAATGCGCCGAGCGGTCGCAAGAAGGGGATTTAACGATCTACGTCTCCGACAAAGAGGAGAAATATTTCCGTGGTCGCGTACGAAAATCGCGGTAATCGTAAAAAAAAAAAAAAAGAAAGCCGAACCGCGCCCGGCCGACCGGGACGGGCAAAATAAGGAGCGATGCGAATCTCGATAATCACTGGAGCGGTCTTCCCGGGGATATTTCCGAGGGAAATTACTTTTCCGTTTGAACCGCTCGAATCCGTGCTCCATGTACCGTTACGGGGATAGATACGGTTTCGCCAGCTGTCGTCGTCGATCGCGAATCGTGTGAACCGCGCGTGAAATTATCCGCCTTCGCTCGCCGCGCGCGTCGACTTTACGTAACTTTACGTAACTTTTCCGGAAATTTTGCGGGAGAAAAATGCGAGACACGCGGCGTATCATCGGGCCGACGATTTTTTTTTAAATTATTTTTAACACGGATTTTTACACCGGCGGCATTTTTTTCCTGCCGCGATTCTCCCCTTCCCGCGTATCTGCGTTTCTTATGAAAATAAGTTCTCGATCACATTTAGAAGCCGCTGTTGTTGGAGGGACATGTTTTGTTACGAAAAAAGCAGCGAAAAAGAGAGTTTAGCGCGAAGTTTGCGAACTCTTCGCTACACTATCAGATAGATTGCGCGCGGACTTAAGAGTTTTCTCACTTTCTTTGTTTCGAAAAATTCCATTTCCGCAGATTACAAGATTACTGCACTGGCACTATCGATACAATTTGTTATATCATCACAATCATGCCATTACAATGGAGATTATAAACAAGTTAACATAGCTTGTGATTGTCTTTATTTATCTCTTTAATTAATTATTTTTATGGCTATCGCGCAGCTACTGTTTGAAGATACTGCCTACAGATAATATAAAAATTTTAGAACACGTACATTTCTGAATAATTTTTTATATAATTGAGACATTGCATGAATTAACGTGCGATTTGTTATGCAGCACTAAATTTCCGTAAAACACCCAATTTTCTGCCTCAGCGAAATCTCATTCCGCGAAATATGACCGCGAAAAATTCGGCGCAGCATCGGCCGCGAACGGCGACTTTAAGAAATCCATTATATGTGACATTCACGCTAATGGCCGGTCGTTATCGTTACGTGGCTATTAAGGCTGATGTAACTATTATCGTTACCGCTACGATTGGCGTGGTTAACGCCGGCTTTTTCGCCGAAGGTCTCATTGGGCGGGAATTTTACACGCTTCTACAATACGCGCGGGAGCTGAAGGAACGCGTTTCGCGAAGACATGCCGTTTAATTAATCGATCCGTCTGTTTCGCAAATGAGTTTCGATTGCGCGCGTCCGTCGCTTAATCGCGTACTCGCAATCCGCTAAACTCGAGGCGAGGAAAGAATTCCATTAAGCGCGACACAGACGCCGGGCCCATCGCACGTCGGCGCTCTCGCGGCCGAGAGTACGTACGTATATATAGTCGGAACAAAGCGACATTCAAATTTCGTGCGAGCAATTCGCATGGAGATTAATTTACCCGCTCCTTCCGTGCGATCGCCAACAGCTTTAATAACGCTTTAATTTGCTTTCCGTCGAGAGGCTCTCACAGGAGTTTTCGCGGCTAATGTGAAATACATCCGTCATGTAATGTAACTCCTCATTCGTTCGCCGCTCATCCTTGTCCACCTGATGACGCACATAATTCCGATACCGCACATAATACCTGCTGAAATAACGGCTGAAGTTCCTAAACGGGTAATTAGAGGTATAACGTTCATATTGCGCCGTACAGAAGCGAGTCAGATGAAAACGAAATCGACAGGATACGCAGCTCTGCGTTTCCGCGAATACGGAGAGAGAGAGAGAGAGAGAGAGAATGATGGTGCGAGTACATGCGTTTCACATTGACGTTTTCTCGTTCACTATGGATCGCATTAATAGTCTGAGTATGCGCCAAAACGAAGACCCTGAGAGCCCTCTCCATATCGGTAATTAGTATCCACGTCTAAGTGCCAATGCACACGTATGCGCCACGTCGATGACGCGCGCGCGAGCCCTTCGTGTTAAATACAGCGACCAGAGGTGGCTCGCAGCACGTTTAATTAGGCCGGAATTAGCTCTTTATTGAGCAGGACTATGTGATAGCCGCGCGGCATGCTTTTGACACGCGCTCTCAGCTCGCATTATTTAAAGAGCGACTCGATGTGAAACCGTGTATCGGGATAATCCGACAAAAGCCGGATAGGACCGGTGTAAAAACATTCGCGTACGTTGGACGCCGCGTTAAAAGTCCAATATTACCTACTCCGTTAAGTATAGATATTAAAGAACGGTCAACCGAATATTATTATGAATGAATTATCGAAACGAAATTACTATTAACGTATATAAACGTAAAGCAAATTCTACTCTTTATATCGGGTAAATAAAATAGAATCTTCAAGATCAATAAGAAGTTCGAGAGCACTCGAGTTGCCTACTACGACATATAATTATTGAAAATTAAAGCGGTCTTGTTGATGCCGCGAAGCACTACAACTTCAGGAAATATCGCAAGAACGAAAATATGCACGAGAAGCGGTCGCCTTTTTTAGTAAACGGTATACCAAGTGACTGGCAGATATCCTGTATCTCGCAAAATGGGAGATCTTATACTCGTATATTGGTACTCGTAGGATCGCCGGTTCGTTTGCTAGCAGCGAGGCAATCAAGTCGTGGCCAGAGGAATCGCCGATTCACTTTGATTCGCCATGCGATCGGGAAGACCGCCGCAGCGCTCTTATTTCCCGCACGAATATAGTTCCGCGACTCCGCGAGACCCTGGCCGCCGCCGCGCCGCGTCCCCGCCTCGTCGTCACCGTAAGAGGAAGCGTTTGACGTCGTTCCACTGCGGCAAAAGCGAAAGTTCTCAAGAAGTTCCGGCACGTACATGTGGCGGGGACGGAGGGAGAAGGTGGAGAGCGGCGAGGTGGAGCCCCCGGCCGGGAGCGACTCCCGGGATCCTCTCTCGGAAGATTCATGCCGCCCCGATCGCGCATTACTGGTCTCGCCCACGCGCGCCCGGCTACGCCGCATTTGCGGCCGCGATATGCCGTAAATTATCGTGCTATCGCGAGCGCGTAAATCCGCATAAAATGCCCCCGCGGTTCGAGAAACGCAGGTACTTCCACGGATCCTTTCGGTCGAGTTGCTCGGCCCGGCCCGCGTAGACACAGCGCGGGCACAAAGTTGCGTTATCCCTGATGGTCGATCGCACCGGACCCGACGGGATCAGATGAAATGTCACACAGACTCGTCCTCACTCCCCTCCCCCGCCTTCTCAGACTTTCCTCGTTCGGCGTGATTCCCTCTAATAGAATCACTTTATGAATAACGTCACGTGCGTGCAGTTTGCGAGCGAAGTTATCGCAACTATTACGTCGCTTGAGGGATTTATAACGGTTGTATACCGTCTCGTGGTGAATAAGTTAAAGCCGTCCCTTGACACGTGTACACCAGCCAATTCGGATGATATCGCAGATGATACGGACGACGAGCACTTATCCGAGAAATAAATTTTTTTTCTCCTCCTTCCCCCTGAAAATACAAATTGAATTAGTTGAAAAAAAATTGTGGATATTGCGACGTATTAATTAAATTACTCGATTTTTTTGTAAAAATACACATGTATATTTTTGTACCTTCGGGAATAAATAGAACCAGAAAAAAAGAGGGCCAGTTCCTGTTTTCAGAATTCAAACTTTATTAATTAAACAGCCGCGTATCGCAATCAACTTCGCGATAAAATAATAGCACTGTGTAACCCGATATTAATTCAATTCCGCATTCATGCTAAACTCAAGATAATTTTACGTTTTTTTCATATTTATGCACGTCGAGGGAACAATCCCGCTATACTTTTCCCTTTTCATTCGGAGTCTCGCTCGAGCGGGCGAGAGCGCATCGCTTTCCCGAATTCCGTTATCTTTACACGACATTAAGAGATACGATCGCGAAAACCGTTTCGCGTCCTTTCACATATACCTTTTTCTTCCACAACTCCTACAATACAGTCCCCGCGATATTAATTCGCCGCAAAATCGATGGAAAGTTTCGGCAATTGCAACCGACTGACGCTACCTGAGTTACGTTTCCCTCCGTTTCCCATTGTCAGAAAATCGCTATTTTGAAAATGTTTCGCGTACGTGTGTGTAGATCAGGTTTCAGCGCGTTTACAACCATCCGGCCCGGCTTTCCGCGCGCGCGCGTCCATCTTCCTATTCGCTTTTATTTCGCGATTTAATTCTCCGTGAGTATGTATCATCGTTACAGAATCGAAACGATATATCGCCGGCATCGATCGATCTGGCGCGATGGATCCTCCTCGATCCGGCGGAAAGTAATAACGTTCCGCAAATACCGTCCGGTTTTCGCCTTCGTTTCCATCGGTCTCTCGACGTATCGCAATCTAGATTACCCCGTATATTGTTGTTTTGCCGCTTCGCTTTTTTCCTCCTGCCCTCCCCAGATCCTCCCTCTCTCTCTCTGTCCTCTTTCTCTTTCTCTCTATTTCCGTCTCTCATTTTGCGTGTCTCAGAAAGACGAGGGTAACGTGACGGAATTGAAGATCGCTCGATTCCCGGATGCGTTATCGGGCTCGGGATATCGGCTGTTAACAATTTAGCGCTTGTTTTCCGTACCGCGGCGATATTTGAAATCGAGGAGAACAAAAGACGAGGAAAACCGCGTCCGACCATACGAGTCCTTCATACGCGAAAGAGAGAAAGAGAGAGAGAGAGAGAGAGAGTCAGCAGTTTGCGCGATTCATATCCTCGAGCGCGTGTCCGCGGCAGAATTAAATTCTCGTCTCGGCAAGTGGTTTCCGTGCCGGCGCTACGCGAACACTTGACAAACGAAACGAAATGACCTACAAATCCACCGTGACAGTCGGGAATCGTGAGCGAGACCCCGGGGACGCGAGGGAAGAGCTCAAAGAGAAGACGAGATGGATAGTCCTGAAGGAACGGCATTGACGTAACGGTGTTTATTATTCTTCATCGGCGAACGGCGGGCTGTCGATCGGCTTAATTTAATCTTGCCGAGCTGTCGAGGCGAAAAGTTGCGCGATGAAATATTGTCATTCTTTTTCTTTATTATAATTTTTTTTTTTTACAAGAAAGTTGTTGGGATTTATTTCCGTTGCGAGATACGCAGCTCGTTACGTAACTCGTGCCTCTGTTAGGACAGACGAGAGAGATGCAGCCACCGCCCGCCCGTTTAAAACGTGGAACGCGATCGCTGCACATCCGCAGGTTTAATGAGAATTTTAACGACTGAACGGATCGACGGGGGGGAAAAAAAAGAGAACGCGGAAGGGCAGGAACGCGGGGAAGGGGAAAAAGCAAGAAAAAACGATAGATGCGAATCCGGATGGGCCGTTTCCGGGAACACGAAACGAAGCCAATCGACGCTTTTTGCGAAACGTCTACGATGCGAGAAAAAATCGCGAACACGCGAGTATTTTCGGTGGTTACTATGCCGGACGGGGGACGGGCGCGGGGAGGGGGGAGGGGCTACTATGCGACCGTGACATTCGTAATATGCCAACACCGCGGGGCTTCTTATCGGGTCGCGCGATTGATCCTGCCCTTCTCCTGACGGGACTCCTCCGAGAGGCAGCGGGACGCGCGAGAGCGAGAGGCACGATCCCTCCGGACAATCGTCCCTCCCTCTGATCGAGTTACGCCTATGGAATTTCATCGGGAATCCCGGTCGGTCCGTATCGTAACACGCAGTCAATTTGTATGCCCGCGCATACGTACGTACGTGGGGCATGTAATACATGGTATAATACACGCGACGAATCCGCGCTATCAGAAAATGCCCCCGAGGCTGTACACAGCGGGTCGGCGTGTCCGCTGTGTGCTCGCTACGTACGTAGCTGCGCCTGTGACTGTCACGTTCGACAGCGGCATCCCTCACACACGTACACACAGAACGCTCACTCATACTGCACAGACACAAACACGCGCGCGCGCACGCGACCCTGGTTCATGGGTTACCTGGAAATGGGGGACCGGGGAATTATGTAGGACAGATCGATGATCGTAATCGCATATTGATTAATTCTACGCGAGAATCTGTGCGCGGACAGAGTAATCTCTCCCGATTAAATCGTGTGCCTACTCTTGTTCCAGATAATCATAGTCTTAGCTTCTGACAGTTTAAAATACACGTTACTAACGTAACGCCCGAGAGGATCTAATTACAGTATCTTTCGAACTTTCCCGTAGCAAGACGTTGCTTTAATAGCGAAATTTGCAAGATAAAGTTGCGCGAGTAAAGTGGCGTAATTAAAATTGCTCCCTTGAAGATGTGTTGATTCGGATGTTGATTTTTTAAACGTTGTTATATAGACCGAGAATTTTAGCGCAGTTTATGATTTTTGCTGAAGACGAATTCAGAACAATGCGCAATATTTAAAAGATGTCTCAAAGATTGTACTTTTACATTGTTTATGCCAATCTATCTGTAAAATGTTTGCCATGAGTTAAAATCGGATTGCGAGAGATATCTGATTTTGACATCTTTTATTATTCAACATGTTACAACGACATAATCAAAGTGAAAATCTTCAGAAATGCGTTAACAAGAACACAAGACAGAAACTGGAATTATTTGATAAATTGATATGTCAATAATTTAATTTAAAAATTCATGGAAAATTCTCGGAAATGTGATCAATTCTTGTCTCGGAAATGTAGAAAAATCTGTAATTTTAATTAGTGCGATCTTTTTATTGATTATATTCTTTTGATACTTTTTTCGATTTTTGAAACTTTTGATTTTTGCGATTTCAAACCTCCAATTCTCGAAAATGTAATCAATTCTTGAAATTTTAGTTAGTGCTATTTTTTGCTTGTTTTTTAAATATTTTATTGATTTTTGCAAATTTAAATGTTTGTACTGAAATCTCTAACTTAAAATTCTCAAAATTGTCATTCTCAGCATTTTTTTAGTTAGAAAATAGGAATATATATAAAGAGAGTTATCTACAAGATAAGTAGGTATTTTATAGCATTAGTTTAGGTTTGTTCTTTAAAAAGTTATAAATTATCCTACATTATCAGTGATGCATAAATATATACGTACACACATACATAGATCACATTTACTTATTAACAATAATTACATTAAAATTTTTAATTTTTATTAAATTTAAATTTAAATTTAAATTTTTCTTAAACACCTTCAGGAGGACGTCATAGTGTTTTCTAGGAACCTGCATTTGTTACGCAAATGAAGATGTCACCTTACTTAGCATAAATAAAACAACAAGTAGGAAGCGGTAAAAGATGGGAAAGCCAAATAGTCACGTACGCGAAACAGTCAGGTGATTCGACACACATCGTAAACTGTCGTTGAGGCATCCAAACGCGGATACATACTTCGGGTTCGGCTGGATGTTCTTGCCGGCGAATTTGCAAGCGCGGCATAACGTTATACTTTACGCTTACCGACGTTGTAACACACTTTATGTTCTCATTTCTTCGCGGGAATGGGCACGTATCGTTATCACGTAGCCTGCGTTTACACGCTTAGCCGTCCGTGCGAGAATACTCACACGCGCGCGTACACCGGCATTTATTCGCAGGCAGACGCGCAGGTCTGCGTGCGTGTCGTTGCATATACGGGATGCTGGCTGCAATGGGAAGTTGCTGCAAAAGTCAACACGTGTGCGTATGTGTGTGTATGTGTACGTATATGCGAGCCGTGGAATCCCCCAAGGCACTGCATTCGAGGGTGTCCTCTCTCTCTCTCTCTCTTCTCTCGCCCCCCCCCCCTCCACGGCATTATTGCCGCCTAAATCCCGTTTACACCGGCGGTTATCCAGCTAAAATCCGCTTAGGCTGGCGCTTAGTCTACGACGTAGGCCGCAGCCGGAAGTCCCGAAGGATGGGCTGCAAATGAGAACTCGCGGATTTTAAGAACGCGCGTACCGGCATGCTTCCCCGTTTCTTGACGGCCTCGATAAAAGGCGCGCCGAGTCGCGCGATCGCTTCCGATTGTAAACTTTATCGGCGGGGGATTTCGTCGCGAGAAAGGCTGTCCGATGCACGCGAATATTTTCTTCGCTTCCGACACATTTCCCGTACGCCGCCGCATTTTACGGCGCGCACGGGAGAATACGAGCAAAACGAGGGCGCGTTCTCCAATTGTCAGATCAGAATCATGCGCGGAGATGTAAGAAAGATTTGAAAAGTTAGTAGTGCCCGCCCGGCAGAAACATGTCAATAAATAACAAATTCAATGTACAAGGAGATTGATGGGTAATTCTTGTTCCGGAACGATCTCGCGTGGAAATCTGCATCTGGAATTGACAAAAGTCGGATCATGCGCGACAGACTTGCGGACGAAAAGCAAAAGGGAAAAGGGTATTCACTCACCTGAGAGATTCTTTTATTGCGGTTATTGTAAATTTGAAAGCGGCCAGTGAATGCCACTGTGTAATGGAATAAAGTTCGCCCACGCGACTCTTCGTAGAATGGAAATTTCGTCTCTTGTACGCTGCACCTTATATTTCCCTGCGAATCAAACATTATTGTACACGTCGGAGAAGCTTGATAAGAACTTATCGACCGTAACGCAGGATTGCGTCTTGGTAGCGCGGGTAACTTCGCGGAACTCTGGTGCAGAAATTCAGAGCGGAAGATAGACGCAAGAGTACGCTGAGGATCTTCAACGTGGACTGAGACACACTTACAATATTATTGTAGGCGCACAATCTAAAATTTGTGTCTTTGTGTGTTTGTGCGCTTCGACGTCGGATACCTTCCTCGAATCTTTGTTTGCCTTGTGGCGAGAGAAAATTTTGAAATTAAATTTCAGACAGGAATTAAAGCGTTTCGGACGGCGACGTGACAAAAAAAAAATGACGCGTGACAAAATGATAAAATAACGTTAACTTATTAAAGTTCACTGTTCTCCGAAAATAGTACGTACCATTACGGGGGCACCGTTTTTTTTTCTTTCTGCAGGACATTAATGGATTAACTGCAGATCCTACATCATCTCGTATAAAAATTTTAGTTGAATTAAGGGAAGGTGCCATTTATATCAATGCCATTAACTCGGAGGAATAAGAGAAATTCCGGTGAAATAAAAGTCCTGTCTGCCTTCTTTTAAAAAGCATTATAATTTGTCAAAATTATATGCTAATGTAAGATATGACAACAATCTTTTTTTTTCCTTCCTTTTAGCATTGTCGTTGTCGCCACGTCTAAATTTCCGATCTTTCTCCCAGTTAGACACCGTGCACGTAGAATTGTAATTACGTGTTGTATAATACGTGACTTCATCGCCACGCCGCCGGCGCGGATCTGTCTGCAGCTGCGCGTGAGAATTAGCTCGTTTTGGGGGATGGCTGACGGATGCGAAATAGATTGTAAACGGTGTACGTCGCGCGAAACAACACCGCGTTTATTTAGGCGGTGGTCGAATTATGCAAATCAAGCCGGCGCCCAGCGTTTAAATCGTTTCGAACGGATCCTCGATGCACGTCCCAACCTCTCCGGTGAATGTGTGTTTTGCATTGGAGATCGTGATTTATTTCCTTCAGATATTTACCGGACGTCAACCTGATCCGAACTCGATCCTCCTCCGCCGAGCGATCGATACATGTCGCCTCTCGATTACTTGTTTACGAGCTCGCGAAATTTTTGTCCCGCTCCCGCCGTTAACGTAGCGGAACGTCGGGTGAAATGGAGCAAAAGCACACGTACACGCAACGCAAACGCGCTTTTGTTCGGGTTTATTTAAGTAAATGCATGTAAAAACGAAAGTAATATAAAATGCTTTGGAAAAGTATGAATAAAATAAAATGTACCACAGATTATATAGAGATTTTTCAGACCACTCGAAAATGAAACACCTGCCCTTGTGTGGATATATCTGCACGAGGTAGAAACCTAAAACGCGAGATTCACTCGCATTCACGAACTATAGAGTGTGCTTTTACTGTGTTTCCTACTTTAATAATAATAGTAATAATAACAGCTTTATTGAATGCGTTGGTTAACAGTAATTTAAAAACTAAATATATGCATAGTGACGAAATACCAAATGCACACAATATTATAGGTGCGGTTGCGGCTAGAGAACTCATTTGATGTCTAACCTGAATAATAGTTATATGACAATATATGTAGTGCAATTTATCGAGATCTAGAATTTATCGAAATATCTGCATAATGTATAGAAAGAAAAGTGCTCTTAATCCAGACTGAAGGTTTACTTAATCGCACAAAAATAATTAAAATGAAAACAAATTTTGCAAAATATTGTAAAGTAGCGCGAAGATGGAAAATTAACTGTAAACACTGAAAAGAGATTCTTATATCTCGTAAACTTCCCAGATTCGTAATCAGGCATTGCCCAAAGCAAATTACTTCTCTCTGCCAAAGAGAACATTTGTTTCGTTTTTATTCGTACAATTCCTGTTCCATTGTTTCGACATCGTTAATGTTGGTACATTAAATTGTTCTTAAGGGCATAAGATTAGGCGGCAGTTTTAATATTCATTAAGCCGACATTGTAAATGAAAGAATTACGACGGCCCTTTTTTAGGGGGGGGGGGGGACAAAAAGGGCGAGCCCATGAATTAATGGGGAAAGTGCTGCGCGCGCGAGAAATCGTAATTAAGCGTAGGCACGAAGCGGAGCGCGGCAGCTGAGAATCAGAGCTCGGCTAAAAACTCCCTTAGAAGTTGACGAGAAGGATGCCGCGCGCGCGGCGGGTATTTTTTTTTTCCACGCGGCGAAACTCTGCATGCGGGGACATTTACTCCCGGGGGAATCGCGGGGTGTAAAGTTCGTTTGCTCCCACCCGCGCCCACCCTCGCCCGTGCTCTTACGCCTTTGTGCGAATATTGCCGTGTACTTCCCTCTTATTGTGACGCCGTATAGCGCGATAAAGGGGTTCCGACGACCGCTTAGGAGGCTGGAAAGCATTTACGTCGCGGCGCACCGCTTTTACGCGGAATGCGGCGAAGATTTCTCGCCGTTCAGATCGACGTGGATTACCCGACGGGCGCATAGCGCACTCTCTCTTTCCCCTCCCCCTCTTCCTCTGCACGGCTGTATTTAATATCAGCGCGACCCACCCCTTTCCCTCCCAATGAGCAACTACAAAACGGTCAACCAGATCTCTTATTGAACTCCTTGGTTTGCTGAAGAAAGAACTCTGAGAGAAGTTAAAGGAAAGACTCAATGTCTAGATTAAGAATGAATTAATTTCTGTAATCAGAAGGCCGTCCTTTCCAGGCCCCTCTGGAGAGTTCAAGAGTGTTGGCCCTGCATTTAAATGACGAGAAGAGAATTCCCGCTTTCTGCAATCAGGTCCTTCTCTATTCTACACGCGCAATTAAATCGCATTTAATTAAAAAGATTGTCGGATTTATTATTGCCATTTATTGTACACGACTGCGATATTATCTCGTTCGTCTTGAAGAGAGAGTTTCCACGTAAAAAACAATTACGAGATAAGATAAGCCGTTCAGTTTCATTACAGCCTCCGAAAATTTAATCGCGTTATCCTCAAATCCCTTCGAAATAAATCTCGCGTGCGCGCTAGATCCTCGTCGCGTTTCAATTTATCCGACAGCGTTATTCGTTCACGTCCTTTACGATTTTTCCCCTCCCCCAGGTGACGGAAACGTCAGCTTCGAGGAATTCGTCGAGATCGTCAGCAACATCGGCGGCGCGAGCACGGCGGCGCCCACGGATCAGGATCAGGAGGAGCAGGAGTTACGAGACGCCTTTCGGGTAAGTGAAACTAGACGGGCTTGTTTCATTTGAATCTACGAATCCTGGACGTCCTTCGAGATTCCTGAAGAGATCGAAGATCCACGCGATCGTCTGATAATAAAGGCATTTTTCGCGTAGCGGGGCGAATTGGCGCACAAACTGTCGAACGTGGCATATTTTCTCGCCGCGGCACTTTTCGGGCGGATTACCGCGGGCCGTTCTCAGTCAACTTTGTTCTTCGGAAGCGAGAGGATTTGCTCACGGCGTTCTTAAACGAGCCCGGATAGAGCCGGTTTCTTTAGAGACTAACGCGAAGGCGACAGCCAATTTACAAACTACACCCCGACGGCTCTTTATAGGATACGACGCGCTGCTTGTGAAACGCAAAAGTTTCTAATGATCGCGACATGCGCCATGAATACTTGAGCGCTCCATGAATATTTTATGCATCATATTAATAAGTTTTCTTGCTTGTACGCGCACGGATGTTTTACGGTTAAGTGACTGGAGTGGTTTAATTTGTTACGACTGTCAAACGTATCCCTTAATCTTATACTTTTACTTTTTGAGAGTTTAGGATGCGAGCTCTCTCCCCTCTCTCTCTCTCTCTCTCTCTCTCTCTCGCTTCTCTGACGAAAATATCAGCATCATCGGCTTAAGATATTCGCATAATCTTTCAAATTAGCTGCGGCCTGCTGGCGGGACAGGCTGCCCGGCACATAATAAGTTCCTCAAATTCTGAACATTTCGAGAAATATGCAGATAATCAGGAAATAAATCTTCCTGATTATGTCTCGGTTGTTTTTAAAGTTATGATTATTATGTTCTTGACTTTTTTATTATTAATATTTCTTTGTCTATTTTATTGCGGTAACGCCAAATGTATAACACGAGATCTTGTTACTTATCACATATAAATTGCACAAGTTCTTCGAGATGCCCGGGTCGAGATGGTCAGCTCGCGAATAATAAATAAGTAATAAAGCTAAATAAATAAGCAGATCTGATTTATACTGAGAAATTTGATTCACCCGGAATCATGAAATAGGGATCGGGAAACCTGAGACCTTAAGCTCAATGATTCCTCACGGTGAGAGTGCAATCCTCGAGCTTTCTGTAATAAAATAAATTCCGACCCCACCGTACTCGTCCCCTCATCGAAATTTCCGACACGTTTACCATGAATGTGAAAAATGTATAGAGCACGACGACATCGACCCCATAATACCCGCGGGTACGCGTATGTATAATGGGATTATTTAAAGCAAAGATATGTGGTAGGGGATGCAGACTCGAGAAGATCTGCGCCTGTTACGCCCCTATGCAATATCGTAGATATGGCATAAAATATGCGTTTATATACATGTTTATATGTATACATCGTTTACATGTATATATCGCGAGCTAACATCTCGATGAATGGCTCGAGTAGAAATTGCATACATATTTTCGTTGCTTCAAACGAAAGCAGCGAAGTTGCTCTGCGACCGTTGTAAGGAATTTCGATTATTGCTGGAAAAAAAATTGTGATGAGGCGGAGAATTCCCTGATTTATTTCATTTTTTTTAAATTTTCGTCGTGTACCTTCGGCCATTCCATGCCATTTCAATCAGATTTAACTTAATTGGTTGCTTTATAATTTTAAAAAATTTTAAAAAATTTTTAATGTCACCATTTATTTATCCACGTTTTAAAAATTGAAAGGGCCTTCAGCACACAAGAGTATCAACCGTGCCAGCAGCAGCTGTCTCTCTTCCTGTGTCATCTCATTAATGCCGAGTTGTTTACCAAACCGCAAAGTTCGATCAGACTATTTAGCTAAGAAGTAACTTGTATGGAATAATTTTTCTTAAAGTCTAACGTTTCGCAGCATCCTATTTGGACTGCATGAAACGATGCTTCTTTCTCGTATTGAAAACTAATCAGTTTGCATTATTGAATCTTTCTTCCAATAACGCAGAATTTTCTTGAATGTCATTTACACTAATAAAGTAAATGAGATGCCGTTGATATTGCGTTTAAAAAATTCAAACTTGGCTTGTGCAGTGAGATTTTTAGAGAACATTCTTTGAAGGGAAGTCTTGGAAACCGACTGTTTAATTATTCCACCCACACCATCCCCTTCCCTGTGTAATATACCGAAAAGTTCAGCTTGCTGGAAAAAAATATCTGTTTGCATTAATTAGAAATCTAGTAAATTAAAAAAAAGGTACAAACAAAGGTACAAACTCGGACACACTTGTAGTTAAATCTAGCAGATATTCTAATTCAAATAATCTAATCTAATTGAATCTATTGAATTTCCAATTAATGCAACCAGATGTTTTTACCAATAAGCTAAGTGGAACTTTTTTCGGTGCGACACATGGAGAAGGTCTCGCGACTTTGTGGGAATTATTAAACAGTTGGTTTCCAAGACTTCATTTCAAAGAATATTCTCCGAACAAAATCTCTACAAACCATATTTGAATTTTTTAAATTGCAACTAGATAATCAAAAATTCAATTATAATAAAAGTAATTCTGATTGGTATGATCAGAATGCATTTTGCATGTACTTCTTGTTGGTGCAACCAAAACATGTTTCTCAGTGCTTCAATACCAAAATCTATGTTTTTAAAATTGAAAAAACTTTGCAAATTGTGTTATTATAACATTGGAATAAATTTTTTTAAATTAGCTTTTTACTCTTAAAACATATAGAAACAAATAAGTGATAACATTATCAAAATTTTTAAAAATTATGAAATCAACCAGCCCCGTTGAATTAGCACGGAATTAATCTCTTGCGTAACGTTCAATTAAACAGAGAGAAATTAATATCTCGGGATGTGAATATTTCTTCTTTTTATCGGAAAGCTACATACACGCGAGATATTCTCGAAAAATGAGACGATTGATAGATACGCTGTCCGCATAATCGGTAATATCGGCACGATATATGAGGACATATAATCGGGATTATACGCTGATTTTATGGGTGCGAAACGCCGGGAGATAAAAGGATCACGGAGCGCTTGCGTTTTCTTGCTTGTTGTCGGCGAAGGTATTCTTGTATGAATAATGCATCCGCCCGCGTCGTATACGCGTGCCTTTATGTCAAACCAGGGATAAACCGGGGATCAGCGTGAAATACTCCGTTTAATGCGACACGGCTTCCTAGACTGTTGTCGGCGAGAAGAATGCGCCTGCAATCCGATCGCACGTCGTGGAATTAATCGGTCGCGGATCAAAGCCGAATCGCGTTTCGCGTTTAAGTAACACGAAATCTCGCGACCTCCTTAACGGGAAGGGGGAGGGGGAAGGAAACTGGATAATTTAACCTGATCGTACTCGCGGGAAGTGTATAAGTGGTCCTCCGGGAGAAATAGACACCTAAAGACGCGCCGCGCCAGGGAGTGCGAAAGTTTCAAAAAGTTCGCGAATGAAGGTAATAAATCCACGACGGGAGAAAAGAGTCTCCGCGCGCGCGAGATAGACTCGTAAGGTGACTACGAGGCGAAAACGGATTCTTGCCTTGAAAGCACAAAGAGAAGGAGGTTACGAGGTGACGGAGTGTCGACTTCGCCGGAAGCGCTCTCTCTCTCTCTCTCTCTCTCTGTCTCTCTTTCCAAGGGGTGTACGGTCTGCTTTTACAAGTACGCCGGTATTTGTTCGGGCTGTCTTACCAGATCGGTCGGTCGGCCGTTGCTAGTCGCAGCCAAGTCCTATTCAGCCGCGAGGGACATGCGACACTTGATTTTACGGAAAGTCCCAGAATCTAATTCTCTCTCTCGTGCTCTCGCGCGCGCGCTGACCTCCGAGGCGAGCTTGTTTCGATCGTTCCGGCCTTCGAATCGGGGAAATCAAGGAAAACGACGAACAGCGTCGTAAATTGTGTAGCAAGCGCGAGCGCAGCGCATGGAATCTTTGCTTTGCGAAAGAAAATCTCTTTCTTTTTTTTCCACCTTTTTTTTCACTTGAATACATCCGGGATTTTATGTTTCAATCTACGCGGTTACACCTCAAGGAGTTCTCCTCGGATTTTTCGGTTGGATACATCCAAGATTTCACGTTTCATTTTACGTGAGTATAGATCCCACGTTTCCCAGCGATATTTTCCAATTGAACGTATCCCCCCTGGTTTCAATGTACCTCGCGACGTTTTCGACAGGACCCATTCAGGACTTCGAAAACGAAGTGACGGGAGAGTGGCGGCGAAAGTTATGGCGATAAAACAATCTCGTTCGCCCGTCCTTTCCTCAGGCGAAAGCGATTATAACAATTCCAATGAAGTCGCTAAATCTTAGGAGAGCTTTATTAAGATCGGGAGGAGCCAACGACGCGGAGCGTCGATAGCGTCCGCTGATCCCCGATTATTGCCCCGTCGAAATTCTTGTCGCAAATGAAATGAGGATTCTATACGCTTCGCGAAGTCACGTTGGAACGGAGGGCGCGCGTGAGGGGGACGGTTCGCGCGAGATTTACCTTGGATTCTTCCCCGGTAGTTACGTCCTTTTGCATTCCTTTCCTGCCGCAGTTCCCACCTACGCGCAAATAAAGGAGATCTCCTCGAAGAAAAAGAAGAGGAAAGAGGAGGGAGAGGAAGAAAACTTTTGTCCCACTTCGTTTCAGTGATGCAATCACTGGGTAGATGAAACCAATGCGATTACGCCGCTTTTTGGGACCCGCGCCGTATGATATCCTCCATCTGAATTTTATCTCGGTTAAAGAGACGCCACCTGAACGCGATATCGTTTTCGTTTTCGGAAATAAATGAGTTTCTCGCCAAGGTGCTCGGGATACAACGATTCGATTTTTTACAGCGAATATGCCTGAGAAGCCTGCAGGAGATTCTATTTCCACGGATTTAATTGAAGTCGTGATCCGTGATTAAATTTACAGCATTTCACAACGATACATTATCGAGAGAGAGAAAGAGAGAGAAGCATAATTTAATTTATTACTCCGGCGAAGGAATATTACGTTGTACAAAGCAAAGGTCATCGGAATGAAATAAAAATTTGCATTTCCCGGCGAATCAAACGCAAAACGCCGTCCGCGCGCGCGACAGAGCAGTTTCACGCGTTGATTTACGCATTTGAAGCCAGTTCGTCGGGATTTCGCGAGTGACGACGTTTAACGCCCGAGCCTTCGCGAGTTATCTCAGGCTTACGTTGACTGACATTGAAAGGATTCTCGCGTAGCGACCCAATTGCATCCTACCCCCGAATACGCCGAAAGATCGTAGAAGCGGCTGTAAAACGGAAACTTGAGCAGAGCCGCGAAAGTGGTCGGGTTGCGGAACTCGGTGTTTTAGCTCGCGCTGCTATGCAACAATTATCTCGGTTAACTGACTCCCCGCTAAGCCCGCATTCCGACTTAAATATTCTATTGCTGTCAATTAGTCATAGCTGTCAGTTCTCCAGATTGAGACGCGACGAAGAAAGTGAGTAGCTCACACTGCGTTGGTTTTAGTAAGCGAGCAGAGCGCGGCGGCGGTCGGGAAGACTTAATTACTCCACTTTCAACTAATTTCGTCCGTTCTGGTGTTTGCCTTAAGGAGAGTGACGCGCTCGCGGAAGAAAGGGCTGGGGAAGGGACGGAAAACGGACAAAACCGCATTCTCTCCTCATCTCGTTTCCTCGAACGGGAACGCCGTGTAACGCCGGTGTAACTTAATACGCGTGGGGGTAACAGCGTGCCGCGCGCCAATTTCCCTCCCGGATCTCGTCCGCTTTTAACGCGCACTTCGTCCCGAGCGCTGTGCAATTCGCTTTGCAGTTTCCTTTGCGCGGATATACTCCCGAGCCACAGTTTTCTCGGCTACCACTAAAAAGGCAAGCGCACCTGAGTGCCTTATATCGAAAGTTCGCCGTAAGAAAACGGCGGTGCCGTCCATTAACTGTGGACGCGGAATCGCCGGCTCTAAACATTCGCAACACGTCTCGTTTCCGGCAACGTTCTCTCCCACCCATCTGCCCTCCCCCCCCCCCGATCGCGCTCCTGTTCCCGTTCCGGTTGCTATTCTTCGCCGGAAGATGTACGTCGCTTTTCGAAGGACGGCGTTTTGTCCGACGAATTGTCGTCCGGGTATTCGTGCTCCATTCATCGCGCTTATTCGTCATCCCGGTCACATTTTTCCTTACCATCCCCTTCCTTCGGGGAGGAGAAAGAAAAGGGGAGGGGGGTTGCGCCGACGTTGCTTATCTCGGCTGATGTCCTCGCGAACCGAATCTCGGGGACTCGAAAGCGTGCTTCATCCCGTGATTCGCGTGCGAGTCACGAGACTCGCCCTCGTTTTCGCCGGATCGACACAATGTGTCCGTGCTCCACCGTATCCTTTTACTTCCGTTTCCTTCCTTCCTCCTTCGGCCCCTTCCACCTGCGCGTGATGCGCTTAATTTGTTCACGCGAAAGAGCTTTTATCCGTCTCAGGAATGGTTTATCTGTACCATCTGTACGATTACCGCAAGCGCGGAATAAAGAGACTGATTCTTATGTGTGCTTAAACGCTGGATATAATCGTGTCTGCCCGGAAACTTTTACGCTGTTATTCTGTTCAACCAGTTTTGCTTCGAATTCTACGCCGTAGCTTTGTCGATTTTAGTCGGCAGGCACAAAAAAAAGCGCGAGAGGTTTATCTTTCTTCTAGAAATGTTTCGAGAATTAAAAATTATAAAGAGAAGCGCTACGTCAGACTGATCACGATATACAATCGAATTTCCTTTCTTGCCGTCGGCGAGCTCTTATTTGTATCATTTAGACGGAGAACGATCTGAAAAATAAAAGCTCGCAACCATTCCTGCAGTTAATACTAGTTCCGTTACCGTCCGGCCACTCCGGCCAGACCTCTTTTATTCTCGCGCTTCCACCTGCGCGCCGCGCCGGTCGTTCTAACCATCTAAACGTAGGTATACACCGATCCGGCGAACAACAACAAACGCGAAATCGTATTTATTTAAAACTTACTTTGATGTACGATTCATGAGTCGGACCGAATGCTAGTCGAATGTTAACGAACATTTCGTTTCACGTTTCTCCAAATGTTAAGCGCGAAAACCCGCTTTTGCACTCAGCCCATTTTAATGTTTTAATATCGCTTTTTCACAAAATCCGATGTACATGTATAATTCATCATTCTTTCAATCGGCTATCCTGAATAATTGATAATCACGCATGATGTTTCCTCGATTTTCCATTTTACACGCGTATATTTTTCATTCTTACTTTAAATATTTATTGCATTAAATATATATTAACATTTCTTCTTACCTACTTCTTCTTATATATAAAAATTGAAAACAGTAACTGAAAACAGTAAAACGCGCTTGCGCCGAGACGGCGCAGCGTTAGTTAAATTGTCGATCTCCGTGGGAGCAATGCATTTTACGATTGCGCGCGGAGTCGGTGGCTGAAGGTGGCAAATACGTCCGAGAGGGGAACCGACGGAGATGGAGAAGAAATCCACCTGGGCGTGGGATAGCCGCTGCGTGCTAGAAGGAAGTATGTCAAACTGTTACGCCACAATACATCCTAATGACGCCGGCTTCGCGGAGGATTTCTGCCGAAGCATCTCCCTTTGCTCACGACCATTCTTTTCGATTGTCTACCGCCGTCTGTCTGAGCCACTTCTCTGTCACTTGTCTGGTTACCCGAGAGCCGGAGGTCTACCCGCGCGCGGCGGCGGTGTTATTTTTCGATGTTTCTCTCGAGGACGCGAAGGTCCTGCCGTTGCATTTTCGCCTCTCCTTTCCAGGCAAGACAGCGCGCTCGAGACACTTGCGCGAAGGATTGAAGGATTCGCGCGTAGCTTTGGCGAGAGAGCGCGAGCTCGGTCGAAAGCGATACACGGATGGATAAAATTATCGGACAAATTTTCCGGTCAATAGTCGATCACAAACGCCGCGAGAGTAAATACTAATATTTCTAGATTGATTTCACACCGGAATGGTGAAACACGCTCGACACAATTAATAGACCACGCGTATAATAGAAAATTTATCTCGTTTAGATTTAATTTTAATTCATTTCATTTAAATTTTCATCTAAATGAAAATTTGATAAAGAAAACATAACTTGTAATGTGTCGACATGAACTCGAGTCCTGCTTCTTCGTTAGTCGCCCCGTTTCCGTGCAGGCGAGATTCTTATCTAGGTATCTTATGTGACAATTATACTTGAAAAGGCTGACGCATTTTCCAGAGAAACACCGGAAACGACATGGTGGGGTGAGAGGAATGAGAGAAGGGAGGAATTTCTAGCGAAATAAAACTGTGAACATAAATATAAATGAGTCCTCGGGCACGACGACTTATTGTCCTTGTTGCGCTAGCTAGCCTCGGTCTTTGCGAGTCGTACCATCAGATTTATTTTCAGACGGTCTAATTGCCCTTCATTAAATTCGCTCGCTATTCCCGCCGGCTCCCGTCCGCTTCCGTTGTCTATCATTTCTAAAAGCTATTGTGCGGAATTTCTTTTTTATTATTAAATTTGTCCCGCTCCTCGCGGCTGGGTGGCCCCTTATTGTTCAAGGTTGCCTTCCGGCCGTACGCCCGCTTGCCGCTCGTTCGCGGCCGTCTTCAACACGCATTCAGACACCGGCACCATCGGCACCGCTGCCGGCTACGTCGTTTCCCCTTATCTCCGCGAATTATGTAAATCGCGCCCGTTCGGGGTTTTCCCAGGTTTTTCTTAGGCTCACGCGCGTTATTGCGCCTACGGCGGAACGTCTGGGAGTTTAAATTCGCTTTAGCGACAGTTTAATGGCGGAATTATCTCGCGATATTTCGCAATTTTACGAGATTTTAGAGAATTTCTTCTCTAATTCACCTTGTAATCTTATTTGTACAAAGATACACTATTCACTTCTATACACTCCTATTAGCTGAATTGAATTGTTCTTTGGTCACTTTCTATTGTAATAAAATATTTTTTCGTAACAAAGATTTTCAGAGAATTCCCTATTTATTACTATTTTATTTAATTTTATTAACAAAATCGCTAAAAAAATTATTACGAATTAATTTTATCAAGCCTTTCGAGGCTTCTCTTTTTCGCGATCTTCGAAAATGCTGCGACAATTCTCGACTCTGAAACTCTCCGTAATACGACTGTTTGCAAATCGCCCTGTATTTCGCGTTTGTATAGAATTTACCGCGCACAATAACGGAACAATTCCGTGAAGTTCTTCCGCTTTCTTTAAACTGCACAGCTCGCTAAAGTGTTTAACGATCGGGGCATTAAGGCCAAACGTGACGTATTGTAGTCACCAAGTCGATATTTTAATCTTCGCGACCCGACTACACCACCGCTGCGGCGCCGCGCGCCGCACCACCGTGGATCCGTATCCGCGGTTTGGAATAAAAGACGCGTGGCGGAGGGGAGAGGGGACACGCGGGAAACGTGTAAAGGGTGGAAAACAAGCGACCGAAAATGGAAGAGCGACTCGATGGGGGTTGTAAAAAGGGGAGCGGGGGTGGCGGGAGCGACTCTCAGCCGCAACCTGCCGAAGAGTATCGCGGGATAGATAGCAAGATTTATGGCGTTGAAGAGAGAAAAGGGAAGTTTTGCGCGCGCGCGTGTATGCGCGAGAGCCGAGATTACATTGCAAATAATACCGAGAGCGCGGCCCGCTCTCGGGATCTCGTAAAATCTAATATCCAAACAGCGGCGCTCTACATGTCTGCGCGATCTGCGCGAGCGAAATTTATCTTATATCGCGATTCTCTCTCCCTCTCGCAGTATGAGTTTCGCCGCGCTTTTATCCGGAATTATACAAGCCGATAGTCCGCCCGGCGCGACGATTTAACCGTTTCGGCGGGGAGAGAAGCGCACCACCACCGAGAAATTTTAAACAAAACAACAAATTGAAACAATTCTCGCAACAAAGGGATCGAGGGCCGGAAGATAAAAGCACGGGAAGAACGTATGCGTGGCACGTAACGGCTCAAAAATCCGCAACAACAACCCTCTCCCCCCCTCCCCCCCGCGGGCAACAAAAGGGGCAAACAATGTATGTTACTAACAGGGAATAGAGCGCGGTATAGGAATAAAGGAAGCGAGAGAAAAACGAGTAGAGGGCCCCCGCGAACAAATGCGAGCGTGCAAAAACAAATAATGGCAATCGAGTGTATCCGTTACAGGCAATATCGGAGCTGGAAGGTGGCGGAGAGGCGGTCGTTGAAGATTCACCAGGTTTTCATGACGTTTGACCGCCGTCAAACCGCGGGACGAACGTTTCGACGAAAAAACGCGTTGCGACTGACGCATAAGCGTTCTCTCTTTCACGCTTTTCTTGTTTTTTTTTTTTTTATACGTGTACACGTAACACTGAGGTAACACACGCGCGTACACATATACATCTTTCCGGGATTTCCGCGCAATCGTGATGCGAATGCGAGTGCGACCGGCCGTCCGCCGTTCGCCGTTTTCAGAAGCCATAATTCAAGCTTTAAAATATCGTGAATCATCGCGGGAACGTAATGCTGACGTTTTTCAGCGAAAGCCTCGAAACTTGACGCAGGTAATTTTTCGAACTAGTGGCAAAAAAGACGGGAGCGATGGAAAGAGGGGAGGGGAGACCAAAAAATGAAACGTATCTCAGGAGACTCGGCCAGCCGTAGGTTCGCTGCGCGAGCAGTTTCACGTTAAACTGCGTTGAACTTCGCTTCCTCGGGGAGAGACGGGGGAGGAGGCGGTGAAAAAAACGCGCGAGGGAGATTCCTTAGTTCGCATTAGCATGCTAATGAACGGCTAGTCGCGTAACGTTCTTCGTCGGCCCTTATCGGACAGGTAACGTTACGAGCGAGGAAGGCGGGGAAGGGGTGATTTATTTTCGCGTAATCCTCCGGCGTGTGTGGGACGCTCAGGACGGACCGACGTGAAAAAGCCACACGCTTACAACCCCCTAATATCGAGACGCGCGCGTTTCCGGGACCATAAATCCGGGACGGGTGTTCCGTACGTCCGAAGATACATACACGATACACGCAGCGCCGGAAGTGCACATTATTTGATAAGCGAAATCTCGATACGTTCATTATTTTCTTAGCCGCGGGGCGAGTATCGATTTCCGGCGTCAAATGAGAAAATGTTTCTCGATAAGCAAATATAGCGCGCGGCCGAGAATATGTTTGCACACTAGGCGCAAACCGATAGGCGCGCACTTGAATAGAGGTGCCGATAATTATAACTTTAATTAAATTATTCAACAATTATAATTAATTATTTCCAATGATTGCATTGACAGCGGCCATTTCCGCAGACGCGCGCGGTCCTCGGCACGGCGTAAACACCAGGCCATCGATATTGATCGATCGGAACGATCGGCCGCCGATCCGCCGGGCTAAACAATGTACTAATTACCGTAACGATCGTCCGATTGTAATTTCCCGCGGCCGACACCGCACATTAGGGAGAACGACGATCGAGATCGTGACGGGGCGAGATGTCACTTAGGACGATTCTACCTCGGCGACGACGATTTTTTTCTCCCCCCCTCCCCCGTCACCGCCCTCCTCTCAAGCCTCTGTTTCCCATTTCCTCGACAATGATGGCGGCACTTTCCCTTCTGACTTTCGTCGGAAACGGAGTCACTCCGGTGATTTCCACCGAGGAAAAGTGACAAATATCTGCCTATCTGCCGTGTTTCCGCGCTGCGCAAATATACCTTGGCACTTAGCACGTTTTATCGCAATACACGAGTACAAGCGTAAAGATATCGCGCGTACAGATATAGCACGTCCGAGTGATTTATCGATCGTTCTATTGATTTTCTGTACGTGATAACGACAACTGCGCGTTACGAAGGCCAAGTTGGGCGAGAAACGATATAGACATTGATTTTACGTATCTTAATACTTTTATACACATTCTTCAGACTCTTATGTATACTTTAGATAATTTCATTTCTAATACCTTTTGTTTATATAAAGTATGTATATAAAAGCGAAATTGTCGATTGTGATGTAAGACGGAAGAGAGTGATTATTTCTGGAAAAATAAAAGTTGAAATTATATAACAATAATCATTTCAGATGAGATTTTCCGAGAGAGAATCAAGTTTGAAACAGATTGAAACAGATGATATTTCGTTTTCATTTGCGTATATAATCTTCGGAAATCTTTGTCGTTGAACTCAAGTCGACGTGTTATTCAACGCTATAAAGTTTAATATGACAGTTTAATATAGAATGTATTTTAATTAACGTCATATTATATTTTTAAAAAAGTCTTGATATTTTATACATAATTCAATAATTTATATATATTGCATATTTTGATTTTTTATTTTATTCATATTTATAATAGTTCGTCGCGTTAAAATGACGTAAACGGCAAAGTCTTTTTATATCATCTAAATGTAAAGGAGAGGAATTTCCAAATTTCCAAAGCCAATTTTCAAAAAAATAAAATCTTGTATGAAAAATTTTGTTCTACGTAATCTCGATTTATTTTTTTCAATCGTTCTTTGCTTTCTTTCCTTTCGTATCACGATTGCTGATCCTGTATATAAATGTGAATACGGGAATTTGAATGCGAAAAAAAAAGTCAGATTTCACATACCTACAAGTGCGCAACTTGCAAAGTACGCGCGCCGCGGAACCAATCTTCTCGGTACACTCAACAAGCAGCAGTTCGATGCTTATAGAGCAAAGCCTCTTTGATAAAGCGGAATTCGGATTCGCGGACGGACAAAAGACGCCGCCGCTCGACCGACATCGGACGAATCAGATTGCAAACGGGGGAGTTCGGCGCAACGCATTTCTAAGCCCGCCACTGTTGTTGCAATAACTACTCATTAGTAGTAACCGAATTGAACCAAGCCGAGCGAAACGAGCGCGGCGATGCTCGTGCGAGCGAGTTAGCGGTATCGCGCGTAACAATATTGTTCGGCATCGCCAGACAATTTCTGCATTGTCTCCTAGCGTTAAACACCAAACTCGGGAACGCCTACGCTCCTCCACCGTAATCTCTCCATTCGTTCGCGGGCTGAACGAAACGAGGGAACGACGGAGGCAAAGATCCCGGGCGAGCGAGACTTCTCTTCTTCCGAAGTTCGACATTATCGACGATGCTTAACTCGTTGCCGTGATAGAGCGTCATCGGACCGGGATGCTGTTGATGGTAGCAACATAAGTGGTCGTATTGGTGTCGGACGCAAACGTTTCTCAGGGAGCAATTCCCTCCTGCAGCATCAATTCCATTTCTATTTCGGGAAGGATCCCGGGCGATTCGATTCGCGTCTGCATCGCTTCGATCTCGATTACAAATTGCGCTAGTAGAACTGACCGCGCTGTGTGCAATAAATAATAGGGTAGAATGATTGTTTCCGCCTCGTCAGCCACTCCGTCTCTGTTTCGTCTCGGTTTCGACTTCGCCGGGCAAGTCGACGTCGTCGCCCGTCTAAAACGTTCCTACTTATTAATGAGCGGTAACAAAGGCGAAATGTCTTTATAAAGCGGAAAATGCAGGCTCTAAGGAGCAATAAAAAAGGAGGAATAAAATTTTTTCTCCGGGAAAAAAAAAGAAAAATAATATTTGCTATACTTTTGCCTCCCACGGGAGCCACTACGCGGTGGAAATCCAGCGATCGAGCGAGAAATAAAATAACAAACTCGACGTAAAGAAGTCGTCGGTTTTTATCTCGTCGCGCTTCATGGGCGATTATTCCGCGATCATGCGTTTTTTTTTCACCGATAAAAATGATCGGCACAGCGATATGACCAAAGTTTGGGATTGACCATTTTTGATATTTTTACATATATAAATAAAAAAATGGTTACTTTGCGTGAAATGCAGAGATTTGGTGTCGCCATGGATTTAATTGGTTTTTTTGTTTGCTTGTTGCACACAGGTATTCGACAAACATAATCGTGGGTATATTACTGCGTCGGACCTTAGAGCGGTGCTGCAGTGTCTGGGAGAGGATCTTTCCGAGGAGGAGAGTAAGTCTTAGATATTAACGCATTCATTGATGGCCCATTGCGATGAACGTGACGCGATTACGCGGATATAACGTGCGTTGGCGTTATGTCTGTCTTTTTCCCTCTCTCTCTCTCTCTCTCTCTCTCTCTCTCTCACTCACTCACTCACTCATTCACTCACTCTCTCTTTCTCTCTCTCTCTCTAAAATACTTTCGAGGAGAAACTTTGGCTATAAAAGCTAAAGTAGGCTATTTCCACCTAAATTGGCATACCTAAGGCCGATTGATTCACGAGAAGCGCAACTTCATGGCAGAGTTGGACATTATACGGATAAATTTCTATTTAATGCGGAAAGTTTCATTTTTAAACAGTCTTTTTCATGCGTTGAACGTGAACAGAATTTTATTCGTCAATCACGTTATTGTTAATTAATAATGTTATTGCAGATCATATAAATTGCGCTAATAAACTAATGCAGTTTTGCAATTCTACAAAAGCAATCGAATTTTAATTATTTCTAGGTAATACTGTTCCGAAATAAATGAGCTTAAACTACCTAATTAAGTAGCATTTTAGAAGATTAAAATTGATGAGATTTATTCGGGCTCATAGTTTTGTTGAAAATTAATCAGATTGCAATTTTGCTTAGTTAAACGATAATCCGTGTGTACTGTTTTTCCGTAAAAATATTTTAAAGACTTTTTTCCGCATTATTTTGATACATCGTGCGATAAAAAATAATACAATATATTTCTGAAAAAAATATCTTTAAAATATTTTTACGGAGAAAAACAGTACACACACGGATCATCGTTTATATCATTTATTTCATCTTTATAAAATAATACGATATATTTCGGGCAGAAAAATTTATTTGTATATACCGCATGTACACGTACAATTTTTCTTGTACAAAGAATATCTTGTATACAAAGAATTTTTTTCTACCTGAAATACTATATCCCATTATTTTTGAGAAAGAAGAAAAGAGTGTATGATCTTTTTCTTCCCAGGAGTTATCGTAAATTTTGCCCCGCAATATTATTTGCGCTCTTGTCCCTTGTTATTCCACGGAGACTTAAATTTCCTAATTCCGCATGTTGACGCACGCCCATCGTAAATCTGGGACCGCGCGTCTTTAGTCCGCATCATCCCACGTTTATATTTCTCGCCGAAAACGTCAGCACGTCGCCCGCGTTCGTTCCAATTGAGTGTTTGCGCAAATAAAGCAAGCAACGGATTCGGCTGAATCATCCGCGCTAGCACAAACGCCGCGTCGAGACAAATTTGCCAACAATACCGATTATTCTGCGGCTATTGTCGTAGATTATCGTGGACCATGTATCAGCTGCAAACTAAGGTCCAATTAACGAATAATAAATCGATGATTTCCATAAATTACAAAGAGATCGTATTTTCCGTGTAGGTATCCATCGTACTTTCCGAGATCGATGATACAAATGGTATCGATTAAAGCTAAATTTATTTTAACTTGGGAATAGTCATGATAATTTTTACAGCAGCTTTTTGGTCAAGAATCTATATCTGTTTTTTTTTTACTTTTTTATAAAAAGATCGAATAAATCTATAGATATAAATAAAGAGTGAAATAATTCCAAACTCCCTTTAATCAATAAATAAAATACAAGGGCTATGGGGCGTTAGCGCGGTAAGCATGGTGCGCAATAAAAAATTAAATTAAATACAAGCAATTTTTAATAGTATAATTACATAGTAGCTTTGTAGGATAAAATTACATAGCTGTTTCATACGTTTTGACTGATCTTTCAGTCATCTTCAGCGAAATACATAGGATAAAATAACGGTTTCCGTCCCACTGCATAATTGCAGGTTTTACAGTGAACCATCGTTATTTTATCCTATGTATTTGGCTGAAGATGACTGAAAGATCAGTCGAAACGTACGAAACAGCTAATTTTATCCTATCAAGCTACTATGTAATTATATACTATTAAAAATTGCTTGTATTTAATTTAATTTTTTGTTGCGCACCACTTACCGCGCTAACTCCCATAGCCCTCATATTTTATTTAATTCTATACATATATATAAAATAACCAAAATATTAATAAATTGCAGAGAGCATTCCATAACACGATATATAGTTGATAACAGTGGCCTTTAATTGGAATGTAAAAATCACCTCAGATGATCGGTTTTTTTATGCAGTAAAAAAACTAAATTGACTATTCCCGATTAAATTTGCTTCAACAGGGTTTGTGCTATTGCAAATTGTGTGGTTCTCCGGAACAATTTAACATTGGCAATTTGTACCTATTAACGCAAACCACAACCAGTTGCAAATCACGACGTGTACCATCTCAGACGCCGGGTTTAATCGCGATGCGACAGTCGTGTTGACCGCCTTGCGAATTTGCGGATATCGCCAATGTATAGTGTCTCGTCGTCACGTCACACATCACTTCGTTCAGCGTCGACGCTTTGCATTCGACATTTGAAGAATGACGTTTCGAGATCGGCCGCGGACACATGCGGGCGCCTGCAAGTACGCCGGTGTTAATAAACGGATAAAAATACAGTTCCGGGTTACCGCGGGCTGCCCCAGGAAATGCGAGTAAAAAAATCTCGCGTTTCGCGTTACGCGTTTGGTTTCTCCCTCTCTCCTCCTAGACACTCTTCCGGGCGATCTTAATTGCCACGGTGCGTTTGTATTTTTTTTTTTTTCGCGCGCGCGAAAAAAAAGAAAGCGCATTTGAAGAAGCGTTTAGGAGAAATAATTGGCTCCCCGTGAGGAAACACGGTTTGTTCTCTTGCGCGATATAATTGCACGCCAGTTAATTACGCTCCAATAAGAACGAACGGGTGGGCAGTGGACACGGAAAATGTGATCAACACGCGGCTATTAATTCAGATATGATTTGATCGTTATCGCATTGAAAAAGTGTTGACGTTATCGGGAGAGTTGAAACGCGAGAGTTCTTGCGCGTCCGTCGAGCGTTGGATACGATGGGAGAAGTAATTTCAGCGCAGAGAGAGAGAGAGAGAGAGAGAGAGAGAACGTCGGTGAAACGTGAAATATGTACATCGGGAAGTGCGCTGCTTATATCGATTGATTTGATAAATCTTGTACGAGAACGGACGATCGACACAAGTTCCCTGATTGACCGCAATCAGTTTAGACTAAATCGCACAATGTTCCATGGACAATCGTCCCACAATTGGCAGAATTACAGTTTATGAACTACGCTACAACTGTCGTATGTCGCTATGTCATACCTAATATTGTGCATTCTTCTCTGTAATTAATTAACAGAGAATAAATTACTTATTCTTATTTTTTTATTATCCTCAATTTGCTCGTTTTTTTGCCATTGTCTTTCTCATATTGTGCATTTTTGTCGAACGATAACTTAAATGACGTCAAAATCTATGCCGATCGAATTGTGTTTCTTTATACAGAGTCAATTATTTGTTTAATTTATTACAAAACCCATAAGGTGTTGCTCGAAAAACTAGCAGATTGAAACGAAATATGAGTAATTGAGAATATCAGAATATTGACGTCAGTTTCGAATTTAGAAAGATACGAAAAATTCTGAAAGTTATCGCGTTATCGATTAGCATGGGAAGCGATCGCTTGTAATTATTTCGCGTAAGAACGGGGAAACGCCGACGGTCGCTAATGGGAAAATTGAGTTCTCTTATTAACGAAAATTTTAATTTCGAAAATTTCAAGAAGGCATCCCGAGGGGGAAGTCCTCGAATGCCAGCGTGATACCGTTAACGGATCGTTATGCCGTCTTCATTCCTTTTCGTAGCAATAAATTCTACGTGGAAATAATGCGGGTATATCGGCAATATCTTTCTCCCCATCGCGCTATCGGCACTCGTGATACGAATTAATCCCATCGCTCAACGCAGCAAAGATATATTAACTGAATTACTGCAGGGACATAAGCGTATTTTTTTTGTGCAAGGAGCCGTGATAGGAATATGTTATGTTTGCATTCGCATCGGATCCGACACACGCCTCTTAATCCCGCCCGAAATATATCGCACTGTTTTTCCTAAACGCGTCCAATCACGATCGTGAATAAAATAGGAAATTTATTTGCTAATATCTAAGTAAGTGCCTTCAAATCTGTACGCTTTCTTCTACATAAACGAGATAATTTTGTAGATAAATCCGAAAAAAAAGGAACAATTTAATTGTAAGTAAACGTTCTTTTTTTTTCTTTCAGTCGAAGATATGATCAAGGAAGTGGACGTGGACGGGGACGGCCGAATTGATTTCTATGGTAAGATTAATTCTTGTATTGTTTCGTGAAAGCGCAGGGATAAGAGTCGGCGGTGAAAAAGAGATTCAATTTCTATTCCAGCACGATCCATCCTTGAAATGATCGATGGAGTCGTATCTAATTATAAAATAGAAGGAGAATGTAACTCTTTACGGAAGAGTAAAAATTGTTCGAGAGACGACGAGAGAGGAAACGGCTATTCTTCTCTTTCTCTCGTCATGTTATCTAACAATTAAATTCCCCTTGTTTATTCGAAAGAGAGCTGGATACTTGCATGCGCAAAGTCTTATCGTTCCAATATTTAATATCTATTTAATCTCTTTCTTGTTTACGATTTCAGAATTCGTTCACGCCCTCGGCGAGCCGGGGATCGACGAGGACGAGGAGGACGACGATGAGGACTTGCAATCTCCGCTCTTCTAAAAATCACGTTTATTCTCATACCTCTCTGTTAGATAAGCCATACCGATACCGGGCAGAAAGCGATGTGCAATCTCGCTTCCGCGAAGATATATTTTCCTTCTCTCTGCGTTACGCAATCCTGCGTGAGTGCGCGTGCGATTGACAAACGGAGAACGGAGGCTCAACTTCGACTTCGTTCGACTCCGTTTCAACGCGTTTCATTGAATTCTCATACATCCTTATTCTCAAATTTCGAGTCAAACTTTTAAATGCTGGAACGCGAACGTCTCCGCTAAGCGCATTGTGAATATAGATTTTAAAAACAAAAAAAAACTTAAAAAATAAAAAATCTGCACCGAGCTACCGTTATCTGCGAATCATCGCGGGTACAGCACGAATTTTCGATGTATACTAAAAAATACACACACGTCATATGCGAACCCCCCGTCGATCGGGGAGAAGTGGATTTTCGATAAATCACGAGTTTCATAACTCGATGGCTCGTGAGACTTGATTTAATTGATAATTAACAGTCACCAGTCGTCCGCTGATGAACGTGCAATATGTGAATGTTTTGAACCGTAATTCTGAAAATAAAATTAAATACATGCGACTTCATGCGAATTCAGTGACTTCAACTCGCATAAACTCACAGTTTACTCATAGATCGAAAAATATGTACGAATAAAAGAATGATTTCCTCTAAAATAAAATAATTCCTCGAGTTGCGATGAAACGAAAATTCCCAGTTGCAAATGTAAGTCAAATAATAAATGTACGCGAAAGTAAAACACGAGGTTACCGAGGAGCACGGTTTTTTCGTTGGCACGCTTAAGTAGATACAGCGATAACCGCCACGAGAGATAATTACGAGGCAGTTAGTAACGAGCTCGGTGAGATTTCACTGCGCTGAGGGCAGAGTGATAAGGTCTTCTGGCGACGCGCCATAAGTTCGCGCGCCGGATGGATCATCAGCGGTCGACTGCATGACTTTTATCTCGTAAAACGGAAGTTTATTCGGGAAGAGCGAAGCCCGTGCTCCTCCGACGGACACGCTAACTGGTACCCGCGACATAATTCCTCGCGACAAGCGGGAGACGAGCATCAAGTGCGAAAACGCGTAAAACTGATTGAGAAATAAAGATATAATTCGTTTCGCACGTGTTCTCGATCCTCATAAGAACGTGCTTCGATGTCGGAAGGCGACACGCGGCTTCTAATATAACTGACTATACCCTCTTCCGAGTCTCTCGATGCCGCACTTGGGGCGAAACTTTAAGATGTAAGATCGATTTTAGACCGTAATGAATTCCGTCTCGTATGTGGACTTTTTTCCTCGATTTTACTCTCGTCTAATAACTAGATAACGTTACATTCTATTTAAAAGTTAATCTTAAGATGGAACGCGCGGACGCACCGCGGAAACTTCTCCGCGATCATGCGTGCGCCGCGATGACGCGATCGCCGAGCGAGCGAGCGGGAAGGAAAAGGGAGGAAATCGAAAGGATCGTACGTGTCGCTCGCTCTCAATTCCCGACGATCCGCGACTATACCGTGCCGAATCGATGGATCTGCCACCGATTTCTTTCGCCTGAAGTTTATCCGGCGACCGGCGGGCGGACTCGACATCGATCTTCGCTCGCTTTGCCCTCCTCGTATTACGTACCTTAAACGACTATATCACTGTTACGCCAATAACAAAGCCGCACGCTGTTTCAAATATTTTAAAGGATTTAATAAATCGCTAAAAAATATGTACCTTCGATTTTATCCCCTGTTCTAAAGTATTTTGTCCATTGATATCAAACGTCTTCTAAAAATTTCCTACTCCTGCTCTGTCCTGTGTGCTCTATCGATTACTGATATTTTTATTTAACCGAACTGCTGGCAAATTTCTACTATCCCTTTAATAATTATTAAAATTTTCATTATTTTATTATGAACAATATTTCCTAAAATATTATGTCCATGTAGTATGAAATACCTCAAGATTTCCGTTTTTTATTTCTGCTCTTTTTTCGATTCGTTGCCGGTAGACTTCCTTCGTCTCTTTGAATATTAAAATTCTCGCAGTTTTAATTATGACACTATTTACTATTAATTATTAATTAGAAAAGAATGAAATCTCATCTTCATTTTTTTCTCCATTTTTTTTCTTCAACGTTCATTTTTATTAGCGATAAATAAACTTACATATCTTTACAGTAACAATGTCCCATTCGTAACTCTCGGAAAATATGAGAATATCTATTCGCGAAGATATCGTGTAGATCAAAACTTCCATCTCGCTTGCCGCATTTGGTTGTTTAAATTCCGCCTCTCGCATCCTCGACTCAACGACGAACGAATGAATGAACGAACGAACGAACACTTTTAAAAAAATCAGTACGTTGCCAAACGGTACGTACATAGCGTAATATCTTAATAATGATCATCGTCTACGTTGCGTACGTTGTTTCACATGCGATCTACGTACAAGTCTTAAACGTTACTTACAGTACTAACGATTAGCGAGCGATACAACAGCCAAACATGAGAGAAGAAGTGAACAACATAAGACCGCTGCTGCTACAAGTATCGTAATAGCGATCGGTACCTATTGGCTACATATTGTTACCGGACGTCCTTTCGCAAATTTTCCGATTGGTTTTCCCTCTCGGACTGTCCTCTTTTTCTTTTTACATTCCCTTATGCCATCCGGCTGATCGTCAACTGGCCTTTACGTGGTCCAATTGCGCGCGCCACCTCTCTTCACCGTAACATCATCTATCCCCCGTCTTTTTCTTTATCTATTTATTATAAATCTAAAATATCTTACAAAAAAATCCTTACGAGAATCCTCTCTGTACAACATTACGTACTTCGTTGCACGATCAAAGCCACGGTGTGTATCAATGATTAGCGGAATTAATCCGGAATTAATTTGATTTCATCGCTCTGCCTATCTTTGATAAGCATAATTATAATGTAAAAAAGGATCTACAATTAATTGATTATTGTATGTAACTAACAGTGCGATTGTAGTAGTGTGATCTCGAGTCTTCGTTTTATCTTCAGATAAAAGATTAGAAAAAAATTTTATACATCTTCGATGTGTGGCAAAATATAATTTGATCTTTCGTCATCGAAAATTGGCATTTTTACTCTACCAGAACAATTTTTATTTTTTTAATTTACTTTTTTTTTCATCATTCCCGTCCCCACAATGATTCATCATTATTACTTAAATAAATCGGCAATTCGTGATCGGACTTTTTATCTGCAACTCGTTCATCATCCGACATCGTTCTCTTTGTATCGAAATTAAACTTATCGATCACAGCATAGAGATCGAACTGCATAAACAAAGTTACGGTGAAAAAGAGCGCAGCTTACTTTATGGTATTACCGTGATTTTCGACAATGCCAGTTAAGAAATAGCCCTCGTTTTTTTTTTTGTAGCTTGAATTAACGGATATCGCCATTCATGCACAAATATTTTGTCGGACAGAAACGAAAAACTTTGTTCCTTCCAACAAATCCTTAAATTAATGTTCTGTTACAAGCCTCTCTCGCACTTATCCCATCAATGCGGGAAAAAAACAAGACGTTACTACTTCTCAGACGTCTCGACGGGCGCTATAAATGTGTGTGTGTCTTACTTGGGAATATTTAGACAGTCTCGCACAAATCCGTCTTGATACGCTCTATATCCGCGAGAAGCGTCAAATCCTTTTTACGCGCCGTGTGCGTGCGTGTGGGTGCCCTCCCCTTTCTCTCGAAGTAGAAGTTCATGCAGGTGAGAGTTTCGTGTCGCAGCCTTTTACCTCTCGATGTGTGTGGTCCTCTCGAAACGAAAAAACGTTCGATCAAGCTTCTACGAATCCGGAAAGCGGATTTCAACCGAATGCAACGAATAACGAATAATCGCGCAGTCGTTTCGTCAACCGCCCAAGAGAGAGACGTTCCCGACAGGACTTATCCGAGAGACGCATTTATTTGACCGCAAAGAAATGGGCCTGTCGTCAAGTCGTATTGTCGGGGAAGTCGAAAGTTGAAAAACGCGTAGAAAAGGACTCGAAATCGAGATGGCCTTGATCGCATACAAAACCTCTCGATCGCCGGCTCAACGATCGTGAGCCACATTAAAGGCAGTATATCAAATGAAAAGTACAATTGTATATGTATAAAAAAAAAAGGTATATATTTTCGCGACCTCGATCTTACCTCGCGAGGTTTTTGGCTTGCTCGTAAAATTATTTTTTTCCGTTTCCCTCGCCGCATGACTTCTTCTCTAAGATATATCGTAACACATAATATCTGTGTCAGTGTTTAAAGCAGCTATCGCTTATCGCGTCTCTCAAGCGTATCGCGTCCCTTAATCGTATACGCGTGTCGGCGACGGGATCCGTTTAACCATTCCGTGGCCGACGATATAATCTGTAGTACGATCGACGGGATACAATGCAACGGCGTGATGCAACACCGTCGATCATGCTGCTGCTGCTGCCCGTCAGCTCGTCGATCAATTTATCAATTATGCCGCGTCTTCGCGCAAAAACAGCCAATCGCGCGCAGTCAGCTACCTATAAACTATTCACAATCAAACATTCCGTCGTAAGCTCAGAAAACTTTACGCTGAGAGAACTTACATCGTCCCTTAAAGTAGGTAAGCATTCTGCCGACCGCGTCTTATTCGCGCCTTCAAGAACGTCCATCGAACTATAGAAAGCAACTTTTCTCGTGCCCGAGATCGTCACGACGACTCGATAATAGTCACACAGTTTCCGAGTCGAGTAGTCGGCAATTATTCACTGCGACGCGGTGTCACCCGGGGAACTATTCAAGACGCATCGCGTATCCCGCTGAAATGAGACGAGCAATAGATACACTCGCGAGTAACGTCAGTTCAGAGACACGAGCAATTCTCCGAGAGATTTCTCTCTCTCTCTCCCCCTTGCGAAGTCTTCTGCATTTAAATGCCGCTCGCTAGCGTCGCTCAGTTGCCGTTCTCGGCGCATCTCTGATGCTCGTTCGTCCTGGCAACGGCGGCGCCTGCGGCCGCGAAGCGCAATCGTCGTCGTCTAACGAGAGCGAACGTCGACGTCGGACGCCGGCGACGGAGACGCGAGGATGGGACCGCGGGACGATTGGGATCCCATCTCGCGATGGGCCCTCCTCAGAGCACGGGTTCCTCGTCGGTCTCGTCGTTCTCGTCGGTTTGCTGGGACGAGGCGGCGCTCGCCAAGGGATTCGTCTTGGTCCGCCGGTGTCGTTTCTGCTGACTGCTGGCGTTGCTGACGCCGCTGTTGTTGCTGCAGGTGCTGCTTATGCTGCTGCTGGTGCTGCCGCTTGGACTGCTACCGCCGTTGCCGTTGCCGCAGGCCAAGTCGAAGGCAGTAAGTTGTCTGTGGGCGGTTATCAGGGGCCGCAGAGCCGTGCGCACGGACCAGTGCAGTCGCGGATACGCGCGTTCCTGTTGGAGCATCAATTCCTTCCTTCTGCTTTGTTTCTGTAATATAGAGTATAGAGGTTAGAGGCTAGTATAGAGATAAGAGAAAATCGATAAAAATGGTGATCTCGATCGGTCCGCTTTTTCTAGAGCTCGATAAACGCGGGGACGCCGACGAGGGGAGCACGATTCTTTCCACGATCGGGCGAACCGCATCCGCTCGAGGAAACGTCCGAAGTGGATGCGTCTTGCAAGTAAATATTACTTTTATAACGACTATATAAATAAATGTAGCTTGATAGCTTAACAGCTAGCTTTAAAAAAAAATACTATGATTTCTGGAATGTATGTAGATTTTACCTCAGACAAAGTTCGCGAATTCTGCGAGATAGGCAGCTTCTTGCTCTCGGCGAACTGCCTCAGTGCCTTCTCTCGCACGTAGATGAACGGTCTGACAACCCTGAGATCCTCTCGACGTATGTAGTAGTGAGCCTTCATGGTTTTCAACACGCCACCGTGTAGTACCGAGATGAGGAAGCTCTCTGTGAGATCGTCCAAGTGTTGACCGAGCGCCAGCACGTTATATCCGTTCCGTTTCGCCAAAGAGTACAATTGCGTCCTAACCGACTTGTCGCAGAAACTGCAGGTTCCGCTGGCAACGCTAGCGTCCAACGGATTGTCGACGTTGACGCTAATCGAATCGGTCACCTGTTCCTCGTAAAAGTAGGGAATCTCCAGGGTCTTCAGATAACTCATCAGTTCCATGGGATCGGAGCCACCCGCGTCGATGGTGGCCGCACCGATCTCGAAGTCGATCCCCTTCGATCTGACATAAAATCTGTATTGATGTAAAGTGTGCAGGAGAGAGAGCGAGTCCTTGCCGATCGCCGACAGGCAGACTAAGACCTTGTCGTTGTCCCGAATCATGTCGAATTCTTGCATAGCCTCCACCGAGGGCTTCCAGATATTCTTCGGCGGGCAGTGCCAGTGTGTACGCGGGAACTCGAGTCTGGACTCGTCGTCAAAATTATTCTCCTGGCCGTCGCCCTCCTCCTCTCGCAGATCGCCCGTGCACTCCTCGTCCTCCGAGAGATTGTCGTTCTGACGCGCTTGCTGCTTGCCGCCGCACTTGGTCGACAGACTCATCATCGACATCGTCCTGGGCTTTCGCCCGTGGTTGTGGGCGGAGTTCGACTCGGCGCTGCTGCTGCGTTTCAGGTCCAGCGAGTCTATCGACTTGTCGCTCTCTTGAAAAGACATGTTTATGCCGCTGTCCTGGGAGCTGACCGAGTTCACGGCCGAGTAGATCTTCGGCAGGACCTTCCGGGCGTCGCCGATGTCGAGGCCGCCGCGTCCCTCCTGCGAATCGTCGTCCACGTAATCGTCCACGTCGTTCTCCACCTCCTCGTCCTCGGTCTTCGTACGAGTGCGCACGATCTGATCGTTCTCGGACGGCTTCATCACGTAAATCACCGTCTCGTCCGAGGAGCACTCGCTCGACATTTTGCTCTCCTGCTGCGACAGCTCGCCGACCTTGCTGGTGATCTCGATCGATCCGCTTTTTCTAGAGCTCGATAAACGCGGGGACGCCGACGAGGGCAGCACGATTCTTCCACGATCGGGCGAACCGCATCCGCTCGAGGAAACGTCCGAAGTGGATGCGTCTGGCGAATACCTGTGAAGGCCGTCAACGGCGTTCACCATGCATCTGTTGAAGAAATTCGTATAAATTTGTGATAACTCTAAAAATCATTAATTAATATTAAATTCATATATAATTTGTGTGATCATTAATTCTATTAAAAATTATTATATTTTAATTATTAATTTATAGTATTATTAATAATAATTAATTTCTAGTATTATTAGTAATAAAGTACCTTATCTCGGATTTCACTTCGCTCGCCATTTCCTTTGAGAATTCCATTAAATACTCGGCGATGTCGCTGGCCGTGAATGAATCGTGCCTCGATTGCTTGTCCTCCACATATAATGTTTGATTAGCTATACTCTGAGCCCGCGAGTGATGCTGCGGGGTGTTCTCGGACGTGTTTGTCTCGGACAAAGCGTCGTCCACTTTGGAAATCACCTCGCGGATCTCCGATTTGATCTCTGTCGCTAATTCCTTGGTCATCTCCTTCACATACGCGCTCAGATCGTCCTGGCCCATGTTCGTCGAGATAGGCGACGATCTGCCACCGCTCACCATCCTCTCGGCAAAATCGCCGGTCGACGAGTACGAGGACGGCGGCGACGCCGGATTATGATTATAATTCAAGGAAGAGATCGAGTGACTCGGGCTGGCAGCGGAATCCAATTCCAGGGAGTTCAACTCCGTCTGACTGCTGCAGCTGCAGTGAAGCCGTGTTCTGTGCCTCGACGTGCCGTTCGACGTGCTCAGTCCCAAGCTGGTCAGAGTTTGCGGGCTCAGTGGAAGCGCCGGGATCGGCGAGGACGCCGTCGCGGCACCGACGCGAGTTCCCTGCACGTTGCATCCGTCGGTGGTGCTACCCAGAGAGTTGCATCTCGTGCGTCCAGCATTGGTCGCCTCCATCAGCTCCCTCTGCTCCTTCGTCGGTCGGGCGGCCGTGCGAGATATCGATCCCAGAACCGAGGTGGTGACGGCCTCG
The DNA here is from genome assembly GCF_000956235.1 of Wasmannia auropunctata. NCBI lineage: Eukaryota > Metazoa > Arthropoda > Insecta > Hymenoptera > Formicidae > Wasmannia > Wasmannia auropunctata. Next base: position 3,894,784 of record NW_012026800.1, read on the forward strand.
CCCACCGCGAATCTGACCGGCATCGGCGAGTTCGGACACGTGGCGGGTGATCGGTGTCCGCCAGAGAAATTGTTGTATTCACTTTGATTCGGGCTCTCCTCCTCGCTGTTGCTCGACGACGACGGTTGGCTCAGTTCGGCCGTGGTCGCCATCAGGGTTCGCCGAACCGTGCTCAGCGCCGGCAGGCTCCGATGCCGCGGCGAGATCGTCGAGATGGGCGAATTGCCCGTGCGCGGAATGTCGCTGTTCAGCCGTCTCATGCCGTTCGTCATCGTCAGACAGTTCACCAGACTGTCGTGGCAGGTGGTGGCGGCGGTGCTCGTGTGGCTGTACTTGTTCCAGGCCAGCAGCGGATTGAACGGCACGTCCTGCTTGACGTTCTGCGAATTACCCAGGAGAAGATCCTGCGCCTCGCTCGGCAGAATGAACCAGCGCAGCGCTTCCATGCGCTCGCACATGAAGTTGAAGCTCCTGTCGATCTGCAGCGGATAACGCTGCGCCATTTTGCGGGCGCGGTTGAAGATGTTCCGGGCGGTCTGCAGGCAGTCGCCGTAGGTCTGCGGGAAGACACCGGCGCCGGAGGCTCGTCTCTCCGTTGCGTTCATCCGTCCGTCCGTGTATCTGATCGAGCCGAGCCACTTGCGCTCCTTGAAGACGCTGTTGGTGTGGTGCCGCCACTCGCCGGTGTCGGGATTCAGCACGTACTGCGGTAACAGCTTCCAGCCTTCGGTGGCTACCATCTTGAGAGCTTCCAGCACGAAGGCAACCTCCGCCTCGCTCATGAAGTACGGGAAGGACAGCCTGGCGAAGCCTGGTCTTAGGCCCTCCGCGGTGGTCTCTTCGATTCCGTTCCGTTGTCTGAAACAAAATACACTATGTAAGTATCGTATAGTCTGCGTGGCACGACACTTTTATATAAAATAGAATTCTGCGTCAAGTTATGTTCGAAAGCTATCGTAACGTCTATTTCCGTGTATCCATTTCACGTGTATCCATTACGCGAAATTACATCGCACCGAGTTTAATAGACGTCCGCCTCTTGCTTTGTCGATTGTGTGTGATTCACAATAATCTTTCACACGTGCGGCAATATTATCTTACACAAAGCTATAAAATAATTGAATTGATTAAAATTGATATTATAATTCAAATGAAATCATAGTCTTCTTATCTACGTTATTCGTGATAATTTTATTTATGTAAGATATTGACGTCAAAAGAGACTTTCTGTTCGATGGATATTTTCTCTCTCCACAGATTTATGTTTAATGTCAATTAAATCGAAGACGAGAATAATAATTATTAAAACTCATCGCGTCATTATGAATAATGAATATAAACATTTTTAAATTCATTCTACGATTTTATTATGTTTTCTTAATTTAAATCATCAACGTAGCTAGAAATACATCAAAGGCGATTCGAGTTTTTTTTTTTAATTAATTATAATTCGAAAAATAAGGTTTAAAAATAAGATCTTTTCATACAACAATTTTTCTCCTTCTTTGAGTTCTACATTTATCTTCTAAAGTATCTATATATAATTTAGAATCATTTTATATAGAAACCAACTTAAAACAATTCGTTAAATAAAAATTATTCTAATCTCGATGTCGAATATATATAGGTATACCCGTATTTCGTGAAAAATTGACTTTATCGAAAATGATTTTGATAGTTGATATAAAACGCAATATAATATATATATAAAAGAGTTACATACCCTTCCAAGAGGATGCTTTCGTATTCCTTGGCGAGTTCTCGGTCAATTCCCATCAGATGGTGAGCGTAACGGCCTGTGCACGCGCATCCTCCACGTGCCTGGATACCAAAGACGTCGTTCAGCACGGCGCAAACAAAGTTATGATGGAGGAACGTGCCGCGAGGATGGCGCACCATAAACGAGAAGATGGGCAGTCGCTTCACGTTCTGCGAGGAGCTGCCGAGCAGGATCAATTCCGGAATGGTGCGCACGTGGGCCAAGACTTGCCTGAAGAGAAAGCGATAACCATTAGTTATTGCGCTGAACTATCGCAACTGTACGGAGTCAATTGACGGATCTATGTATCGGAGATCTCTCAATTACGTGTGCAATACGACCGGCGTATTTGTACTCGTATAGTAGCGAGCGCGAACTCGCTCGAAGAAAAATCATGACTCGTGGATGAAAAGCAGAGTCCCAAACGACGCTTTCTATGAGTCGGCGCTCGTAAACAGGAAGGCATTCGCTGCAAAGAAATTACTCGAAACAATCGCATTTGTTTCCTGGACGCGATGGGAAGAGTGCCCATCGGAGAGACGTGGGAAAGATGCCTTATCTTACGCAACCCTTGCGCGACGCGATCTCGCTACTTCGATAATGACGTAATGTGTAATCGAGGCACGATTTTTCCCCCCCTTCCCCCCTTGAAAAAGAAGCGAGTGCAAATCTCACCGAGAGATCTTGTCCTGCCGCGCGACAATTGCCCTCGGCGTGACGTTCTCCTTCAGCTGGACCGCCAGTCCGCATCGGATGCTCTCGACCACGCCGGCGGTCCCGCTCTCGCCGCGCAGCTCGGGATCGCGGTGATAGCGATGGGAGTCCCTCATGTCCTCCGCCTCGACGTCCTCCCGCAGGAGCCACCGTTTCGTCACCAGTATACCGGGCGACTGCACGCCGCCGATGAATTTGTGGCCCGCGAAGATGATCGCGTCTTTGTGCACCGCGGTCTCGCCGACCCCGGGCAGGTGCGGATTCATGTCGATCTGGACGTACGGCGCTGAAGAAACAAGAACGGTAAACAACATCGATCACACGCCGCCTCGAACGTGTGCCTTCCATCCCTCGATATCGAATAGCCTATATCATCCGCCTGTTATGTAACGCGCGAGTGCTTACGTAAGAAATCATTATGTCACCAATAATAATATTTAAGTTATCTTGGTTACAAAGATGTTTACGCTACCTTACGAGCGTCATGTACACGGCAAGACGCGTAATTCGCTCGAAGCCGCGGTGACTGAAAATCTTCAGCAGAATCGATATAATCCGAAAAAAAATACCGGAGAATAATTTAATAAATCAAATTCTTACATGCCTGATTAACTAGCCACTCGTGTTTTTTTTTTTCGCTTATCTTAGCTCAAAGATCACGCGCTACGGCGACCGATCGCGGCCAATTAAATCAGCTCGCGACCGATTTTTCGTGCCGATCAAACCAATTACCTGCGGTGGTGTAATCCCACACGCTAAGCGCGCCGTATTGATGCAGCAGGAGGGTCGTCGCGACGTCATCTGCCAAAACCCCCGTTATGCAACTGGCAGCGCTGAAGCATCCGATCATTTGCGCAACGCCCTCGCTTCGCATTCTTGCGAGTCCGCGTTCGAGATCATTCAGATCCAAGAAGCCCTCCCGGGTCTCGGAAACTCGTACTATCTGCAAAAGGCAGTTTAATTGCTTCATCAAAGAATTCGCCGCTCGAGAACGGAGGGACCGCAATTGGACCACTGCAGCAAGCGATCAAGCGTCAATCTCCGACGAAGATCGTGGGTCATACTTGCGGATCATCATGCGCGCGCCTTGAAAATATTTATACGGAATGTCCCAAGGTCCCCGCGAAATTTATTAGGGACAGATTCCTCGAAAACCGGTATCGAATCACTTGCGTTAATACTCGAAGATACGTGTTTGTTACAAAATAAAAACATTGTAGATACAGAAATGTCATTTATATTTGGCACGATAATCTTAATTTATTATTACGATTAAATTGCTCGACCTTTGAAAGTTAGATAATAGATGAAGAAACGGCGCACACATCAGGGTCGCGACGAGTAGGTGGAATGGCCGCTCGCGCGAAGCGACATTTGGCACGCTGCCGAAATTCGGGCTATACAGCTTATATATACCTATACGCCCCGCGTCCGTTGCGTACCGTTCGAATATCTCTCACGCATCTCCTACACGGCCATCACGGCCCGCTTTAACGATCCACTTCGCCGCGTCGCGCGTTTTACTGCCCGCCCCTGGCTTATTATCCGTCCCTCGAATCAACACCGCCACGGCGTGGCGCGCACCGGCTTTTCCACCGGCGAATTTATCTGTCGGCCGGCCCCCGTTCGCTTACCTTGACATCGAGCTCGCGCCAAGGCCTCAGGTTGGCGTGATGCTCGAACGGGCCCACGAAGACCACGGTGGACTTGGAGAGATCGAGGTGCCGTAAAAGTGTGCGAAGGGCAGCGGCGGTGCCTTGACCGGTGAACAGGACTGCATCCTGCTCGCTAGCCCCGACCGCGTGTCTGACGATGTCTCTGGCCTCATGCCTGTAACAATAAACGTGCGCGAATGCAGGAAGGGAGCCTTGACCTTCGCGGAATCTCGGCGATAAAGAGTTGGCGCGATCTCTTTGCCCCCCACCCTCTCAAAGAGGAGCTGTTGATGACGACTACGTATATACGCTTCTCTTCCGTCGCGCGCTAGACGTGGCTGCGAGTAACGCGGTCCGGCGCGCTGATTCACGATAATAAAGCCATATGCCACATCGGGCACCTCCGGGGTATTCATGAGCAGCTCCGACACGTGTGAGTTCGTTTGACTCGGCCGATTGAACGCCGAGAGTCAATATGGATTTTAGCGGCGTGTGTGGCGTGACGCGAGACACAGGTCGAGGAGAGCAATGCACACCTTCCGCCAAGTTTGCACAGACTCCATCGATTTCGCGCGGCACGCGCGTTAGTCATAAATTTTACCCGCTCGAGGACTCGGGCGGCATTGAGACAGCGCGCCGCGCAAGAAAGTTAATTGCTTTCTCGAATGTTAATTTAAGCGTTTGTCTCCGATCGGTATCTCTTTTTATTCAGTATATTTACCAGAGGATATGTAAAATATTAATACTTATCAAAGGACGTATACACTGCCGGCCAAAAGTTTGAATTAATAAATTAAATTTCAATTTCAATTTGATTATTAATTCAACGATTAACCCTAAATTTTAGATGTGCGCAAACTTTTGGCCGATATGGTAGACATAAATGAATTCCGAGCCTTGATTGAGTGTTATCGCTGCGCTATATATAGGCTGCATTTAATAAATTACGGAACGAAAGCCGATGTACGCCTCAAACGACGCTGTTGTCCCTCATTTGAGATAAACAACACCAGCAATCGTGGGACAGAGGGAGATTGAAATTGCAGACAATTTATTGCGTATTGTGTGCTGCACACGCGGCTACTGAATGTGTTGCCCGTCGTGTGATGAGCCCGTCATTGCATATTGTCATCATTATCGGCGGTCTTCTCGCAGGCCACCGAGTAAGCTCCATGGCCTCCGACGGAGGGGCGAGGGGAGGGGGTGGATATTGATCTGGGACATCAGCGCTAGTATAAACGGGAGAATCGAGACGGGATCGTGCGTTTCGTGCGACAATCACCGCCCGGCCGAGCGAGAGAGAAAGAGAGCGAGAGAGATTAAAAGCAATCCGATCCATGTTTTCCTACGAGCCGTCGCCACCCGGTCGAGGAATTTAAAGCGATCCGGTCCACATTTTCCTACGAGCCGTCGTCGTCACGAAAGCCGTCGTCGCCGACGATAACGGGTAACGATAACGCATAGATGACGGGCGCTTCGTCTGCACTGAGCGAATTTTTTCAGTCGCGATTAAATTTATGTCGCGGCCGAGAAAGTCTCCGGACAATACGACGCGAGCAGCAAAACAGCAGACGGCCGGGCGGCCGCGGCGTCGCCGACCGTCGACGCGACTCGCACGGCTTATCAGACTTGTGGAATGTCGGATTAGAAATTGCGACGGACGATAACTTGACTATAATTGCAAACGCGTCGGCGCGAGGCTCTCTCGTCTGAGGCGTATACGCGTCGAAACGCGCGAAACCGCGCGCCGCGCCTTAACGTTATTTGCATAAAAAAATAAATGCAAACGGTGAACGCGGCGCGGCTGAAAATTCGTCCCGATAATGCCGCGGTGTCCCAGTTACATTGGAATGAAATATGAATAAGATTAATTTACGGCTGGAATAAGTGAGTGAGTGAGCGGATGAGAGAGCGAACGAAAACGTTTTATTATTCGCCAGAATGAAATCCTTTCACGAGAGCAATCGACTGACAAGAGCGGGGAAATTAGATTACGTTAATGAAATAATAATTACGATAAATAATGTAAAATGGTGCCTACGCGGAGAGAGTGAATTAAAAGCTAAATGGAACGAGATGAATGGAAAATTTCATTTACGGTGCAAAGATGTTATAATGGAAGAAAAATAGAATAGAGGAATGAGACAAAGAATTTATAAATGAATTGCAATTCATTGTAACGAAAATTTCGTTACAATGAATTGCAATAAAACAAACGTTTTTTTTACCTCTATTCGTATACAATTCATACACGCGATTTCAATGAAAAGCGAGAGAGGACTCTACGCGAAGCGGCATTTATTTCGAAGGACGAGGAGATCCTCTCGTGCCCATTATCGCTTACCTAAAAAGAGAGGATTGTAGACTGCAGATGGACGTGGATGCCCGAGTGTCGCCCAAACATGGCAGCACCTCCTTGGCGATGTAATCTTCGAGGAACTGTAGCGACCTTCCCGAGGCGGTGTAGTCGCAATAAACCACTGAAACACACAAAGTGACGGCGGTGAAAGATGGATGTAAAGAATAGGTTTCTGCTTTCGCGAAGGAGTTTTCCATTCGGAATCGCGAGAGCTTCGTTTTTATTCGCACTTTTGATCTCGTCGTCGTAAATCGCCGTCATCGTGCGCGTCACTTTATCGCGAATGCTCCAGAAAGTGAATTAACAGTACGAACATGCACTAACTGCTCCTCTTTAATGAAATAATATTCATTTTTAATAAACTTCGCTTTAACAATTCACTTTAATAAGATATTACTCATTGACTTTTATCTCGAGAAATAAAGGAATAATTGCCGAGGGATAATTAGGAATTAACAGCGATTGCGATTAAACCAAGTCGGGAAGAAGTCGATTCGCCTATCGTTAATTTCTACATAAAAAATTCCGCTCGTGTTTCACCTCCTATTCTCGACTTGCGCATCGCACGAAGGCGTAAATTTACCGTCTGCGCGAGCGAGTGCAGCGTGGCAAACACAGGACGGTCTATTTGCGGGTGTACTTTGTCGACGATGTGTCGAGGCGTTAAAATATCTGGCGTAAGAAGCCCCGTTTCCGTCGCTATTTCCAGTCTTTACCGAGTCCCAGAGTTTACCGGGCGGGAGAGAGGAAGGAACGGCGCAAACGGCAAAACACAGCGAACACCGCCACCACGTCGTCGATTAAAGTCGATGCCCGTGAGGCGAGTCGAGGTCCGCGTTTGCGTCTACCACTTCGAGACCCGTTCAGAATGTTGCCCGATATCAAGCCGCCTCCCCGCCCTCGCCGTCAATGGGATTCGTGCCGACGGCACGATCAGATTGCACGGATCGCAGGGTATGCAAATTTATTCGCGACGCGGGGAATCTGTCACATCTCCATAATTACTTCATGCGCCCCCGCCCTCTCAGAAGGAATTTCTGATAGCGAGACAAAAAATATTCTTGACGTAAGTACTTAATCTTATCGCACCATTATACGGTATAAAACTAAAATAATATTACGATTAGGTCAGTAATTCCTATTAATTCTCCCTCGAATTAAATAAGATTGACTTATTGTCTTGAAATCAGAGTAACATATATATTATTAAATTTGAATGTTAAATATATATATAAGAAAATAATATATATATTCAATAAATTTCAAAATTTGTCACCTGCTTCCTCAGAGGCTCGTTGATGAGTACGGGAATTGGCGTTTCCCGAGGCACTCGAGCCATTCATGTTGCGTTTTACTTGACGCTCCGCAACGCTTTCGGAAATATTTCATCCTTGTTATTTATTTTTATTAAATATTTTTTATTAAATATACAAGGAAAAGTGATGTTTTTCAATGTTGCAAGAATCAAGTGAAACGCACTGTAAACAGGATTATCATATTTCCTATGCCTATTAGAATATCATAATGTGAAAGAATAGATAAGAATTAAGAAAACGCGTTTACATTTTAATAGACGCATTTATAAATATACGTAACAGTTTAACGATAGTTAACTTTACATATTCTTACGTTAAATCTTTACCCGGATTATTTAACGCATGATACACTGGTGCCAATGTATTTGGCACGAAACCAATGTGCTACCGTCTTTCCTCCATGATTTTAGATTGGATTTAAGAATTTTCTATTCGAGTATAAAATTATTCCTCTCTCAGGAATAAATATTATTTTATATAAATATAAATCCTATTTTAGGGTGATAGGTTGAAAAACTTTGGATCCAGAAAGCTTTTCCACGCACCGACGCCGAATCGGGCGTTGTAAATCCCGGCAATTTTGACGAACGCGAAAGACGACGCGAGGCGTGCCAGCTGATCTACTATACGAATTCGCGGTCCGATTCTTTTGCAGTCCAATCCGCGGTTCATCACGATCGAAGAAGGAAAAAAAGACAAGAAAAGACCGGAGAAAGCCGCTCTTTCTTTCACTTTTCGAAAGACAATGGCGCGGATCTCTTCCAAAATTTGCCACGCCGCGATCCCTCGAATTTCCGGCGCGTGCAGCGACAATTCCGCTCATTATCGCTTTATAGAGCGGCGTGCGGTTTTTCTTGTTCAGCGCGAGTGCAAGTCGAATCCGCCGGGGGAAAGCCAAGGTAGGCGAGGGATAATGACTCGCAGGTGTTTCTTACGAAAGCGCTTGATCGACAACCGGTCGCGGTGCGGCGAAATTATATACGTGAGGGAGCTAGCGAGCGAGCGAGCGGGACTTTCGAGAGTTTAGGCACGGTATATACGCGCTTTTAATACATCTCTCTCTTTCTCTCTCTGTCTTTCTCTGCCTCCCTCTTTCTCTTCGCGCGAGCGACAGCGAGACGAGGCCAAGAAGACGCAATATGAATCCGCTGACTCGGCGACGGACATCACCACGATAATATCGAGTTCTGTCTCGCAGGTACCCGGTATGAGGTTTGCTCTCCGCTTCGCCGTCGCCACCGCGTCTAATTGCACAGGAAAATATCGTGAAAATATCCCGGAGATTATCATCTAACAGTTCCTCGCGGCGATCTCCTTCATTTTATTCTTTTTTTTTTTAATTCAACTGGAATCAGCAGTATCTCGAGGCCGGGTAATCGTCGTCGATGACGCAATCGCGATCGGGAGTGCTTATTATCTCCTAAGACCTAATGTTACGATCGGAGTGCGCAGGCAGGCACACTTTTCTAATCTTGAAAGGAAAAGCGGCGCGTCACGAGGGGTATTTGTATCATTCATTGCGCAACGATCGACTCTTCGATCGCATATACATATACATACATGTATGTATGTATATGTATAGACGTGAGATTAACCGAGCGCACGGAGAGGCGCACACAGCGCGTTTAACTTATTTATCATCGCGGATCGAAATGAGCGGGTGGCTGACAGCTCGCAATTCGCTCTGGGCAGGCCCCCGGTGGTTTTTATTAAATTATGTCCGATCGGCCCGGGGGCTCGATCTATTTCCTGCCGGCCGTCGTATAGATGACGTCGGGATAGTATATATACCTCGAGCGCGAACGTCGCGCGCTCGTAATCGATGCTCAGGGCGAAGTGCGCGATCTTGTCGATAAAACGGAACGAACGATCGCCGCGCGGGAACGCAGCCGAGTCGCGCGGCCGTAACTTTCAGTTCCGCCGACACGATAACTGATTTCGCGGAAATGATTTGAATGCGTAACGAGCGCGATTCCGTGGAACCTTATGTCATACCCACGGGACATGTAGCGCCGCGACATGCGGAGACAGCTTAGCTAGGAAAAGTGTCCACAGATGTACGAGCCGTACATAAATTTAATTTCTCCAATTTTCAGAACGAAAAACAGTCGTTACATGCATATATGCTTCTGCTATATGTATGCTATAGCAAGATACGTTTTTTATATACACGCAGAAATAAAGATGTATCAGTCTCAAAATAATCTTTACTCTGTCTTTATCTATCTTGTATTATATATACTTTGTCGGTCTAAGGCAACATGTATAAAAATAATCTTGTTAATCAAATAACAGTATTAATGAAACAAATAAGATTTTATTAAAACAAGAACGCATGACGTGCTTATTTCGTTAATGTCGTTACTGAATTAGCAAGCTTATTTTCAATCAGACAGCTGTTACCTAATGCTATTTCCATGCGATTATGCCGAAGATTAAAGGTACGTCTTTTTGCGTCATTGTGTGTAAACTTGACCTAAGCTAACCGGATCTCGCTTGAATCCCGAACTCGCCACAGCGCAGAACCGCAAAACGCTCCTCTCTTCGGACATCGGCAAGGCTGGTTGTCGCGGCTTGGAAAGTGTTACGTGTGGATCTCGGGGACAATCACTTTCTCCCTTCCACCGAGACGCGATATATTTGCATCTGCCGAAACGTAATCGCAAGTTACGCGAGCGAGCTGAGGAGCGATTGCTTCCGAGGTGGCAGTCCGAATAACGAATTAATGTCGCGAACCAAAATCGACCATGTTTTGCCATACGAAATTAGACAAGTTTTTCTAAACTTCATCCTCTTGTTTTTCTGTAACTATACAATTCGCGCATGACAAATGCGAACACGTTTATTACCGGGATTCACGCCTGCGTCGCGCGAAATACGATGCCGATAATAACGCTAATAACACTACTCGCACACTGGGTCGCGTGTGGTCTATCGCGAAACGCCTGGGCATACGGGATCGATTTACCGCGCTCGAGTTTAGGCACCTAGGCACGACGCCAGACAAGCCGATTCCGTCGCGCTTTCTCGGGACGCGTTTGTCCAGCGGAGAAATGAAAAGAAAAAAACAAGGGATAAAAATATAGAAACGACGTCGCGTGACGGTTGTCGCTTTGTCGTCGCGACGACAACGAGCGTGGCATGCGCTTCGATGGGTCTCGACGATGATTAAGTCTCACGGCGATAACAACGACGGCATGTAAATTCGTTTCTATCGCGTATGCGATTCTACGAACGACACGCGGAAGCGCGGCGCTTTGATGTCCCGATAGCGGACGCGGGATGTCGGTCAATTGTAATTACCGGCGCGTTTAGCGGGAACCACTTCTACATCCGCGTACGCGATACCGGGTGGCACGTTTCTGCGTACTGAGAGAATGAGAGAGAGAGAGAGAGAGAGAAGAACGAGAGCGCAGAGTGATTTAGATGCACTGCACCAGCCCTACACGCCATTTGTCGCGTTTCGCGAGAATCGCGTTTTTGCGCTCCCTCTCTTTCCTCTCGAGAGCCTCTCGCGACTCGGCGGAGTTAATAATCCATCGGCCGCAGCGCGCCGCGCTGTCTCGCTGTCTGCGCTTAGACCGTTAGTGCGCGAGCTCTTCTGGCCTCGGAAGATTCATTAGCATACGGGGCCAGGCCGGCGTGCAGGCCACGCAAGTAACATCCGGTGTTGCCGGTGGTACGCGCCGCGCGGAGTCGTCTCGTAGACACCTTTAATTAGACGCGGAAAAATAATTAACGCGCGCCGTTTCGTCCGCTCGCGCGCGTCTTTCAGGAATGGAGGACGTAAAAACAGCCCGACCTCCGTCACGTTATTAAAGCGAAATGAAATTTATAGCTGGTGTATATCATGTCGGCGCGCGCTCTCGTCACTCCTTTTTCTTTTCATTTAACTTTAAAGAAGCTGTTCGTACATACGTGCACTCTTTCGCGTTCTTCAATCTATCAAAGCGATAGGCTGATTAATCTATTTAAAGCGATTACTCGCTTGAACTCGCTTATACGCATTTATTTTTGTATCTATGTAAATCTATGAAAAGCGAGCATTATCATTAAGTATAACTATGTCATATTTTGATACCATTATTAATACCGCGTTACCACGTCACAATGTATTTTTATTAAATAACTCTTTTTTTTATAATTTTCTTGTCTTTTCAAAGAATCGAATGTTTAGAAAAAATTGACAGAAAATATATTTCCGTTCACCCTGATTTTCTACCTCGTATCTTCAATTTTCGATATCTGAAACGATATCTGAATAGAGCTAGGTATACTGTAAGTCTCGTAGTCATCGACCATAATAGTCGCTTCGCCACTATTGAGGCTATTCCTCGAAGTTGTTGCCATTCTGTGGAAGTATCAAAGACTCTACGGAGACAATGTCCGTGAACAGAAATAGAATATACAATAGAATATACGTTCTATTTGCACAAATATCATTCGGAATGATATGTAGTTTCGTGTTGGTCCCAGACACTCTTCTTATATTGACGCTTCAAAATAAATATTACGCGAGAAGTGTTGCGAATGGAGACGAGTCCGTCCGAATATTGAAACATGCGCGAAGAGAGAGACTACAATGTCGGAGATTCAGAGAAGTGTGGAAAACGCCAAAAAATGCCGACCGAGGTTGACTGTCGGCGCTGATCGAACACAGTCGCGACCCAGTTGCGAGTTCGATCACCCCCCACCTCCTCTCACTCGCGCCGGACGTTCGATCCATCTCTCGCGGCTCGCAGAACAGAGCTCGCACAGCGCGTCGGAGCCAGTGACTATCGGAAAAAAAAAACCGCGGCGGCTCGTCAATAAACCGTGCAAAATTAGAATGCCGTACATGTGTGCGTGCACGCGCGCGAGAGACTGCAACAAGAAAGGACTGGAATATTTGCAATTTTTTTAAATGAAGTTGAAACTAGGACACTCCAAGCAACTCTCTTCCCTTTTTATTATTCATTGCGTTCAGATTATTTTGTTATTATATTTCGCGGTTGCGCGAGTATTTCACGATTACAAAATTGAGAAGTGAGAAGTTTGAAAATACGAAAAAATGAAGAAAAAAATATTCTCGATTGATTAGAGCGACATGGTCCATCGACAAAATAAAAGCGTTAGAAATCAGAGCGTAAACTTGCGTAACTTACGCAATATTTATATTTAACCTGGCTTACTAGTGACTCATATAAAACTTATTAATAATTTTTAGTAACTTTCCCACAAGCTACTTTTATTACATTAAGATTTTAAATTACAATTATAAGACGTACTATACAATATTTATAAAACTTCCAAATATTTATATCCCGTTCTTTCTTAAGTCTTTTCCTCAAGATTTATTTTTAAAATTGAATGTTTATATTTAAAATCAATCTTCCCCTGTATACCCTCTTGTAAAGAAGAGTGGCACTTGCCGTCGTTTTCAGTGGACACCTCTAAGTGAAGACCACTTGTAACAACAACGGCGCGCGTTCGCGAGGCTGTCCTTGAAACTTCTGGAGTGCGCCGAAAAAACCCCTGTCGTAAGGGGTGGCTCTTTCGGATGAGAGGACGACTAAATTTGGAACGAGACTCGAAAAACTTATACGCGCGCGCGCGCGCGCGCGCACTCGCGTTCGCCGCACCGACGACGACGCGACGCAACAGAGCGAGGCAGCTTGCGACCTACATTGCGAAGGGATCGTGAGCGTATACGCGCCGCTCACGGGTGCTGGGTCACTTCCATGAAACGGCGGACGAAAATAGTAGCCGCCTTCTTTGTCCGCTCGAGCGTGTACGCGCCGTGGCCGTTCGCGTCCTCTTCCTCTCTCCGTGCTCCTCTCTCTCTTTCTCTCTCTTTCTCTTTGTCTCTCTCGCCCTCTCGCTGTTCTCGCCTCCCCAGCCGGGGGCTGATGTGGATGGCGCGCGGTCGGCTTCGGTCGTGTGTCCGCGTCGAAGCGGCGGAAGGCAGTTTACGGGGCGATAGAGCGCGATCGATCCACGCGGGAAGTCCACGCCGGATGCTGCGCGCATCGCGCGTGGAAATCGAAAGGCGTGCACTGGAAAGCGCGATCGACGCGGCGGGCGCCGCCCGCCGTGACAGAAATGTCAAACGGTGAAAGTCCGAGGGGAGGGTGGAGGGGGTGGGAAAAGGAAGATTGTTACGCCCGGCTTTCACGCGGAATAGGATCGGGTCAGGGACGCGAGCGTGCGAAGACTTATCGTGTCTTCGGTCAATTATCGGAAACGTAGAATGAAGAGAGCTGATGTTGCCAAGACAGAGAGCTGCAATCAACTTATTGTTAGCGGAGAGACTCATACTTCGCGGCTTATGATCCACGCGCGATGCCAGATCGCACGACGTCGCGGCAATTGAATCAATTTGAGAGACGGTAATCCCTAGGAGGAGAGCTATAATCGTTGAGCGTGCGTCTCTCGCCTCCTCGCGTCCAATTGCCCTCTCGATTCATTAAAATGAGCCTCTTTGCAGCGAGTCTCTTTAACGTCGATTAGCGGCTTCGCCACTTGACGCGCTTGTCCGCCCGACAATCGCGCGTGTATTAAAGTCCGTCGGACTGCGCGCGTTATATGCGTGCAAGTATTTCAGTTTCAGGAATGTCTTTTTATCTCGCCGACGTATATATGTCGACACATCGAGCGCGGCACGTGTACAAGTATATATACATACGCGAAGCGGCTTTAATATTTCACGACGGACGGACAGGTCTCGTCGAGGGCGCGCGGTTGTAGCTTTCTCGAGGGAGGACGACTACTCGTGGCGGCGATCGATCGCGACCCCCAGCGCGAAGAAGGGTTTCCCCCGATTTTCTTACCTCTCCGTCCGATTTCGACGCGCGGAAATCGATCAACGACTCAACGCGACGCCGACCGTTAACTCGTCGCAAAACCCGAGAGAGCGATTAAATCACTGTCACTTCCTCGGGCCCGAGCGTTTAACCCTGGGAGCGATGACGCGCGCGGAGAATGGCCTACTACGCTGACGAGCGTGTCGCTCCGTATCAAGAAATCGGAGCGTAGTTTACTCGAGCGTGCTCATATGTGCAATGCATGCGCATGCACATGTGCGTTTACACGACCATAATGCGGACGCCCCGCGCGATGGGATTATGCAATCTGACGCGCGTTTTATCTGGGATTATGAGTTAGCGATGTCACTCGTCGACGCTTAGAGAACTCTCTCTCTCTCTCTCTCTC
>NW_012026800.1:3909797-3912336 GCF_000956235.1 Wasmannia auropunctata
GCTCACAAGATCCTCAAGAAATATCGTGCAGTTTTTCCTCAAAAAGATACATTGTTTTACGATTGGATGAGAAAAGCGTCATTAAACAAAGGATGGAATTATCTCAATCTTTATCTTTTCTCACAGGCTTAGCGCGTTTCAGTCGGTTTTACGAGTTTACGGGCAAAAGCGAAGTGAGAAAGCCCAGAAGCCTCTCCAAGAAAGCGGAAGAGAATGCGAGCGAGGGGAGAGCGGCGGAGGGGTGTTAGCGGGAGGGTGAAAAGTCAAAGCGACGTGAAGCGCGACGTCGAACGGTCGGTATAGTTCGTCTCTCGTGTATACGTCGCTGACATCTGTATTAGCGAGATTACTGGATGGCTCCCCCGGTACATCCAGAAGGGATCGGAATACGTGACGCGCAGCCGGTTTCGGACACGGAATAGGTGCGAACGAGAACGGCGGGCGGGGCGGACGGGGGCAAGGACGAGGTTACGACGAGGGGTGGCGAGAGAGGAACGATACGGGTCTTCACTCGCCGTGAATGACTTTGTATATAAGTCCACTAATCTGTAGGCACGCACAAAGCCGGGCCTTTGTGTCCGCGGGTAGCACGGCAGTCAGTCAGTCATCCAGTCAGTCAGAACAGTCAGTCAGTGGTCCTCGGCTTGGCATTTAGGGGTTGTTTGCGCGGCGAGGGTTTGCGAGAATCGCACACGATTCTCGCCTGCGCCTCTTCTTTGTCCCGACGCGCACCGGGATGGCCAATAAAATTTAGCGGAAATATGCGATTGTAATAAGTGTGACTGAGAGAGTGAGAGAGAGAGAGAGAGAGAGAAGAACGAGAGCGCAGAGTGATTTAGATGCACTGCACCAGCCCTACACGCCATTTGTCGCGTTTCGCGAGAATCGCGTTTTTGCGCTCCCTCTCTTTCCTCTCGAGAGCCTCTCGCGACTCGGCGGAGTTAATAATCCATCGGCCGCAGCGCGCCGCGCTGTCTCGCTGTCTGCGCTTAGACCGTTAGTGCGCGAGCTCTTCTGGCCTCGGAAGATTCATTAGCATACGGGGCCAGGCCGGCGTGCAGGCCACGCAAGTAACATCCGGTGTTGCCGGTGGTACGCGCCGCGCGGAGTCGTCTCGTAGACACCTTTAATTAGACGCGGAAAAATAATTAACGCGCGCCGTTTCGTCCGCTCGCGCGCGTCTTTCAGGAATGGAGGACGTAAAAACAGCCCGACCTCCGTCACGTTATTAAAGCGAAATGAAATTTATAGCTGGTGTATATCATGTCGGCGCGCGCTCTCGTCACTCCTTTTTCTTTCATTTAACTTTAAAGAAGCTGTTCGTACATACGTGCACTCTTTCGCGTTCTTCAATCTATCAAAGCGATAGGCTGATTAATCTATTTAAAGCGATTACTCGCTTGAACTCGCTTATACGCATTTATTTTTGTATCTATGTAAATCTATGAAAAGCGAGCATTATCATTAAGTATAACTATGTCATATTTTGATACCATTATTAATACCGCGTTACCACGTCACAATGTATTTTTATTAAATAACTCTTTTTTTTATAATTTTCTTGTCTTTTCAAAGAATCGAATGTTTAGAAAAAATTGACAGAAAATATATTTCCGTTCACCCTGATTTTCTACCTCGTATCTTCAATTTTCGATATCTGAAACGATATCTGAATAGAGCTAGGTATACTGTAAGTCTCGTAGTCATCGACCATAATAGTCGCTTCGCCACTATTGAGGCTATTCCTCGAAGTTGTTGCCATTCTGTGGAAGTATCAAAGACTCTACGGAGACAATGTCCGTGAACAGAAATAGAATATACAATAGAATATACGTTCTATTTGCACAAATATCATTCGGAATGATATGTAGTTTCGTGTTGGTCCCAGACACTCTTCTTATATTGACGCTTCAAAATAAATATTACGCGAGAAGTGTTGCGAATGGAGACGAGTCCGTCCGAATATTGAAACATGCGCGAAGAGAGAGACTACAATGTCGGAGATTCAGAGAAGTGTGGAAAACGCCAAAAAATGCCGACCGAGGTTGACTGTCGGCGCTGATCGAACACAGTCGCGACCCAGTTGCGAGTTCGATCACCCCCCACCTCCTCTCACTCGCGCCGGACGTTCGATCCATCTCTCGCGGCTCGCAGAACAGAGCTCGCACAGCGCGTCGGAGCCAGTGACTATCGGAAAAAAAAAACCGCGGCGGCTCGTCAATAAACCGTGCAAAATTAGAATGCCGTACATGTGTGCGTGCACGCGCGCGAGAGACTGCAACAAGAAAGGACTGGAATATTTGCAATTTTTTTAAATGAAGTTGAAACTAGGACACTCCAAGCAACTCTCTTCCCTTTTTATTATTCATTGCGTTCAGATTATTTTGTTATTATATTTCGCGGTTGCGCGAGTATTTCACGATTACAAAATTGAGAAGTGAGAAGTTTGAAAATACGAAAAAATGAAGAAAAAAATATTCTCGATTGATTAGAGCGACATGGTCCATCGACAAAATAAAAGCGTTAGAAATCAGAGCGT
>NW_012026800.1:3912356-3970723 GCF_000956235.1 Wasmannia auropunctata
TTATTGTTAGCGGAGAGACTCATACTTCGCGGCTTATGATCCACGCGCGATGCCAGATCGCACGACGTCGCGGCAATTGAATCAATTTGAGAGACGGTAATCCCTAGGAGGAGAGCTATAATCGTTGAGCGTGCGTCTCTCGCCTCCTCGCGTCCAATTGCCCTCTCGATTCATTAAAATGAGCCTCTTTGCAGCGAGTCTCTTTAACGTCGATTAGCGGCTTCGCCACTTGACGCGCTTGTCCGCCCGACAATCGCGCGTGTATTAAAGTCCGTCGGACTGCGCGCGTTATATGCGTGCAAGTATTTCAGTTTCAGGAATGTCTTTTTATCTCGCCGACGTATATATGTCGACACATCGAGCGCGGCACGTGTACAAGTATATATACATACGCGAAGCGGCTTTAATATTTCACGACGGACGGACAGGTCTCGTCGAGGGCGCGCGGTTGTAGCTTTCTCGAGGGAGGACGACTACTCGTGGCGGCGATCGATCGCGACCCCCAGCGCGAAGAAGGGTTTCCCCCGATTTTCTTACCTCTCCGTCCGATTTCGACGCGCGGAAATCGATCAACGACTCAACGCGACGCCGACCGTTAACTCGTCGCAAAACCCGAGAGAGCGATTAAATCACTGTCACTTCCTCGGGCCCGAGCGTTTAACCCTGGGAGCGATGACGCGCGCGGAGAATGGCCTACTACGCTGACGAGCGTGTCGCTCCGTATCAAGAAATCGGAGCGTAGTTTACTCGAGCGTGCTCATATGTGCAATGCATGCGCATGCACATGTGCGTTTACACGACCATAATGCGGACGCCCCGCGCGATGGGATTATGCAATCTGACGCGCGTTTTATCTGGGATTATGAGTTAGCGATGTCACTCGTCGACGCTTAGAGAACTCTCTCTCTCTCTCTCTCTCTCTTTCTCTCTCGTATCCTAGTGCGTTTCTAGTTATTCAAATTTCAGTCGACGTCACGCGACAATTAATCCTCAAGTGGGACAACAAGTCACGATAACATCAGAATAGCGTCAAAATGATTAAAGAAGTCACCTTCTCATCAGTCACAATTCGTTTCAGCGTTTTGACGTTATCGTAACCTGTTGTTCGACTTGAGTCGATTACGTCCGCCTGCAGGCGATGTAAACATGAACGAACCACCGATCGGCCGAAATGTCGGCGACGAGACCCTGGGTGAACCAGTCGCCGGGACTTTCAAGTCCTCTTTCGCGGTTTGCTGCGTGAAAATGTCACTCAGCGTATCGTGTATTCGATCGCTCGATTCGGATGGAAATCGAAAGAGAATCACGTACGGACTCGCATTTCTCGCGTAAACGGCGATACGATAGGGATATCTTCGCGGACGAAGCACCGGGAGGAGAGAAGGAGAGAGGATGTCGGTTAATATCGTGACGAGTAACTGGACACGCGTAAGTGACCTTGGCGTTATAACATTTTTATCGCGCCGTGCGGTCTTTATTGGAGCAAATGGCACGTCGGTCGCTCGCCGGAGGATGATGCCGCGGCTACAATTAAGCTCTCCACGCAAACTCCATTAAATCGGATTTGTTTTCTGCTGCGCAGATAAAAACGCGCGGATAAAAGTGCACAGCTGTTATTACGGGAAACGTCGGGTATATCCCCGACAATTCCGGGACGGACGTGTAATTATTTCAAGTAAATTCCCGAGAATTCGAGCGAATCCGCACCTGCGACCATTCGGGATTACTCAGTCCGCTCCTCCGGTTGTCTCCGAAAAAGAAAAGAAGAGAAAAAAAAATGTGACAATGAATGCCGGGGCGATTCGGTGGACATTCTGTTACGCGAAAAACGCAGGAAATTTAGCTTCAGGTGGTCGCTTACGTAATAGGCAACGACGACAAGCGTGAGCCGCATTAATTAACGCGATAGATGAGTGCTCGGTCGGCTGCATTCGTCGTGACTCTCACGTGAACAGCGCAGGTATAGAAGCGTGCAATTCTCGATGACCTCCGATCTCACGCGCGCGCGATATAAATATAGGAAAATGAAATTTGAATAAGAGTTAAAGTCGCATATCTTTAGCGATCCGCTTTTTCCACGGAACGTCACAAAATCTTCGCGTTATTCTCGGTTCTGTCTCGTTGAGACACCTACGAATTCTCGAGATCTAATTAGCGATGAATTTAAATAGCTTCTATAGGAAGACTAAATTCTAAAATAGAATATAATAGCGATAAAATTATATTCTGCAGTTAATCCCAGGCAGACTTTAACAGAATATCTTACCTAAATTATCTAAATTGATACCAGTAATATAATTAATAAATTATAAAAATTTGTGACAGAACGAAAAAAAGAATAATTTTTTCAATGTTGCCTTTAGTCAAGAAGAAGCTAAAAGAATCAACAGACGGGAGCTTTGGAATATCCATATGTATCAAATGTTTCCGATTAAACGTGAGCTTCTGAGAAATGAGTTTCTTCGCACTTTGATCGCGACCATTCATCAATCTGACGTCAGAGAGAGCCATATATCTGCATATCGATGGCGAATCGATGGGAAATCTCGAGTCACCGCAATTATACCGGTTTCGGTGTCTAGCCGAGCGCGAGGGGGGGGGGGACATAATACCCGCGGTCAAGGTTCAACGAGATCGCATCGATCACGAATGAATCTCTCGATCGCACGCGCGCCCCAGCCGACTAGATCGATTGCTATAACTTACGCCCATTCTTCCGCGCTCGTCGATCGTGTGCGTCGCGCGATTTCTCCAAGAGACGACGAGACACGGGCTCTCTTCAGAGGGAGACGAGGTGCCCCACGCACCATGTATACCTAGACGTCCACGCATACGGCGGTGACACACGGCCGGTGCGTAGCGGTGCGGTGTGCACGCGCGTGCACCAACCGCATTAGGCGTGCGTTGCATTAGCACGTGACCGAGTGGTCTCTCGTTGGCGGTAGGCGATTACGTAAACGCGCCGTGGCAACCGGTGGTCAATGTCAAGGTCGGTAGCCGTTGCACCGATCGACGTGCGATCTGCGATCTCGCGCGTATCGGGGGAACTGCGAGAAAATCGGCGCGATCGCGTCGATTTTCATGCGTGACGCGATTAACAGCGTTTTGTTAATGATTACCGGTCCTTTTACGGACGCTCGATCCCGCCGATATATGGTTACACGTATATACGGTGACGATATGAAAAACAGATCTCTATTGCGCCTCGAAAAGTACATGACAGTCGGGAAATAAAAGGACGGAGATCCGCGCGAGATTGTCACTTTTTACGTCGGAAGTGTCAGTACTAAGTGATCCCGGTACTGACTTGAGGTACAGTGTATCGCGCGCCGAAGTTCGACACTTGCTTCAGACGTTTAGGAAAGAAAAAAAGTTGGTCGATAACGATATAAAGTTTCCGTCCGGGACCTTATACGGTCGCGGCAGCTGCGACGATGGGAGATAAAAAGAGACAGAGAGACAGAGAAACAGAGAGAGAGAGAGAGAGGGGGGGGCTCTTTATCGCGCTACTACGTCTGCATCGCTATCATAGACGAGACGCGTCAACCGGGTCGCCGGTGCAATAAAGAACCGACTAATAAAGCGATAAGCACGGTCGAGCGAATCGCGACTCCGTACACGCGATCACGGCATGCGCGACTCGATGCATGACTGCGGTTACGTAAAGCCGATACTCGCGTAACAACGAGAGAGAGAAAGAGAGAGAGATGCGTTCCGGGATCTGTGCGATCTCTTTGTTGCGTGCTGCAGAGACTCGCGAGATGGATGCGCGAGAAGCGCATCAGATGCACGGATTCACTCTACATAAACTTTTTTATCTGTTTCATGTTCTTTAGTATAGAGGGATTGAAATAGAAAAGGGTTTTGCGTGAAATTGTAACGCAAAGTTCGACGATTTCTCAGGGAAAAGTTACGGAGAATGAAAAGAGAGAGGCGCGGGAGGAGATTAGAATCGTGTGTGTGCGACGAAACGCTCATCGAAGGTAAAAGACAATTGTCGCGTTGCCTGCCGACGCGCGGGATGACTAATTGCCGGAGAGGTTCGACACCTTGTTTATCGCACGAGCGAATCGTTACGTAAAGCCGGCTCGTGCGGCAACACGACCGACATTGCCAACAAGGTGGTAACTTCGCCAGGACGAAACCGGGTCTCTTTGCGTCATCGTACTTCGCCCAAGGGTGTGTAGCTTCGAAAACAGATCCCGATTCGAGGTTACGAGCTGGTTCCGAACGAGAAACTTCTAATAAGAATAAAAAGATCTAACTGGATTAGAAAAGCAATAAATTAGCGAATAATAAACGTCCGCGAAAATTATTTTTTAACCACCGCAGTATGAAAACTCGCAATCGGAAGATACGTTATAGAATGACATTATTATATTCGTCATTCGCTCGTAGTTTTACATAAGACGTTGTTAGTACCTAGATTACGAGCGTTACATAAACGTGTCTCCGTAATTGGGTAAAAAAAATTTTTATTGAGATTTAAGAGACAGTTCACTCGTTGAAATAACCGAAGGTTAACATTCAAATAAAAAGCCTCCGCCTATCAGCGGAGAATTTTTATGTACCAACCGTTTAGAAGACAAAGTTAACGAGATACCTGCTCATCTACGTATACACATATATATCAGACGTGATAAAAAGATCGCGGCATTTATTGCGCGTCGCGACATCTCATTTCCCTTATTTCACGGAGAAAGAAGAGAAACGGTGGGAAAACTTGCGATTATTATTCGCGCACACATTCGTCCCGCGGAAGTTCCTACCTCGCGTTATCGCCCGAACATTTCTCCCCTAAAACGCACTTTTCTACGAAGAAACTGACGTAATCGCGTGTCGCGCAACTCGCGCGCGCGCACACAATGACTTAGTTGTTTGAACTTGCGGCGCAGAGTTAAAGAGTTTGTGTATAAAGTAATACGCTATCTGTGTTTTGCAAACACAGAGTCCCCACGCGGCGGAGGCCGCGCCGGTGGTGGTGACACTCGCGCGACACAGCAACCCATACACTCTCTCTCTTTCTCTCTCTCTCTCTCTCTCTCTCTCTCTCTCTCTCTTTCCCAGCGGGCTGCTTTTGATTCCGGGGTGGCACGTGCGCGAGCATCATCGGGCGAGAGAGGTTTTTCCACGAACCGGTTTTCCACGAGAGCGATCTCGGCCACGCTCTGATAAGTTTAGAAATTTTCACCGCTTTGTGCGGAGACGCTTCTTGAATTTTAAGAGAGAGAGAGAGAGAGAGAGAGAGAGAGAGAGAGAAAGAGAAGAGAAAGAAAGAAAACCCGTCAATGAGAACTCTCCGCTCGTCAACATGTTATGACCGTTTTACCGAAAAAAAGGAGAGATAACTCTTTATTGAAAAACAATTTGTAGGAGTTTATCGACTTCGATAATTATCTCGCAAAAGTACGCCTCTTATCGCTCGATTCACTTGGCGCAAAGCCCGCCTATAAATCGCAAGTCAGTATATCCGGAGTGCTATCGCGTAAACAAACTATGCAAAACAGCGGAGGAGATCAGCATCCAGCAGGAGAATGGGATCCAAACTGAGGAGGTACGCCATATATTTCTCGTCATTAGAAATAGCTTTGGCGCAAGATGACGTCAGTGGAGTTGCAGAGAAGAAAGAGAACGACGCGCTTCACGTATAACACAAACAAGTGTTCTCAAACGGGGAGTGCCGAAAAAATCCCAAACTTCAGGAATCATCCTCAATATATTATTGGTTTTCGAGCTTTATAGGTTTACAAAGAGGGCCTGGTACATTGTCCACCTGACATCGACATAACAGATAAGATAAAGCTGTGCGATCGGTCGTAAAATTCAGCGTACGTAAAAAAAAATGTGTATGGACCATAAAACCTGGGGGAGAGGGGGGGGTCGGCCAGTTAATCACGATACGCGTCTCGTTGTCACGTGTGTGACGTAAATTAATTCGGAATACTCATCGATCGCAATTTGCCACGACCGCAAACGCTGCGCTGTGGCGGAGACGCAGTCGGCCCGTTCAAGGTTCCTCACGCTCGCACACACGCTCACGTCCCGCCCGCGATTAATATATCGTTTGCCGCGTCGGCTGCTCGTGTGCGTTTACAACGGACGAGGGCAACGCTGACACTTCACGTACGCACACAGGCGCACGTGCGCTTATCAGAGAGCGCGATGTGTGACGTAACCCCGGCATACACCGCAGGCGACGCCGGGTCTGGCGAGTCGGCCGATGGCCGTCAACCAATAGAAACGATCACCTTCGTTCGCACAATACATACTTTTTCCTTTGATCTCTCTCTCCCTCTCTCTCTCTCTCTCTCTCTCTCTCTTTCACACTCACTTTTTTTCGCTCTCTCGTCCGCGCAATTTCCATCTCTCGTTTTCTGCCTCGCTTGCTCCCACGTTCTCCCTCTGGTCTCCTGAACTCGTGGCAGGATCAAGGATATCGCGCGGCAAATATCCAGGAATCGGTCCTGAATACTAGGTCACGCTCACGGCGCGCGGCTGGCAAGCTCCTCGGGCGAAATGAAAGGCGCCGATACACACGAGTCATTAAGTGAATTTCGCTGAACGCGCGGCTCTTGAGGCAGCCTTAGAAATCTTTATGCGAGAATAATCTTCGTTGTCATCGAGAACGCGAGATCGCTTCTCCCTTATAAATAATAATAATAATATAAAATCCCTCGCATCCCTCGCATTATGCGGATACAATCCTTTTCTAATTTACAATATGCATGTAACGCACGATCTCGGAGTCGCATCGCAGGTGTGCCAAACTCCAATTCAGCTTGTGAGACAAAATTTCCCCGGAAGGGGATCTCTTTTTTTTCTCTTCACCCCTCGAATTGTCTTTTCTTTCTCGTTCTAAACTCGTCGCAGGATCAAGGATACCGTATCGCGCGCGGCGCGTGCACCAGCACCAGGACCCGTTTCTGCATACTGGGTCACGCTCGGCGGAGCTGGGTAAATTCCTCAGGCGAAATGAAAGGCACACGGCACACACACGAGCCGCGGCTCGAGTGAATTTCGCCAGTGCAACAGATGTGATCGCTGGAATAGTTCTGCGAATTTTTGCAAGGGTAACCTTTTCGAATTGCGAACGCTTTTCCATAACACGAAAATCTACCACCTCGCTTTTCTCGCGGTCACGAGTTTTATCATCGCACACGTTTTGTTTTTAATATTCATAAATCGGCAATTTATATGCAAATTACAATTTTCCTCGTATTTATAACAAGCAGAAAGGAAGGACAGAAGAACGTCACGAATACATCGGGCACTTCACCGATTGTTAGCTCGGCTATCTTGTCAAGTCCAATTTATTTTGCGAAAAGAAAATCGTCGGAGCACGTGGCCGAGTCAGGCTCCGAAATTACCGGATTGTTTTCCCAAACGATCGTCAAGATCGAGGCTGACCGTCGAGCGCGCGGGCTTCGATGGCGGCTCGTCTATATTTACCGCGCTGCTCAACATTGTTATCCTTACGTCGCAAAGTAGAACATTCGCGATTGCGGAAATTGCGTGTTCCTCCTCTCCGCCCGGCTACTGGAATATTACCACTCGCGCGCCACGCAATAGAGGTTTTGCTTTTCGAACGGCGATCAGCGAAATTGGATAATACTGCGAGTGGTGTGACTGACTCGTTTGTTTCGTTTTTTTCCCCCGTGCGTGTTTCGGTCACCCGAAACGCTCGTATCGATCGTGTTCCGCGTGGAACCTTTCAAGCCCCCTCTCCCCTCCCCGCGCGCTTAATCGAGGAAGTTGAAATATTCACACGTTGCGCACGTTAACGACGAATTTGTTTCGCTGACGTTTCATTCCCTCGAACTTCTACGAGCTAACATAATTTCGAGGTAATATATTTATTCCAACGTGCGAATCTAAAAAAAAAAGGTACACGTTTATTTCGCAAAATGGACGGCGCGCAGGCTGATAAGTTGCTACAAGAGCAAGCATAACATTAACGATAAGATACAAACAACGATATATGTGTAAATTCCAGCCTGGACTTGTTACACTTCATGCTTTGAATTAGTTCAAAAGTAGTCTCGATGGTTCCTCATAAATCATCGTTAAAAAAAATAATTTTATAGAAATCGAATTATTCGAGTATAATTTGATATACGCGCGCTTCACGCAGAGGGGAGAGAACGGATTTTCATGTTCACATTTCTTCGCGTCCGCCCGTATAAACCCGCGTATCCCTTTCCCTTTTTAATTTGCAGTTGATCACTACTTGCCGCCGTGCACCGAAATTGCGAAATACCCCGAATGTCCTCTCGGTGCCTCTAAGATCACAAATGTCGCAACGCTCAAACACAACCGCCATTCCTATTAGCTCCCAGCTCCCGCGATTCAGAGAAAGCGCGGTGCTTCTGGCACACACATACACACATACACACATACACACACGCGCGCGCGCGTGCGCGCGTACACACGTATACACATGGAACGTATATAACGTTCTCTCCTCGTCCTCACCCAGATCGCGGCAAAAGAACCCGCCGCTATCTCCGGGCTCTCCGTGACACGCGATTACGTCATGCCACACGCGAATTCTCGATGTACGCATATTGGTATACGCATTTCGGGGTCATTCATTAACGCATGGCCTTTGAGCGTGAGAGATCGTCGTCCGTGGCGTGATTCACGTACAATCGAAGGCACGATGTTTGCCTTCAGCGCGCCGACATTTAGCCGATGAAGCTACACGCTCGTATCCTTCTCTCTCCTGCCTTCCCCGTTCCCTTCACTCTTTCTCTCTCTCTTTCTCTCTCTCTCTCTACATCGCTCGACAGCACGCCTATTATCCGCACCGGAGAGCCGGAAATGCTCGATCACTTTCTACGGAGTTGATCATGTCCCACGTATACCGCGTTGCTCATTGATCCTGGGATAAATTGGGTCGCCGCCTAGAAGCCGATCGTGCGCGTCGTGCTATCGGCGAAGCTGTGGAGAAAGCATGGGAGGTTCGAGGCGCAGAATATTATACCGCGTGAGCGATATTCCGATTAGGAGACGACTACTGGATCAATAATAAATCATGACGTTTATTTATTGTATTTATAGTTCTCGACCGAACTGTTCGAGTTTCTGATATTTTAATTAAGCATATATTGCTCTCTTGATTCCTTTTCGACAAAAGCAGTTTCAGAGAAACGCATCTTCGGATGTAGATTTGAATGGTAAACATTGATCTATGTGCTTGAAGATAGAAGTGAAATTTACTTATTGCGAATTACAGACATGAATTTTTAGACGTCGAGATTATATGACGCGTCCAAGAGAAAATGATGAAATCCGAGGACGAGGTCCGCTTCTGCGTCGCGAAACTGCGCCGGCGGGCTCAAAAAGAAACGCTACCTCGACTATTTCGGGCGTAATTCGCGGCCGTGATAATTTTAGCGTGCGTGAAAATTTCCCTCTCGTCGCGCGTCGCGTCGGCGCGAGCGTGAAAACGCTCGAGAGTCGCGCGCGGACTTCTGCCGGATGTCGCCTATACGCGGATTGCGATAAGCGCGGAGTGTTTTACCGATACGAGTGTGCGAATGATGTCTTAACTTTCTCGGATTCGCTCGTACGCGTCGCGCCGTTTACGGACGAACGCGCCGCACCGAATGCGGAACCCATTCGGCGTTTACTTTCATTGATTTTATCCGGCGGAACCCCCCGGACGCGCGCGGGATGGGAAAGGTCGCTGACTCTCTCGCGTAAATCGCGCGGCGATTCTCCCTATATCGTTTGTTTTTCCCGATCCGGCCGATCTATAAAAGCGCTCATTGATTTAATCTGGAGGAAGCTGGGAGGCAAGCGCGGATCTCACCGGGTTTATCACATGTCGCTATGGGAAAACTGCGTCGGGGATCAAGCGAAGACGCCACGGGATCCGTAGCTCGCGCGCGTTTAACTCGCGCGCGAGTAAGAACCGTTCCAAAAGCTCGAGTCGGCCTCTCGAAAGCAGTTGGATAATTTCTAAATTAAACGATGGGTTCATTATTTTTTCCACCCGACGGAATATAACGATAAAGCCAATCGCGTGATAAATCATTATCAATATAATTTATATTAATTACGTCATCGTTATCTCGTAAATGTCTCCTGCGTTCGATAAGGATGAAGGCTGTCCGAGGCGAAACATGCGATTGCGCACATACATTAAACTGCATTGTCAACGTCAGGACTCGTCAAAACTCCGCGGCAGATGGTCTCTTTTACCCTGAGAATCGACCGACCGTTCTTGGCGGAAGTCAACGAGTCGTTCCGATGTTCCATTTAAAAGGGAAAAAAAACCCATAAATAAAATAAAAGGAAAGAAATAGGAACGAGCGTGGCGTGCACAACGGAGAATCCGTTCGAATCGGCGCAAACCGGTGGGGATAAATCGCGAGGAGGCAGCTGCTCCAACTATACGGCATCGCAGGCGCAGGTTGGCCGATTTCCAGGACATTGTCTTCTTGACAGAATGCACAGCGGCGCGGGGAGGGTCCCAACCGACAGTCACCGCTAAGAGAACCCGGAAGATTCGTCGGAAAGCCCAGCGATCACACACGCTGCAGCGGCGAAGGGAAAACTCGCGGCGCATGATTGAAGGCACTGACCAAAAATAGGCACGGCGAGTGCCACCGGAGGTCAACGTCCGCGGCAAGCCGAAGTGTGATATATATATATATATATATCTATATATACATATATACATATTTTCTCTCTCTCTCTCTCTCTCTTGTATTTTTACGAGGACGCGCGTCGCACGTAAACTTTGCCTTCGTAGCCGCCCCGCCGTTACGGTTATACGTTTTATCGAACGAAACATTCGAAATTCATAAAGGCACCTACTCCCTGGCACACGACCTCTCCGCGCGGATTCGTTAAACGTGGCGCATAATAACGGCGAATGTTGCAAATTGCGGCATACTTTGCCACTCTCTCGCCGAGGGAAAATGCAAATACTGCACCGAGGATCGTGGGACCCGATAACGTCCGGGTCGAAAGAGGGATACGCGCGACAAATTTGCGTAATGCGTTTATAGCACAAAAATATATTGCCCGCGCTGGAAAATTTCCAGAGAGCAGCGCTTGCATATCCCGAGTAAACATCGTCTTGCGTAATTCGTAAAGTCACATCAATTTCGTTACTTTATTGTGCGGGAAGCAACCGTGACCGCCCGTTGCCGTACCTAATTAATTTATAGCCGCTCGGCCGCGAAATTTGGGACAATATTACGCGCACCTTGACACTCGACCGTAAGTACATTCCGCGAGTCGCATTCCGCTCTCGACGAAAGGCGCGTTTGTTCGCCACGCGTGCGCTATCGCGGCGGAAATGTCACGTTTCATTATTTTTCCACGATCGGCGCACGTGCCGGGGAGCGGCGCGCATCAGCGACTTTTTTTTCATACACCACCATTAGACTGGATCTGGAACAAAAATCGCTCGCGGCGGCGATATTTCCATTTCTGGTTCAAATTGCAAACGGGCGAAATGACTACCTGTCGTCCCGGTTGCGGGCGAAATGGATTGCCGCCGCGCACGTGCGCGATGATAAGATTTACAAGCGCTCCCGATAAATCGTACATTTATTTCTTTTTCTTTATTTTTTTTTTTTTTTTGCGGAGCGAGAGTCTTATCTACCGCGTGTCTTTTTAAATCTCGCGGAAACTCCACGTGGGACTGGAAGTCGTCAAGAGTACCTAGCTTGTGCAAGGCACAAGAGAGATATTCGGCAAACGGCGATACGTATTCACTCAAAATATAGATTGCATTAGCCGTGCTCCAATTTCCCCGGTAATAACGGAAGAATAGCATGCGAGTGTAGCTTTCCTGCAGCACGAAGTACGAGGTGTAATTTCGTTCACTCGTTATTATCGACTAATAGCATGCGTCCTTCGAGGATTATGGGCGACCTATGTACGTACTTTCTTCGCAACCGCTTGAGAGGCGTATTCCGTTGGATTTCGTTCGTCACGTGAAGGTTCCCAGAATTCTCGGAACGAAGAGAGAGAGAGAGACCGTCGGACACGCTAACGAGGCGTGTATTCATATCTTAAATTATTTATATTTTCGAAAACTTGAACGTTCTCCAACAGCCGGTGTCCCGCGACAAATTGTCTCTCGCGCGCGGTGAAACAGCCACGTCGTGTGCGTAGGTAAAAGAATTAACATGCCAGAGTGGAAGCGCACGAGCCGCGGGTCTCGATTGAACGGGGGGGTG
Organism: Wasmannia auropunctata; assembly: GCF_000956235.1. Taxonomy (NCBI): domain Eukaryota; kingdom Metazoa; phylum Arthropoda; class Insecta; order Hymenoptera; family Formicidae; genus Wasmannia; species Wasmannia auropunctata. The sequence continues at coordinate 3,924,557 of NW_012026800.1, forward strand.
GAGGGGGGGAGAGAGAGAGAGAGAGAGAGAGAGAGAGAGAAAGAGACCGAGAGAGCGAGAGCGTCCGCGGTCGCGCTCGATTACGCGGCGGCGGTGTTCCTCCCCCTGAGGAGCCCGCCGGTAGAGCCTTTTTCAACAGGCACCACGCCAGGAATTCGCTTGGCCAGCGCGAGTAAGCACCCACCACCAGAAAGCCGTCGTCACGACGCGATATCGTGGAAGTGCAGCGTCGCGCATGCTGCCGGTGTATAATGGCTGGTGCGGCGGCGGCGGCGGCGGCGGGCTTATTCCACTGCGGCACGCACGCTCTCTGGCTCGCGCTCTTAATGTTCTGAAATTTGCGATGGGCGACCATCAGCGGCTGACGCGAGCTAGCTATCGAGCCGAGCCAGATGCATCGCGGATGCTCCGGCTGACGTTGCCGAGATTAACCTACTCGCATATTAAGCGAGTGCTGCAACAACACGCGATCGCGCTCCGCGGTTTTATAAGCCCGCGTCCGTTACACGTAACGACTCTTCGTCGAAAGGCGAAAAGAGCTTACGAAGGCTTAAATCCTCTTGAGGCTCGGCGAGAGATTGAAAAGAGCGATGTACGACCATTTGAGACTTGATACATGATAAAAGGAGTATAGCATTTTAATGACTCATCGCTTGCCTAAAAAAATGTGCTGCAGTCATGTTTAATTACGCCACCATTATGAGCGACTATTTTCTACTCTGTAATTTAACGTCTGGCAGATAAGGAACTTTCCGCGGGCTTTAGTGGCACAAACAGATAACAAAACTGTAGGACTATTCACGACGAGCAGACGTGCTGCTCTGATAGAATTTTAATTTCGCGATTTATTTATAGAGGCACGTATAAGAGGCGATAACAATCGAGTGGGTCATAATAAGCGGCATTGAAAGAAAATCGATTCTGAATTGGCCGAAGAATCGTTCTTCGACGTCGTCAATAATAGAATCCGTACATCTTCGCGTGCACGTGCGACAACTAAGTTGCTTTAATCGGGATAGCCCTCGCATTTTTCCTGGTACATTATACGTGTCGCAATGAACGATCGTGGCTAAACGACGCGACGCTAAGTGACAATCACTCGAGATGCTGCAACCGCCGAGAACCGGAATCGTTCGTGGCGGGTCGACGGTGTCGGCGGATCAAGTCGTCTGTTCTTGGGGTTTCTGTGGGAGTAGAAACGATATATTCCGCATATTGGCCGCTTCCAGGAACTCCTCGTCGTGATCGTGCGGTTTTTAACTCGACGTCCCCGACGATGAATGCGGCCGAGAGACGTCAGAGAAAGAAAAAGAGAGAGAGAGAGAGAGAAACGGGAAAAATGCAATTCGCGCTCGCCACGCGAGCGATTGATCCTCGCAACGAGGCGTAATTGATGCGGTGAAAGGAAGAGCCGTGGCGCGCGGGAATAATCATTTCCACGATGTACACGCGCGCGGGATGACTGCGAAATGCGAACGTCGGCGATAATCTCGCGCGAATCGCTCTCGAGGAAACGTATAAGATCGACTTCCGCTCGCCGCGAGCGCTCGGGAAACGGAATTTCCTGCTGCGGGAAGCGATTTGCAGTGAGAAAAAGGGAAAGGGAGAGAGAAAGAAAAATGTCCGCTTAACGACGGGTATATAACTCTCCGATCTTCCGTTCCGCGAGAGACACGCGGTCCCCCCCCCACCCCCGCGGTGCGAGAGAGGTATACCTATATACGAGGACGACGAAAGTCCAACGTGCGTGGTATTATAGAATCCGAAAGAGCCGCTCGCTCGACGGCCGCGCGATATTAGCAATGCTAATGGGATTTATCATTTCCTGGCAGGTTCGTTAGAATCGATTCCCGCGGATGAATTGCTAATGCGCGCGCGGGGGATACCGTGTCGGTATACGGTCGTCACGTGACCGTGATGTTTTGCCTCGGACACTCGTGCAGTTTAGCAATAACTTCTGCTTTGCCTCGTTCAGCGCGAGTACGACGCCACGCGCGCGTTAATCCAACCGCTTGCTAGTCCCGATCGACGCGCGATCAGGATTTATTGACGTATTTATCGCCAACGTGTACAATTCGCGGGTCTTTTATACGTCTCGGTTAAACTAACGGAGAAAAATCGGTGATTTATAAACTCCAAAAAGGTACACGAATGTGTACACGTCGCGGCATTTTTACTACGACGTAAAGTCGGTCGCGCATGCACAGAGGATTACAAGATTGATTACCGCTAATAGCGGTTAATTAAGGTCTTCGGCGTTACGGGCCGCGCTCCGGAGAGGAAAAGGAGATTGCTACCTATAACTCGTTAACCGTGGCTGCCGCTGCAAATGTCCTTAACGGCCGATGATTGCCGGTATCTGACAAACTAAGTCTCCTTTCCCTGCCTCGTATTAGCTACGCCTACGATCTAGAGAAAGAGAGAGAGAAAGAAAAAGGGGGAGAGACAGCGAGTCAGCTATTCGCGATCAGAGCTAATCAAGCAAGGTTATCGTTGCAATCAGGTGTTTCGGCCTATAATTTAAATTCTTTGAAATTTTGTCGATTCAAGGTATAAACATACTGCGTTGCGCAAGCATGCACGTTGCCAAGTTGCCGCAGATCGAGTGAAATCATCTTGTGGCCTATAATAAAAACTTATCTCTCTGAGACTGAACTTTGACATTCACACAGCGGCCAGCTCGAATTAAATTCCGCGAAATCTAACACGAGGTATAAAGACAAATACAGCGCGCGGTCGCATTTCCGCGGGCTATTTGCTTCCGTCGTCAATTGTCAAGCTGATGTAACGCTCACGGGATATTGCGTTTAATTAAATATTCAGCCAGTCTCAATAGCCTCGACACTTTTTGTATTGTAAATAAATAAATATCTCGTGACTCGCAAATAATAGCAATTAACCTTTAGAGAAAATATACGACGAGTATATACATGCATGCGACAGCATTCAACAAAGTGATTCTGGTCAGCTTCGTTTGTTGAGACCGGCTTCGTGACAACTCGCGATTTTCGAGCCCGCGCAAGCCTCCGAATTGGTCATCGTTCAATTTGTTAAAAGTCAAGAGCGCGGCGACGGGAAAAAGTCACGCCGAGTGACAAGTCGCTCGGACCCGACCAGAGACGGACAGTTTGGGGTCACGAACACCGCGGCGCGTACGTTTTCGGGGCTTGCCGCGTGTTCACCGACTTTTTTTCGTTATTACCGTTAAACGCCGAGTTCTTTCTGCCGAACGACCGAGAGGTCGAACGAAGAGAGAACGACCGCGACCGCGACCGGGCGCGATGACTTCGCGTCTCTTGTCTCCCTTCGCCATCCATCTTTCTCTCTCTCTCTCTCTCTCTCTCTCTCTCTCTCTCTCTCTCTCTCTCATCCACTTCGGCGAGATGAATAAACATCGCGTGCAGACGAGTGTATTTCGAGAATGACGTGCACGAGGCAGCTGGGCGTCGCGCGCGCGGCCGAAATAGAATGCGTAATTAGGGCAAGGTGCGGAAAGCACCCGCGCGTTAACTTTTGCCAACCTTTGTTTCGCGTCCTCCTGCCGGTGTATCCGTTTCTCTCCGTCTGCATTCGCAATTCGCGTAATTCAATCTTGTATTAATTTATCTCTTCCAAAAGCGTGGGTTTAATCCGGGAATTAAATATCGTTCGCAAATAATTCACCCTTGGACGTAGGCCGAGCTGATATTTAATATTATAACTCGGATGTTTAACTCATTCATTGGCCAGGTTTTAAGAGGAAATACTACCGTATCGAAATAATATCGATTTGATGTTAATTAATTGTTGGGTGCGTGGACGGCGAATTTATTTTCGAGATAAAATTCAAACTGATTTATTGCGCGCGAGATTGAGTCTCGCATTATTAGAGACCAGAGGGATGTAATCTACCCGGCGGCGACGCGAGAGCGCTGTGTATAATAACTCGCCGGCAGATCGCCGGGCGAAAAAGCGAACGAGCACTTTCTAATTATTCAAAGGCAATTTTCCTACGGCGCGATATTCCTATATATTCGTGCTCTGCACGGTCGGGTGCAAATGTATGGAGCCGTCGTCGCTTCTTCCGGTGCACACCGCGCCGCGCCGATATCTCTCTCCGCGGCGCGACTTTTACCTTCCCTCTCTCGCGCACGTGACGGCCATAATACGGATCCCGTGCTGGGATCCGCAAAGCGACCGGCCGCCGCCGCGCGGAAAGTGAGAGCGCGCGCGGCGCGCGCGATCGCGTCAACTACCGTAAACACATAAATCAGCGGGGAGGCTGAAACTTCGTCGTCGATGTGACACAAAGTGCATAGCGGCGTACATGCAGGCAAAGCCGATCGACCCGCTGACCTTTCGCCCGTCGATAGTAAATTTGCGTAAGAGAGCTGCTCCCGCCTCGCCTCGTGCATGAGGGAAGAGAACTTAAAATATCGAAGCGACTCCGCGTGTATTGAATGAATAAACTAATTCTATTTCTCGCGCACCGATTCTTCTATACCGGGGCCTGTGTGGAAAGTTCCAAGGAAACCTCACGTTGTGTTACATTTAAGAGACGGGATACATCGCGTCGGGATTTATGTACGTTGCAAAATGTTTGTTTCGCCTAGAAATAATTATGCGATTCCAAGTAGATCGATGTGTAGAAGAATTTTTAGAGTATCAATTTTGCTTCTACGTCGCCCCGGTTCTTTTTTTTCCCCATCGTGCGGAAAACAATAATTTTAAAAATGCTTACGCACGCGCGCGTTATATACGTGTGCTCGCGAGGAGCGACTGAAAACGCGCAGAAAACGAGTATATACTATATATCGCCCGACCACGCCTCGACTCCCCTGCAGCTTCACCCAGTTTTCCGCCGACGATCCGAAGTCGGCGGAAGGAAATCGAGTAGAAGGAATCGCGAATATACGTACGTACGACCGCGGTCGATCATGCGCGATGCCGATCCCAGGCGCTTTCACCCGATCGAAGTACCCGAGAGACTCTTATAGGTCGATCGCGCGCGTGCTGCCTTGGAATGGTTGATACGGCGCGATTTATAACTCTAATTTATGAAGCGAACCTTGGCCGGCTCTTTCCATTTGGTTCTTTCTTCCTCTCTTTCTCTCTCTCTCTCTCTCTCTCTCTCTCTCTCTCTCTCTATCCTTCTCTCCCGCGGAATAATTGTCGAGCCTTTTAGTTGTTATTTATTAGCCACGCTGCTGTCTTCTTCGAAGTGCGGAACTTTCCGAGAGCGAAGGCCACGATAGCGTGCCGATCCAGAAACGTGATTCCACCGGAAGATACAATCGACAGAGATAGATAACCGCGCAGTCGGAGAGCTGGGAAGGGAAGGGGGAGAAGAAATTATCTATTGATAATCATTCGGTAAGTGTGTCCGATCCGCTCCGCAGTCAGCCAATCGATTTTATTCGTCGGGACATAACCCGCCGGAATTATACAATGCCAGCTATTTTTGCGCGACGTCGCGTGCTGGAATTTTGTTGTCTCTCTTTCGTCCGCGAGCGTCTCTTTAAACCGTCTCTATTACACCGTCGCCCGGATTCATACGCCTTTCACGGGAGAAACGAAACGGGGACCCAAATAGAAAGTCTTGCATAACGAATGCGCGGCCGTTCCTTAATTGTCTTGAATGCGAGTGTCTGCAGCGAGAGATCGCGAACGCGCCGCTTTTTAGATCCGCTATTCTCGGCCATCTCATTCACAAATTGCCCCGCAGATATTAGAAATGAAAGAGCGAAACTCTCTCGGAATAACTTACGAGAACGAGCTTTGACGACTTAAGCTTATTTGAGAGTCGCGAATTTAATTAAAGATTCGTTTCGAGTAATTTGATATTCTTTTCAGGAATTTAAGGATTTTTTTTTAACTTTGAGTATTTAAGATTAAATATAAATTATATAAAAAATATATAAGAGATATTAAATATAATTATAAAAAATTAATTTACCGAGGCAAATTAATTAAATCGAGTTAAATTCGATACTTGATCTACAATAGCATTAGCACATAACTAATAATTCGTAGTAAAATATTCTTCGCGTATATCGAAGTCTATGTATTTTATCTATATATATTTATCTTTTGTATGTTCCCTTCACCTCGCCTTCCGGCTATATTCGCGGAAATTGTGATGCTGAGCGAGAGAGCGGAGGACCGATCGGCGAGAGAGTATACTGAGAAGTAGGCGGTGGCAGGGGTTGACGGATCGATACCGCGACCTTGAGACTCCACGTCGCCTTATTACACCCGGCCAACCTCCGGATTCTCGTAAAATCGAGTTGGGATGCGTCGACGCGAACGTACAACTGCGCGTGAATTTTCCTGAGGTGAGGCCGCGTCGGGAGAAGAAATTCCCGGTGCATCCCGTAATTTTCCAACTCCGTACTCGTGCACGAGCTTATTTTCTTAATACATGTTTGACGTTTTCAGCGAAGCGTACCGGAAGCAGCATGAGAAAGCGCATTCAATCTTGAACTTGAGAATAGAATTTTAAGACAATGCAAATTTTTCAAAACAATAACGTTCTACCGTCCTTTTATAGAGAAATAAGACATTATTGATTCTGTACAATCCTTGGCCATATTATTAGATGCACGAATTTTTTAATAAATATATCTGAGGAAATTTTTAATAAATATATCTTGAATCCGAAAATGACTACATCTAAGATTTTCCCTTTTGTTTCAACATCATCTTCTCAATTAATAAAAACACATTTTGATAGAATTCACCAAATATTTATTTTTGTAAAATAAAAAATATATATTCTTTAATATTTTGTGAAGCCATCATTGGCAGCTATTAGAACCTTGATTCTAATAATGATATTATGTAATATTTAAATGAAAGTTAACTAGAAATAAACAAATAAAACAAAATTTCTATAATAGAAACAGAAAACACGTGTATTTTTCTTGCTCATTTCTAGCTGCTGATAAATTTATTTTTTCACGGACATCATAAATAACAATGATACATTAAAATAAATGTATCTATTTTACAGACAATTATTTTCTTTATATTTTAATTGATTACAACAACAAGAAATGGAATCCTAATACAACATAAATCTTTGAATGTCTAAAAATATGATGCGTCTAATAATATGGTCCAGGGACTGTAAACGAGATCTCACGTGTAAAGTAATACAAAGATTATATAGAGAGGAATATCGTTTGCCAGACATAACGAAAGTCGGCGTAATATTTTTTGAGCAAACAGCATTTATAGATTAAATGTAATATAAATACGAATTCCTTTGCCCGACCATATCGACTTGTGTGTATGTTTTTCCGCGCTTTGAAAAAAAAAAATCGTGTTGAGAGAAAGAGTCAAAGAAAGCGGCTGAAAGCGAGCGGAGTAATAATCCGCCGAGTGGCGCACGCGGGAGGCGCTTATTTTTATTTCGAGGCTCTCCGTGGTACAGCAGTCGGGAGTTATATTCTTTCACATCCACACACGCGGCGGCTATTTATAAAACGCGTTCTCTAATAATGCGCGTTCCGCCATTTTGTGTACGTTCTCCTGGTCCACAACAGAAGCGTGCGAAACACGAAATTGGCGTCGCACATACGGCGCGGATATACGACTTCCCTATATTCTCTCCGCGCGCGAGCGCTCGAGATCTTTGATATCTCGCAGAGACGCATAACAAAATAACGATTGAGAGTCTCTTCACGGAAACGCGCCTCGCGAAAACGTTCAAGAGTGTGTGTTTTCGATCCGCACCAAACCCTGAATCACTCCGGATAAAAAAAGAATTGTGAATCTTAAAATACACATGAAAGATACGTCACGGGCGAAAAAGTTCAAAGGTGGTTCGAGATGTATTCAAACAGAAAATTCACTGGCCTGTCGTTAACAACGTGATGATACACAAAGTCAGATCGAAAGATACATTTAAATATAATTACAAGAAGACGCTAAGTAATTACACTTTGCCTCTATTTTTATTTAAGTTCAAAAACGTTTATAAAAAAAAGAATGAAATTGTACAGAATATTAAATGCGAATAAGATACTCTTTTATATACATCAATTAATTTCGCAAAATTCTATCCTACGTTTTCCCTCCTTTTCTCTTTAATGCACATGCTATGTGCTATATGTATTTTTTTTTTGATTGACGTTTTCGAAACGCGAATAACGCGAAAAGTGTGACGAGTGAGATTAATACTTTCTTCTAGCCGCGCGATGCGCTACACGTGACGATTTTTCTCTCTCCCTTCATACCTGTCTGAATTTCGAGTCGGCGACCAAGGTGTATCGTGCGTATGCAAACAGATGAGCAGATAGCGCATAGCGCGTGTCGCGTTACAATGGTCCGCGGCCCCGCCCGCCCTCTCGCCGCGGGACCCGGCAGCGGAATGCAGATAGCCCGCTTCCGCCTGTAACGCTTACGTGGTGCGTAAAGGGCGTTACGTAATGACCAGCGAGCGAATCGAGCGAGTATATGTATGCGGCGCCGCGTACACGCTCTATCCTCTATCCCGCCGGATCCCGGCGAGCAACACGCGACGAGCGCGGTACGCGAGCGGTGCGGGTGAACGCGCTCGGCCGCGTTCGACCGGCATCGACTGCCGTCGTCGTCGTCGCCGTCGTGATCATCGTCGTCGGCGCAGCCACGCCGCTTGCACTATTATCATCACCGCTGCGCTTGCACATGCACCGCACGCTGCATTCGAGCTCGCGTATGAAGGGGTGAGGGAGAGAGAAAGAAAGAGAGAAACCGCGGCGCAAGAGTAGATTTTTCCGACCGCGGAAAATTTGCGCGACGACGCGCGGCCGCACCGCGACTTCTGAAATGAACGTCGTAATTCCGCAACGCCACGATTCTCGGCTTTCCATCCTCCGCTACCTAGGCTAACTACGCAAGGTGAGGTAATGGTCTTGAACTTTCGTTCCGAGGCTTTACCAAAGCGTGGAAAAAAAATGAATTCAAGACTTTCAATTTTCCCTGCCTAATTATATCTGAATTTTTAATCGACGCATCGATTTTGCCTCTAACTTCCTTCAGTCTCCTCATTTATGTCAAAAACAACTAAAATATAGATATAAAACATAAATGTAGAGAGATAAACTAGTTTACATGCGAACAGAACTCAAGATAATATCACGTGGAGATATTTCACGGAGATATTTCTTCTAATCACTCGCGCAATAAGTGAATTGCTATATCAATGCATCAGTAAAACGTTTTTACGGTGTGCATAAACAGCGAAACTAATTCGCAAAAAAAAAAAACTGGAAAAAACTTGTATTTTACACCACATTACTCGACGTTATACATGCGATTATGCTTTATCATTTCTCGCCAAACACACAAGCGAGCTCCGTGCAAATGCGCCACGACCTATCCGTCACTATTCCTTTTTCGCTTTCACGTGGAAAGTGCGAAAAGAAACAAAAACAAAATTAGAGTACAAGCTATTCGTTTAATAAATAAATTACATATATATCAACGATTCGACGTGGCCTTTTTTACTTTCATTCAATTCGAACGAGTAAATTCTATTATAATTTTTATTTCGGACAACCCGTTCGCTTTACGTGAATTAATTCGCGTTTCATAAAATTACACGCGTTTGTTGTACTCTCGTTAGACATTATATAATTCAATCGGAAAGAAAGCACAGAGATGTCGACGTCTTAATTGGCACAATTACCGAGTCAGTTCCGAACGTAACGAGGAAACGGAGTGAGGAACATACACTTGCAGCGCATTTTGATGATTTTCTGAAAGTCGTCACGTAATGGAAGAAAAAAAAAAGAATATTTAAAACAGCTGGAAAACGTTCGAGTCCGTATATACAGAGCCGTGGAGAAGGTGTGATCGACCTCGCCGCGAAATGTCTGTTATCTCGCTTAATAATCGGCTAATCGCAGGATGATTACGCGTTTCCTTAATGCATAGCTGTTGCACCTCGCGTGCATGTCTAACGAAGTAACGTGTGTGCCAAGCGCACGGAGCCCCAGATCGGCACGCGGCGCGGCGCGACGTGCAAAGGTTAAAAACGTTTCAGTCGACAATTTCGCGTGCGTTCTAACACGATTCCACCATGCGATATCGAATTATCCAACACACGACGCGAGGCTGACTAATGCGCGTAGTGATAAGTGGCACCATATCTGTTGCCGCGATATCGTATGTCCAGGAAAGAGAGAGAGAGAGAGAGAGAGAGAAAGATTGTAATAAAAATTCGCTACGTACATCGCGGAATGACGCGGAACCGCGGACTGTTTATACGACGGTCGTATGTAAACCGCACGAGTGACGGTGAAAATGAAATTATTCCCAACGCAGGATGCGCCTCTCGTAAACCCTGCATCTCTAAGCCTTTTTTCCAACATTGTTCCGCAGTCGTATATTTGAGTATTTAATTTAAAGACCAATTACACGCTTCAAAGGCCGCGCGAAGGCGGAATCGTAAACTAAACGGCAACGCGCGGTTAACATTATCACAAAGAAGATTAAGACAACGAGAGACGCACTCAAGTTTTACCGCCCACACGTCGCGGCCGGTCGCCAACGTCCGTCGCTCGTAAAATCTCCGGAGAGCTCGCGGACAATGGGCAGCCTGTCGGCCGGTGCGCGATATTGGCCGTGAAGCGAGACTCGGGCTGCGATTCCGCCTTCGGGATTTCAGGGCCCTCGAGGAAGAGAAGCGGACGATTTAATTGCCGCGCTCGCGGTCATCTGCCGGTGGGACGCGGGCGGGCAATAAAGTAAATTCGACGACTTTTCCCGTTTCCGCGGCGCGCGAAGCGTCGCGCCCGGGCGACCTTAAGCGGCAGGCGGAACACATTCGAGGACGAGAATCCGCGATCGTCTCCGGGATCGGGTCGGCAATGTATATATATATATATATATACGCCCGGTATACGTCTACGGAGCCGCGTCCCGTTAACGGATCTTGCTTCGCGGATCGCGCGTATGTCACCTACATACGTGCGCGGGGCACGGAGACGCGACGACAAAACGTATCCCGTTCTCGGGGCCGCCGCGCGATACGAATGCGGGTTTACGGCTGAACGGACGGCCGCTCCAATAACCCTTACTGCTCCTTGAGGCACGGTCACCGCCGTCCTTTTACGGCGGATCGAGACAATAAGCGGCGAGAAACTGGGACGTTCACCGGCTTTTCAAGGAAGGACAGAATCGGGACGCCGTTGTTCTGTGTCTCCTTCATGTGTTATTAAAGTTGTGCTGTTAAAATGAATCGTAGATAAATTATTTTAATATCATCCCTCAGTACACACAGGATTAAGTCATTCGTGTCGGCTGTAATTAATTATAACAATTATATACAAAATATTTTTTTTTAATACACAACCTTACAATACTTTTTAAAAATGTTAAAGTACATGTAAGAATTATTTAATAATTTTTGTATGCTCGTTAGAGTGATGAAAATTAAATGCGAACGATCCATCGCGTATAGTATAAAGGACCGGAAAATCATGGTGTGTACTAAGAGTTAATATATCTATTAGTAATTCGCTCCTCAAACTGTACACCTCGCCGTGTACTTACACCTTGTAATCCGTCCGTGAAATAACGTTGAAGTCTAATTGCCTAGGTTTATCCATTAAACGTGAAAGCTGCGCTTCAAAGAGTCAAATATTCGCGGAGCGGAGAGCCAGACCGCAGACGTTTATGCCTAATTGCGCGCGTTGCATCCGCAATGCGTTTTCAGCGTAAAATATTTGCTCTAGTAAGTGCCCAGATCGCAAGACAAAGTTTTCATTTGATAACGATATACCGCGGCGGCGCGTCCGACCGGCCGGTTAGACGCGTCACGGCTATTTCTAGATATTTGCTATCGGACATCCGTTGTAGCGGAACCTGAGACGATACAAGCGGACATCCAGTTCAAACAAGAATTATTGTTATCTCGCGTTTCTCGACCGAGAATGTCCCGCGGCACGTTCGCGAAGAGAGGAAATTACGATTGTGCGCTGTTTGAGAACCCGCGACAATTTCCTGGACTTAACATCGGGCATCGCGTGTCGCTGCAGGTAAACACGTCTTAAATGTGCCCATATAACGTAATATTAAAGCCGGCCCGCGGGACTTTCAAAGCAAGAAAGTCGAGCTGTTGATTAGCTGGCATATAACGCGCGGCGCCGAGAAATGCCGGATATTTAGAGTTGCTTTCCATTTCATGTAAGAGAAACAGCAGGAATCTCTCGGCTTTAAATCAGCGAGGAAACACACTCGCTGTCTTCTTTCATACTTATAATAATAACAAGCATAACACGATATCTAATGACACAACGATGCGAAATTGTATAACGGAAAATTCACAATTTCTCATCGATAACGCACGCTAAACTAACAAAGTATCAGTGACCATTTTTATTATCTTACAAAAAGCGCATTAAGATATCGCCTATCGAAATGCGTGACGACGGGAGTTCTTCGTTTGCTTTTCAAACGCGCGAATCGCCCGTGTGTGACTCAAGTGACTCAACTGGGTGTTTGTGTGTCATTTGCGCGAAATCGTGACCGTCGCGCGAGAGCGCTTAACGCGCGGACAAGCCCCGGTCTGTCAACGCGGCGCGACGCGGCACGTCAGTGGAGAGCGAATGACGTATGTCGAAAATAATAAAGCGCGACAAAGTGCAGCTCCGATAACATATGAGTCGCGCGCGTAAACGCAAGGTGAACACATAGGAAATCCGATCCCCCGAGGAGGAGAGGGGGGGGTATGACATACGTACGCGAGGCATGCAGCCCGCGCGCGCGGCCCGAGAAGGGCGGCACGCACATTCCAAAACATTCCTTTTTTTTTTCTTCACGCGACTCCGATAACCGTCGCGCAAAATGCGCTACTTATAGCGGTGATCCACGGTCACTTAGTTTATCTGATAATAATCGGAGGCCCTGTTTGCAAACACATCGCTGCCTCGATCGAAAAACACGGCGAGTCGATAGCCCACGTTCGCTCTCCTCGCGCGCCACGTGCTCCTCGAGTGCGCGCGATAAATTTTCCGCTCACTATAATACGCGATTCGCGCGTACACAAGTTCCCATTTCGATCTACGACACATTACGGCGCGGCAATTAGTCATCCGCGCGATGAGTAGTTTTCCGATCGAAATTCGAAACCATCAGGCGAGGGATTTGATTTTCGATCCGCGCGCGCGCGCATGAGAGGCAGATTCGACGGAGATTCGCGGCACGTCCGCGGTGACACACCAAGTGAATACTCGTCTTTGTGTTTCTCGCCCAGTACAATGCTAACGTTGTGTGACGCCGCGCGAGATTCGATACACGTATGCGCGTATCGAACGCGCGCGTGGTTCACGTGACGGCCGACTACGTGAGTCTTCCGTTGTAAGAGAGGAGAGTTATCCTTCAGATTCTTCACGGCGAGACGGATCGTCCTTCGGAGAGATTCCTTTAATTTGCTGCTAATCGCTACTGTCGTTAATTAACTACGGCTGCCTCTCGTCGATTACTTCGGGAACGAGACTAAAAAGTATAATAATAACTGATTGCGCGTTTCGCGATGCGTAAAAATGTATACCAATTCGACGAATTAATATCTTTTCTTGCGAAACGAAACGAAAGATTAAATGCCAAATGTTTGTTGTGTTTTTGGAAACGCGTTACATAAACCCACTTTGCATCCCGATCAACATGTTGATCGTTCGAATCATTATGTTTGCATAAATATTAATGCCGATAAATAAATCTCAGAGACAGAGGGGAGCTTCTCGTAAACACGGTTACCTAATTTTTATTAGTTAAGCTGCCACTTTTGCCTTATCTCGTTACCGGATACAACTATTTTTTTCTGTCTGGATCACACACGCGCCCGTATCTGTGTAGGTACGTGATACCTTTTCTGGTTGTTATGAAATACATGCGTGTGTTTCTTAATGAAGAGAAACACACTTATCTGGTAAACAGCGAAAAGAATCTCGCGCTGCGATAACGCTTATTGTGAGAGCCAGATGCTGAATCATTAATTCCCTCCGTCCGATTAAAAGAACATTAGAAAAAATGATCTGAGATAATGATCGTGATTCGTGATATCGATACACAGGCCGCAAGTATTAACAAACAGCTCCCCACGCGTTTATTAATAAATTATTTTTTGAGATCACGGCCCGATATAGTTTCCTATCAGACAGCGACTATCATTAATTTACAGATATCTGTTTTAAACTCGCGCTCAATTTTATTTCATCTTATAAATAACGTGATTTTATCGATGTTATAAAATTATCGGAGGTGTTTAAGAACGATAGATATGTGGAAGATTTTTTATCGTCCTCTCTGTATCTCGTTCGATTCATTTTTTCATTTTTTTAACGTGCTCATTGTAAACTTTTTTTATATCATTCTACAATGCTTTCGAATTACAATTTTTTTCCTGCCTCTAATCGTCTAAATTTAATTTAATTTCGACGATATTAAAACGATACGCTTGCGACTCGGCGACCAATTACGTTTTATCTGTCGGAGTTATAGCGAGGCGAGAGAACATTTTTCGTCTACCAATTCATGCTCGTAATCCAGTATTATTATCGCCGAGACGAGGGACCAGGAAGAAACTGGGTCAAGTTGGGTGCGGGACAAGTAAAACTGGGTCAAACGCGCCATTATTACCGATCCGGGAATGCATTACCCACGGCATTTGCATTTCGGAAGTGCGCGCGATGAAATTATTGTCGAATCGATGAGAAACGGCGCGTGCGTGCGTACGTGCGTGCGTGCGTGCGTGCGTGCGTGTGTGAATTATTGACGAGCTTCGATCGCGCGGGTTTATGGGCGCTTCATGATGCCAATGTTATCCGCTCGTTATTGAAGCGCAGTGGAGTCGAACTATCGCGGTGCTCTCTCGCCGTCCGTCACGCGAGGAAATAAATTACAGATAATAGAGAGATGCGACTGGGGGGGAAGGGGGGACACACTTAATAACTCTTCCGCTCTTACTCTCGATAAGAATGCTCGAACGACATATTTTTTTGCCACTGCGGGAAGATTCTGAAGATATAACTGCTCGTTCCTTCGAACGTTTACAGAATTGTTGCGAATCGCTATTTCGAGACGGGATGTCGAGATGCGGGGCAGATCGTGAAGAGTCAAGCACTCAAATATTTAACTGACCGAATGGATTTTCTTGACCAGTTAGGTACTCCAATTTCTTGATTTCGACGAAATATTGACTCGGCCTGTTTGGCCAGACGGAGAGTGCCGGGGGAGAGATGAGATGGTGGACGGCGTCATTCTTCGTTGATGACGTAGTCATCCTATATTTCTTCGGAACTCATCGTCACGTGACCGTGCGGAACGTAGCCGCGTGAGATAGCGGCCTAACAGGATCGCATCATCCTATCGACCTCGAGACATGTCCGACCAAGATCAACCTAATCGGAAGACAACGGATCGTCCATCACGAACATCTGACCCACTCGAGAAACTCGTTTACTGTCGGCTGAAGAAACGCCTGAGCGCATCGCGAGCTACACTACGTTATGCACCGAAATTTTGCAATTAATAAAATCAATCGAGACGTTCTAAAGACTGACATGTGCAACGCACATTTTTGCGATTTTTTATCTCTTATTAATATTTATTAATACAACAAAACTATAAATATGAATTACATCAGAAATAAATGAAAAAGAGAAAGATTCGCCCCTTGTTCTCTCCCACCTTCCGTTCCGACGGTTATTAAAACAGAAATATAACTTAATTGTAACCTTGTTGTAATAGTGACCTCGAGACCTGCATTCGAAGCGGATCGAATTCTGGGCTTCTATTTTAAAAGGAGATTTGCGCCGAACTTGCAAATTTCATGTAGATTTCCGTCACTTCCCACCGAGCGTCCCGTCGTCGTTCGTGAATCACGCGCGGCGCGGCGAACCTGTTTTTTCGGTGAAGGCCACCTCCCTAATGTTCGTCACATTTTGGAGAGCAGTATTTATCAGCGATATTTCATCCGCGCGAAACCGATGAGACGTAGCTACCGTGTTATCGCGTGTCTCGGCGATATAATCGCATTTCTACACTTGTTATCTCTCGCCCTATCGGATAACAGTCCCCAAATCTCTTAATAACGAAATGTTGTGTGATCACGTATTTTATTTTATTTTTTTCCAAATGCGTCAAGTTTCGCGTAAAAAAATTCCACGCATAGTGCGTCGCTAAAAGTGTTACAGATCGATAAATCTCGAAAGAGTATTGACTTTGAAAAAGAATGTTTGAAAGAAGAGGTGAAAACCGAACCATCTTCTCTCCAAACTCGATGCTTTTGGAAATATTCTCTCGTGTTTTAATTTAAATTTAATACTAGTAGGTAGTGATTAATTGCTTTATTTATTTTGTGTTCTCCTAATACTCGAAATAAATAATTTTATTTCTTATATATTAAATTTCTGTTAGGCTAGTGAGGCTCTCTCTCTATGCTTCCTGAGTTTAGATCACGTTGTTGTACGACATGGCAATAGGTATACGCTCCTCACGCACGGTGTGTTTGCCGTCAAACGTCGCTGCATTCGCTCATTACGCGAGCAAAGCTATTAAAGCGGCTTTGACGCTCGAAACAAAAAGCCGCGTGTCATCGAAGAGCAAATCGAATTAGCGTGCATGATTGTGCGTCGAGGCGGTGTGCCGTCTATTCGCTAAATGGAGCCGCGTAAACGAGCACGCGCGCGCGAGTTTTAGCAATTTATTGACACGTGCCTACGGGCGGAGGTTACGAACTTGCGCATCAGAAGATCACGAGATAGTTTCGTGTGCAACACGCGCGCGCGCCGTGTGTACACGAGCCAATCGCTATTGTACCACGGGATTCGAGATTCTATATACACAGCCGCATCTTTCGCACACAAGAATTGCAACGTGAATCACGTGACCCATCAGAGATAGGCGAATGATTATTAAGTAAAATGATAGAGTGACCGTCCGCGAATCCATAAATAGAAGTTGAAGCTCATAAATTTGCGGCAGAAACTACCGATCCCCGCGCTCCGCATGCGAGCCGATCTCTGCATTTTAAGACCCGTCCCCGTACTTTCACTTCGTTAAGCAAATAAAGTCGATCCCGTCGTCGCGAAACGGTCAAGATATTTCAATTCCGCGACACCCGGCCGCGCCACGCGATTCCGTTAGAGAGCTATCTAGCGCGCGCGCGAAAGAGAGTTAAGGTCGCCATCGCGCGCGCCGAGCCGAGCCGAGCCGACGCATGACGTCAGCCCGATATTTATGAGCGCGCGCCCGCGAGGAAGCCGACTTCTCGCGCAAATAAGCCGCGATTCGCACTTCCAAACAGTCCCCTCGTCAATCGTCGATGTTAAACCACTGGCGATTCCTCCGTTACGATACGACAGAAAGGCCTGGAAGGCCCTCGTCCTTCTCTCTTTCTCTCTCTCTCTCTATTTCTCTCTTTTACTCGTTCGCGTTCAAGGTCCTTCGCGGCGCTTTTCACGCGAGTCTTTTATTGATCGCGGCGACGAAGTGGAGCTTCCAAGGTAGCACGTGGCCTTTGGAGGCGATTCTCGCGCGGACAATGACACTCCCGATGGTCAGCCGCACGAAAGTGCGAAAGCCGCACGAGTAACTTTAGCGGCAAAGTGTATTTGCACGTGTGTTTGCCAACGACACGATAAATGCGCTCGATAAGGGAAAGCATTTTGCAACTCGAGTGAGTTATTACAGAGAAAAATTACGCGCGCCGGTTTGTTCACCGGTGGTTTCACGCTCGTCGAACGAATCGTCACGTTGTTTGGATGCAAGAGTGAGAGAGGCGTATTTGTGCGTTGTGCAACAAGCGCGATATCAGCTTGTCACGAGAAGCGCTTCATCACTCGCGTCGGCACGTCTCTGAAAGTATCGAGATCGTAAGTTCTTTCTCGATATTATTTTTTTCCTAAAATGCTTTCAATCACGAAAATAGAAGTGCCGGGAAGGAACATTTTTTCCTAGAAAAACGTAGAATCTAGTAATTCTTATCTGATGCAAAAATCCGAGGAATCCAACCAGATTCTAGGAAGATTTTTTATTTTAAATTAAAAAAAAAAGTTTAAAGTCAAATCTGAGCCGGAGAGGAACGTCGGAAATGTTTGTTACTATATATGTTCCTTCGCCCTCGTCTTTTTCTGTAGCCAATAAATTTAACTTCTTACGATGTTATCCCGCGGCAAGCCTTATTTTCAACGAACCTGTTATATATTTTTATCATGAAAAGGAAAGGAGTATTAGGGTAGGTCCGCGCGGGAGCCGTGTGTTCCAATCACGCGGAACATCCCCAACGCACGCTCCAATCAGCAGTTACTTTAAAGTTAATTAGAGATGTGGCCGTGTATATACATATATATATGGCGCTCGGTTTACATCGCTTTCGCGGAAAAGGGAGTAAGCGAGGTAACAAGTGACCGTGATGGAACAACGACGCCGAAGGGGAGGAAATTTTCGACACGGGAGGGAACGGAGGGAGAAGAAGCCGCGTGCGCGATCGATATCGAATCCGATCGTGCGCTGCCGCGGTGGGAAAAATCTTCCGCGAGCGATCGATCGGTCGGTCTAAAAATACACGGCTTTATGCCGTTAATTGAGGATACTTGGGCACACACGGCAAGGGTTTCGGGCGCTACCGCTCGTGGGGGGTGGTATCGAATTACGGAAGGTACCCACGCCAACGGCACTTGGAGGGTGTCCCAATCGAGCGCGAAGGCTTACGCCACCGACATAATTCGAGAGAAGCGAATTCGTCGTCATCGTCATCGACTTCGCACTTTACCCGTTAGCAGACTCGCGTGCGCGCGAGATTATCAAAAAGTTATATCGGTTCCGAATCGTCGATATCGATATTATACGATACCCGATGACTCATGGGTATTTCTTGGATATTTGGAGCGACAACGAGTAATCGCACTTTGATTTTGTAAACAAACAAGCATCTTATGATAATTACGGTATTATATTTTTTTTTCTAAATGCGACGATTCGTAAATTTTCCTTGTGATTCGGAGCAATTCTTTGCTCCGTTTTTTTTTTCCAGCATAATAATTGTGTCGGGCAAATCACAATTTAGAAAAAAAAAAACAACTAAAAACGTCGAAAAGACTATTCCAATAAAAGAATTAATGATCTTATTAACGTATTGCAAAAAAAAAGAAATAGCTAGTCAAAATAGTAAATGATTACAGATACGTAATATATCTAATTTTATCGCACTGTGTAGATAAGCATATATGTATAATTTTGCGACAGACGAGTGCGTAATATGTAACAAATAATCTAAATTTAGTCAGATTAAGCCGACGTAATTTCTCGATAACTCTGTACGCGATAATCGCATTCCGGGACGCCGAAAGAAATCGCCACCCCCCTCCTTGACCCTCCCAGGAAATTATCACCGACCTTGAGAGAGCGAGCGTATATTCAATTTCATCGGGGGTGACCAATCGTCCCGGCGATGGAGACCAACGCTGACTTATTGTTGAACAAGTCGAACAACGAGACGGCGATTAGCCGCGGAAAGTGACGCACCGTGTTATTTAACTTATATCCTAACAACGAGCTGACACGGTTCGCACGTTTCTTGGTGCATCCGCCATGCACGCAGAGGGGTTGGGGGATAGGCAGAGAGACGCGGGGAGAGGAGAGGAGGGGTGGCAAAGCGATACGTCTACTATATTGATCACTGACCTTTCCTGCGACCGAATGGTCCGAAGAACGTGCCGTTCTTGCCAATGACGTTATCGTCGATGTACTTCAGTAGCTTCGTGGTGTCTTCCCCTTTCTTCGCGGCGATCGACTTGACGGGGCGTGGTGGGACCACCCTCTGATTACCGGCCGCGATGACGTTGACGCTGGTGGTGGTGGTGACGGCGGCGGTGGCGGCGGCGGTGGTGCTGGTACTGGTGGTGATGACGACGGGGTTGTTGAAGGCTACGGTGACGGTGGCGGTGGTGTTGGTCGTGCTCGTCGAGCTCGACGTCGACGTCGCGCTCGGCTGGACCGCCTGTAGGCCGGCGCAGTTGACCGCCGCCGCGGGCCCAGGGCACGCGCTCGCCTCCTCCGCGAGGGAGCCGATTCGGCGCTGCGAGCCGCCCCAGCTCTTGCCGCAAGAGATCTTCACCGAGCAGCTCATCCTCTCATAAGTAATCGTAGCCCGGGGCGCATAGCAGAGCTCAAAGTGGTCGATCGACGACGACAACGGCGGGCGTCACATCCGTGACCACACGCTCCGGGTGGAGGACCCCCGCGGGGAGGAGGGTCCGACTTGACACGCGCGAGGGTCCTACTTGAGGACGGCGGCGCGCATCCTCCGCGAGACGCACCGCGGTCGCGGATTTACGGATCCCTTCGCGGGATGTTCGCACGTGTTGACGTTTTTTGTTTTGCTTTGTTTTGTTTTTTTTTTGCACTCCTTTCTGGTCGCTCCGCTCCGGCTTGGCGAGCCGCGCTCCGACTTTCCCAGCGAGGGAAAATGAATCCTCTCCCCTTGGAGCCCGGGAGAAACTTTCCTCCGCGAGTAAGCGCGCGTGTACACACACGCCGCTCGCTCCTTCGCGCCTCGGATCTCTCCCCGATCGAGTCGTTGCGTAAGAATATTCGTAGTCGCGCACACCGGGTGAACGACCGGCGATTTAGTCAGCCGAAGGCACACACGCGCGCGGGCGCGCGCGCAGTCCTTCCCTCCGTCGGGACGTCTCTTTAATCCGTCCGGCGATGAGCGCCTGGGCGATCGCGAATCGATTCCGATACCGTCAATCGCGCGTACGTCAAAGCTTCCGCGACGAGGCCTGACTGGCTGGCTGGCTGACTGACGAGCGAGAGAGAATGGGGGCCCGATCGCGGGGAGAAACTTAACGTGTACAATCTCCTCGAACGCCGAGGCGAGACTGAATGTCTGGCGGACGGCGAGCTGCCCGGTTCGCTAATGACGTCACCCGGCCACGCAGGCGCCCGAGAGTCTCGCCATGCTGCGGGCGCATCTTCTCTCTCTTTCTCTCTCCCACCCCTCGCTCTGTCTCTCTCTCTCTTCCTCTCCACGGGGACGACGACGGAGCGCGCGTCGCGCGATACCGCGACGGGCTGGATGATACTCGCGGCGCAAATTGCCGCCACGAACGCGAGGAGAGACGTGGAGAGGATCCTCTCTTTCTCGCTCTTCTTTTATCGCGCGCTCGACGAGTCTGTTTGTCAACGGTGGATTTTTCACCGACGAACGCGCGGGGCGCGTCGTCGTCGCTCCCGGAGCGCGCGGTCCCGACCTCGACGCCCTGCGAACATGGCGGTTTCCCCCCCGAGAGTCCATAGGGAGGAGAGGGTACTCATCGCGTAGACCAGTTCGCGCGGGCCGAGGATCAACTATACGTTCCCCTCTCCCCCTCCCCCTATCGATCGTATCGCGGCGTGGTTTTCGCGTGATTAAAGCTGCAACGGTGTTTTCACGCGGCGTCGAAACGTGGGTGATCGATCTTCAGAGCGGACCGCCTTCGCCTCGGAATTAATTAAGCGAGGCTGATGTTATTCCGCGATTGATCCGAGATTCGCCCGTTCCGCGCTCGTTCCGCTTTCCGCGAACGCCACTTCCGGCTTACAGTCGGCGTCTCAAGGTGATCGAGGCATCTCTTGTCTTTCGATGACTTTTGGAACGATCCAACAGAATTCGTTTTCTTTATAAACCCATTTAATGCAATTCAAAATAAAAAAGATCCGACGCGTTTTATCTATGTCATTTAAATTTATTTCTCGTATGTATGCGTATTCGGATTCTTCAGTCTTTCATATTTTACGCGGCGCACAAAATCACAAATAGAACTGAAACGAAGACTCTTATCCAAGTATTTTTAAAATTAGAAAAATGACTGACTCAAAATTCAAACGAGAATGCTTGGGTTGGAATAGTATATTCAAGCTTGGACACGCGAATTTTTATTCGAGCACGACAATTTCCATGATCATGACGTATTTACAGAATAAACAGAGAGAGATGATAGTATGAATTTGAATTGTCAGACCTTGATATCGACTAAAAATAATAGGAATTATTTAATTCAAATTTTTATGTTTATAAAACACGCAATCTAAATACCAGCTAGAGTAAGTAGCTATATAGACTCCAATTTTTGTAATTCTCATGCTACAAATGATAAATAAAATAAATTTCTTATGTGTTTATTGTATATAAGTACCTATATCTGGGCGAATAAAGGAAGATGAAATATTCACTAATACAATAACATTCACCACTGTCATTCTTTTTAAGTTTCTTCAACTTGCGAATATGTACTGCAAGTCTGATGAGAAGTCGCGCCCGTTATTTTCTTCGGCCCCTGATTGTTTTATTATTATAATCATGTTTCCTCCAGTACTCTTACTTTCTTTCTTGACTTCTTTCATTTATGCCACGAACAAACAAGTGGTCGACTTAGCCATCTACTCTGATAAATATGTTAAACTTTCCACAGCAAATGTTGTAATTTACTTTATGATTTAATGTGTCTATTATATTACACTGAATTTTGACAGAAATATATAGATCTAAAGTGAACTTTGAAGACGATCTAGAGATTCTGGAGATCATACGCCATATATTTTTTCTAGAGAAACTTATATAAAAACAATTTTAATTAATTTTAAAAAAGTATAGATTAAGAATAACTGAAAAATAAATTGTATTAATAATGTAATAATAATAGAATTGTCAACATATTGCACAAATCTTCTCTCGTGCCCCAATTAATCGAATTATTTCACTATAATGCGCGTGTCCCTGACGAAGAGCTTCAAACTCTTCAGAGTCAAAACATTTCCATTACGAAATCCTCCATCGTAGTTCGATCGGTGCTTAATCGGGGCTAATTAAAAAAAATACGCTACCGTTCTAGTGTGTGTCATGCTTTCTAAGCAAATAACTGTCACAGGGGTTACGCGACCTCGCGGCTTATGGCCTCCGGACTCCATGAGAGAGGGAGCCGCGCGAGGCGTTTTATCGAAGGCAGAGATACGAGGCCTAACCCAATTAAAATGTTTAATCGACACGTCCCCTCCTCCCTGCTTATCGTGCGTGTCGCCGCGCGCAATAATATGATGACAAATTGGATCGGCGCATCAGCGTACGCGCGCGTAACGGAAGAGAGTAAGATGGATTTCACGAAATCAACAGATAAGAATATGCAGACAAATAATATACAGATAATAATATGTACACATGTTTATACCGATCGACAGCTGCTCCTCACGTGACACGTACGAGATGTCTTCCTAACAGCTGAATAATTATCAGCTCTCTTTATTATTACTTTTTTTTTTTATTATTCCGTCAGATAGATAGTCAAGTGGACGAAGTCAAACATCGAGCTCGCGCAACGTCAACATTCAAATCATCCGTGTATTGATCGTACAGTAATTACGACTGAATATAGAGGGACTTGAAAAAGTCGTCGAAGAGAAGCATTCGCGTCAAGCGGAGGAATTATTATTAGATCCAGAAACGACACTTGCTTGCAGAAACGCCGAATTTTTTTAAAGGCAATAAACTTACATTGTGTCGAAATTTGGACCGTCCTTGGAGTTAAAGTTAAAAAATCATTTTTAATTTTTTAATTATTTATTATACTCCAAGAATGCAAGTTTTAAAAATAATTTTTAATTATTATATTCATACAGAGGTATGTTACGCGCGTTTATTATTTTTTAATAACTTCTTTAAAGCATTATTATTATATATGCGATATTAATGCATTCGCCTGTAACACATGTGGGCTACGTAAAATTACGATAAAATTGGCGTGTTATTATATTATCGCATATTATATTTTGCGCTTCACTTCGTAAACTCCCGTCCAGTTTCCTCTCCTGAAGTAACGATTAATTCCGCTTGATTAATATCGGATATTTTGCGATATTAACTGAGATATTATCATTTGATAGGAAAACAAAAATGAGAATTAAATTAATGAGCATATAAGAGTGTAAATGTTGAGTTAAACGAAAAATTTGTTCCGTTCTTTTATATGAGATGAGTATGATTATTAGTTACACATTAGTATGAATATAAAAAAAAAATTACGGAACGAACTTTCCGATCAATTCAATACATAATATTAGAATTTGAATCTCAATTGGATAAAATATGCCGTACAGTACATGGCGCTTTACCTCTCTCCTAAATGAATACTGTGGAATTGGAATCCATCGGCTATGTACGAGTTATACGAGTTATACGACCCTTCTCAACGGGCAAACTCACCATGGTAACGAAACTGACAGCGAAACTTCAGTTTCGATTCCAAGCCAAAAAGTCCGGATATATTCACGCCTTCAGTCTTACGTGTAACCTCGCTGCTGTAAAGAGGAAATCACGCTTTCCAGATTTTTCCGCGAAAAATATCCGAAATGCTTAAGTTTCAACAACGCACTACTCCGGAGGATCTCAAGATCGCCGCGTCCATAGAACGCAAACGACAAAACGAGGAAACTAGGAAACTGCGCATTTTTAACCCTCGCGTTAGAAAAATTGGGGTAGGAGTTCAGTCTCGATTTTTCCTTAACTCTACCTTTCATATTTTATTTCGACTTAATTTCAAATTTACTTTAATTTTTAATTCAGTCACTTTATTACTTAAGTTGCATCTCCTTCTTATTAATTAAAAATATACTGATATTTACCATACCATTAAAATTTACAAATCTAATACCATTAAATGTTACAATTCACTCCCGATTAAATTGACCTCGTCTATACACATACATTTTGCTATTCTTAACTCGCAAATTCCATGCACAAGTGTTATTTGATGGAGCGCAACGCGCGACACTTGATTGATCTTAACGTCTGGGAAGTTGCGCTCCGCTCCAATGCGATAAGATACGTGCGATTGTTTTCCCCTGACATTTGCAGATAGACAAGGCGTTCTTGGATAAGCAAGTCGAGGAGAAGAAGCGGCAGCACGAGTGGGAACGGGCGGAAGAATGTCAATTGGACGAGGCGCTCATTCGCAGCAGCGAGCACGCCGTGCATTTGGAGAGGCGGCAGGAGGAGGTAATTGAGTGTGCCGTCAATGCCGATAATTACGCCGGGAATGTCCGCTCGATATGCACACATGCCGCTGGCACACTCGATCGCTATGGATTTCGGTGTTGTCACGTGCCGCGAACGAGAAACCCGATCGAGATCGAGAGCGTCGAGTGCGAGATGCGACGACTCGTTTTCCTTGTTCGCAGGAGAGGCGAAGGATAAATCGGGAGGTCGAGTCCTTCCGACGGGTGCATCAGCGGGCGGAGGACCGGCGGGATTACGACCTGTACGACCCCGAGGCGTTAAAGAAATCGCTGCCGGCGCGCGTGGACGACAACGGTGACGATCCGCGGTTGGGAGCAGCGTCCGCTCAGAAGTGCGTAAACAGCCTGATTAATACCGCCAACAATGTGTGGTGCAATCGGGAGAAAAGTCCCGGGAGAGGTTTATCTCGGACTTTCCAGAGGGAGATAGAGGGACGCGCGCGCTTGTGAAACTCGTTTACTCTGCTTCCTGCGCACCCCGATGACTTCTCGTCTCTATTAAGTTTCTCGTAACGTTAGAATACCGTTAGCGCAGTCGTGGGAGGGAACTTGTTTTGCAATCTGTAAATCGTGGCTATCGCGCGTACGATACAACGATATCTCTCCCTCTCTTCTATAATCCGTGGCGAAAGATCCTCGCGCGGATATATAATAATCTTATACCCTCGCAACCTGCTCACCCTGGCGTAATGGTAATGCGCGTGAACTCCAAGAGGAAGGAGAGGAGAGAACGAGTATGAAATATTATATACGGCTGCAATGCGCAGGTTCGACGGCGAGGATCGCAATATGCCCGAGCGTTTGAAGGCGCAGAGAGAGCAGATGCGTTGGTGGATACAGAGGCAAAAGGAGGAGCACGAGGCGGCCGAGAAGGCGCGACGGGACGCCGAGCATGCCTATCAGGAAGTCGTCCTCTCCAGGGACAGCCGTGCGACGACGCTCGCGCGGATGGAGGAGGAATGCCGGCGAAGGCTGAACGAAGCCACGGCGACATTTAATCGCGCTCTGGTACGAGGAATCCCATCTATTCGCGCCTTTGATCCAGATCCGACGAGAAGGAGACATCGAAATCCGTAAGAGAGGAGAAATTAATGAGGGAGGGAGAGAGAGAGAGAGATTTATTTAACAAATTATATAAAATCGATCGTATGATCTTCAAGATGATTCCGATTACAATCCCAATCGGCTCGCGGCAGCAGCCGCAGCTGCTGCCATTTCACGTTCTGTAAGGTTGTCTAGTGACTCCGCCGTTTTTGCTTTCGAGTCTTCTACCGGCAAAAAAATTTCGAATTCCTTTGACCGATTCGATCTCTGAGCGGAGGTAGAATGGAGACCGAGTCCGCGATGAGTAAGATGGATGTTCGAGTGGGGTAACGTTTTTTTTTTATCGAGCTCGTTTCGCGGAAAGAGGGAAGCTTTTTTTCATTCGACTAACGCGCTTGATCATGTCCGATCGGAGGATAAGAACACGTCTATATATTTGAATACGCGCCCACTTATATCAAACGAATATATACAGATCGATTCGAGCGTTGTTACATTTGACATGATGGTGTTGACACATTAGGACACCCGCGCTACCCATCTGTTTGTCTCCGATTTCAATCTTTCTAATGTATGTAATAGGGTCCGTTCTCCCCTTTTTCGTGTCGGCCCTCTTCTAGGAAAATTCCGGCCTGATATACATATGAAAGCTACCCTTCAGACAGAAATATCTAAATTTGTTTAACCCGGGAA
Source organism: Wasmannia auropunctata (assembly GCF_000956235.1). NCBI lineage: Eukaryota > Metazoa > Arthropoda > Insecta > Hymenoptera > Formicidae > Wasmannia > Wasmannia auropunctata. Next base: position 3,951,314 of record NW_012026800.1, read on the forward strand.
TAGCCTGCACCTGATGGACATGACTTTTACACCTCAGCAGCGAGAAAATAAAGCTCAACCACAGTAGCTTTATTTACTCCGAGTACCTATTTTCTTTATTTCTTTTTACTTATTTAGAAAATATCAGATAATTCTATATAATAATCTCAAATATAAAATGTCAAGACAATCAATAATATGCAATATGTAATTAATAATAACAGTTTTTAATTAGAGTGTGAAAAACACTCCAAATCGTTTGTGCAAAACAAAACTAGGTGACTACATTTCTGAATTAAGAAGATTTTTCACTAAATGACACAAATAAATGTTAGTCTAATTTGTTTTTTTATCAAAATTGCGCATTTAACAGTTAAAATTGCGACTATAAATATAATGATGATTGAAAGATCGAATTTTAATTACTGCCATTATACCAGGACGTTTCTCCTTTTTCAGAGGTTGTAAGCGTTTCTGCCGTATTAACTTTCTCGGTGGAACGAATGTGATCGAAAAGCGCTTGTAATAATAAACCGGCCGCGGTACAATGTAACAAAAGACACAACGCGACTTTTTTTTGCGCAGTCCGCATGCATTTTAACTCGCCGCAGGATATAAAAGTCGCCTACGCGATTCTCTCGCGGTCGATGAATAAACCTCATGACATCATCGTGCAAAGTGCCGTGATAATTTGCCCCGATAACCACAACAAAGTGCCGTCGATTTCTTTTTTCTCTCTCCCTTTACCTCCTCCTCCCCCTCCCCCGTCGTACTCACCGCATTAATCTCTTCCCCTCACCTGGTCCGCGACCGCGTCCCTGGCCCTTATCCCTCAAATGTCCCGCGATGGTTTCGCGGAATTTATTTCCGCTCGATTGCAGGCCGAGGAGCAGCAACATCGCCGTCACTGCGAAGCCGTCCAAGACGAGGAGGACAAGAAAGCGGAAATCTATAATCACGTGACTGGAGATTTCCTCACCGAGGCTCGGGAACAGGCCGAGAGCACCCATGGACCGAGCAGGCCGCTGCCGGACCGATACAAGGGCATGACTGCGGACGAGTTGAAGGTCTTCAGGGATGCTCAGCTGAAACAAATGGAGGAGATTCGTGTTAGTATGAGAGGGAAGAGTTACGCTTTATTGTATCAACATCAATTCTGTCGCTCTATCTCTCTTTAATCGTTCAATTTAATTTGTAACTAGATATTTCACGTATCGATTCCGCGGTATTTTTGTCTTATTTTTACATTCAAATATCATAAATTTAAAATTTTGATATGGAAATTTTATTCATGATCATCTATTTTATTTAACTAATCTCTCCTTAACGTGCTCTTTGTTCCTTAATGCTTAATAGACATACATATAAGTATCTCGTACACGCTAATGACGGTGAAAAAAACCTGGACGCGTCATGGATGACATCACGGTGGATTCATGATGACATGACATGCATTATTAATATATTTTTAACCAAAATTTTCCATTTGATACAGCGTATTCCAAATATTCACACTTATGAATCTACACAAAACTATTAATTTTAGAGATGCAAGGAAACTTTTATCTAACTTGTCTATTCAGAAAATCAAACTAGAAGAGAAACACATGAACGAGAATTGGGATCACTTAATGGACTCGCATCTTCGAACCATATATTCATACGAGCAGGAATTAAATCAAAGAAAATCGTAAGATCCTAAAACTAATTTCGTTTTTTTTTCTCTAACTAAGGTTTAAAGAGGCCTATATAAATATATTTTATATAACGATATTATATTTAATAATATAATTCGAAAAAAAAAAATTTCTTGCTTGAAAACTTTTTGATATTCTTATATACTCTATGATAGTGTTTGAACGTGTAAACAAAGTTTTAAGTGCTACATTTTATTTTTCCAGGGAGCTCAACAAGAAAATTGCGGAGGAGAATTTGCGGCTTGCCGAGCAGCAGAAGCAACATCAGGAATACCTGAACCATATCGTTTATAAGAATCAACCGACCGCCGCTTTCTACGACCAATTTAACAAAGGAACACGTTGAATGCAATCGCAATTTTCACGTGCAACTTGTTAAAGAGAGAAAGATCGATATAAATTCTATAAAGTAAAAATATAGGCTACAGTGGGGTAATTTGGACAATAGTAAGCATTTGCAGGAATTTCAGAAAAATAAGAAATTTTAAAATACATTTCATTATATCAGATATTGACATGTAACTTAAAATCTCTTATTTTTCTGAAATTCTTGCAAATGCTTACTATTATCCAAATTACCACACTATTCAAATTACCCCGTATTATAGCCTATAAAAAATATAATGTCATAAACTTCTCTCTCTCTCTCTCTCTCTCTCTCTCTCTCTCTCTCTCTCTTGTATGTCGATATATAAACTCTTGCTATACCGATGGAGCGCATCAAATTTCCGATTGTCTACGAATACTTTTCATTCATTCCAATTATTATAATTAATAAAATATTTATAAATTAAAATCATTTATCGTGATCATTAATAAAAATAAAAGATTGTAATATTACCCAATGTCGGTAATGTAAAAGTTTGTTGCTCTGTTGATATTCAATCTTTCATAATTATACAACGCAGTTGATAAGTTATCATATTTGATCAACGGATAATGTAGACTTCGAGGCAATTGATAGACTAATATATTGCATGGTAAGTAAATTTACGATATCACGATGATGCTCGTGAGTCGGCACAAATTCAAGGTTAGAAAATAAGAACCTAAAAAAAATAAGTTGTGCAATATATATATTTCGATAGAATCATCCTAGCATGACAAGACTGCGCCATATATTACGCATATGACGTCCTCGTATATCTCTTCGATTGTCGAATAGAGCTTAATAATATCACAGACGCAATATTACTATTCATGCTTACTTTAAAGTACATAGTATAAAATTTATCTATTATGTATCCTGGAATTAATATTTCATAATTGTGATTTATGCTAATTGATAAGTTGTTTCGACACAATCCACGTGTTCTCGTTAGATCATAATTACCTTATTTATGAGTACGCTCTATAGAGCTGTAATTATATTGATGCTTACGTGATTTTTTAAATATCACATAATCAAGTACTCTGCCAAGCCTAAATCTTATAAACATTAACATAAGACGTAATAAACGAAATAGTTTTTATTATCTTGGATATATATATGTATATATCCATTAATCAGAATTAAATCTTAGCAATGTCCATTCCAAATTTCCATTATCCTAGTAAAAAGAAATCTGTAGGCATAATCTATCCACGAAAATATTGAAACAGGACAGATCGAGATATATATAACATAATAAATCGCTGCAAGATCTTTTCCTATTCGATGCATTTTTGATTCTCTTCTCTCATTAAAAAAAAAAATCACGCCGAACAGTTTATTTGTTATCGGACGGGCGGAGCGCCATGGCCAGAACTTGCTGCATCTGTATCCTAACGTCCAGCTTCTTCTCCTCCGGCACTTGCCTGATGATCGGCAGCAGCGAGAGGAGGAACATCTTGTCGTAGTCGTCCTCGTCGATGGTGACGCGCTGACTGCTGTGCGAGGAGAGGATGTCGTGTATCTCGTTGTCGAAGGGCGTGAAGGACGTCTCGCAGAGCTGTTTCGAGTAACGCGGGCACACCTTGTACGAGGGGGTACCCGCCTGAAAATATTCCCGGCCACCCGTTATCGAGGCGTTGCCGGAAGTGAGGGGATCGTACTCCTCGATCACGGGGTTGTCCACCTCGCCGTCGCTCTCCTCCGATTTGCAAGGGTTGATGGTCACGGAATTCCTGAAACAAGATTCTTTTAGTCGAGCGATCATCGATCGTTTGTCGCTTTATTCGCGGACGGCAGCTAAATACCTCTTGTTCTCAACGGTCGGCATGAGGAACAACAATCGATCGAAATACATGTACTTCTTGCGTTTACGCCCGGCGGGTCCAGACTTGTGCGATTTCTGAAGTTTCAGCTCTTTCATGAAGTAATCCCGTATGTTCCTCCATTTCCCGCGCAAATTTTTCTCTAAAAATTATCACGACTTACAACAAAATTTCTTTCAATAAATAATATAACAGAATAATAAAACTTTTTCTCTTTTCCTGTAATCTAAAGTAAATAAATTATTCTATTTTATTTATATAATTATTTTTCAAATATACTTATGTAAAAGTCATCAGTGCCAAAAAATTTCTCTTGCTGATTTTCTTTTTGTAACACCACAAAAAATGAATATTAATTTGGATTATATACGTTAATTTTTGCACAAAATATGATTTTAAATTAAAAAATCATGTGTGGTGTATCAGAAAATTTATTTTCATAAATAAATTTTATCTTCTAAAATAGAATCTTATTAAAGCACGCCATACAACGTCAATCTAATTAACGTAGCAAAACCGCAGCGCATTTCTCTTCGCGATTCTCTCCATTTTCTTAATCGACACCCGAGACCACGTGGAGAGACGTCTCTGTTCAACTTTCAGAATATCCTTGTCTAATCTTTCTTCCAGATCTTTCGACGCGCGACACAATCGCGATCCGATCGCGCGAAAAATATCGATTCGCGGCCAAGTCCCAAGCCTCCGGATTTCCGCGACGGTCGGCCGGCGACAAACGCGGCGGCCGTTAGGAATCCGGATCGATCAATTGCGAACGGCCATGCTATATACAGTATATACCTTCCACGTTTCTCTCCTCGTCCGTCAAGCGCGCCCAATTCGGTACCATCACCTGGCAGACCTCGTCCCACGCGGTCATCTTGGCGTTACGGTCGTTGTACTCGCCGCGATTCACATCGTAGATCGCCGGCCGCCTCTCTATCTCCTCGATGAACCTCTCCGTGTCGAACATGCTCATAGAGTCTCCGTGAGATTTTCTTTCTTTCGGTCGCGACTATATAAGTACTCGGCTCGTCCTTTCGCTTCGCCTCGATCGAACGCAGCACGCGGCGTTACTTTTCGATCAGTATACTTTTCCTCGAAATCGAACTTTTAATAAATCGAAGGAGTCCCTCCGAGCACGAGAGAGTCTCAACGATCAGCGCGTCCTTCGATTAGCGCGACGGCGAAAAAAATAATCCCTCGAGTTTCACGCGATGTAAAACTCGAACTTCGAAAAAAGGAGCAATCGAAGATCGACGGTGAAACGCCGCTCTGTTCCTTCCACCAAAGACCACGCGGTGGTCAACCCGGTTTAATCGGTTTAATACGCGTTAAAGCGAATCGAAATTGGCAAACGAAACCGCCGCAGTCGCGCGCGCCCGTCCGGCTCCGTTGTCCGTGTCGCGTCGTCGGCAGCGGCTTGCGCGTCACTGCGGAGAAACCGTTGCACGGCCGGAGCACGGCTTTTGGTATCATGGCGGCCCGGCGGCGAACGTGCGGTTGCGGTTGCGGAGCGGAATCTATGCCGCCCGCGACGTTGCCAGACCAGGCACCAGTCGGTGTGGTCGCCGCCGCCGCCGCCGCCGCCACCGCCACCGCCGCCGCTGCCGCCGCCGCCACCGCCGCCGCCGCTGTCGAGGGCCGTCGCGGGTCGAGAGCGGGCCACGAAAGAACGGCGGAATCGCGTCGCCGCCCGCGCACACGCGCATGCACTCACGCGCATGCACTCACGCACGCACTCACGCACGCACACGCTCAACGCGACACCGTGGAAATATTCACGCGCGTATAGAAATTCACGTCGCGGCAGCGCCGCAAACAGGCAGCCTTTTTTTTTCTTCTTTTCACGGTTTTTACATTCCCGCGCGAGCACGACCCGCGCGCCTGACCTGGGTTCGTATTCGCCAAATAAAATCGAATGAAATCGAAAACATCGAGTCGTAATTTTCTCGAGGTTACTGCAGGTCGACATGGAGACATTAACGGCGCTTTCGAAAGACTCCCGGACTTCCACTTCCCGCGGCGGCCTAATAAAAGAATCACTCGCGGCGGGAAGTTTCTATTAAGGCGTTTTACGGGCGTACAGCTTAACTCGTATGCAAGAACACGAGACGCGAGTTTCAGTTTCAGAATAATGGCCAGTTAGACAATTGCACGCCACGTCGCAATTTGCCGCAAAAGTGCGAAACAAGTGCAAAAAAAAAAAAAAGATTCCAACTGGGTACAAGTAATATTAGCGTAAGTGCTTCGCGAATAGTAATCAGAGGCCAACAAAGTTTAGCAAAACGGTCTAGGTCTTACAAGTTGAGTAAATATATAGCTCGGTCGGGGAGGCGAAACCTGAGACATATACGCGCGTGTATGTACGATACGAGAAAAAAAAAGGGCTCAAGGTATAGGGATATATCCCGACGTGGGTGAAGTTGCCCGATGAGTGAAGGAAGTAATGACGGAGCGAGTGTATTGAAATAAGAGAGAGGGGGGAAGGGGGGAGGGGGAACGGACAACTTCATCCCGGCAGGGAGTTACAAAAATAAAAGGCGACGAAAGCGGAAGATATATTTCGGTGTGCGACAAGCAGCAGCGCGGAGGGAGAGCGAGCGTGAAGATCATGCACGCGATCGTGGTCCTCGCCGTTTCTCCCGCAAATAACACGAGGACGCGAGGACGCGGAGAGATGATCAGCGTCCTTCGTGCGTCCCACTCGGCGCGAGGATGTTCCTGCCAGGATACGAGAATTAAACGTCGCCGCGTATAACATCGATGTACATTACATATAACGTTGGCGAACGCGCGCGTACCGTGCAGCCGGTTCGCGCACCGGGAGATACACCCCTCGACGACGCGGCGAATGCGGAATTCGCGCCGCCGCCGCCGCCGCCGCGACGTTGCCAAGCCTCCGGGGTCGTCGCGTCGTCGGTGTCGGAATTCACGTGTTGCTACGCGACATCATCGCCGACGAGCGTGTGCGCGCGATTACGGCAACGTCGACGCGTTTCCACCGCACCGTTATCGACCGTGGCGCGCGGGCGTTGCGGGATCGCGGCCGACGAAATCGACGCCGCCCGGCGATCAGACGTCGGGGCCATCGCGAGCAGCGCGCGGCGTCACGGCGCCGGACATATGCCTCTTTCGCGCGTTCGCTATGAGAGAGATCGCGTCGTTGAGAAATTCAACGGATTGGACCGCCGGATTGTTTGTTTATCGAAAGTCGCGTTCGAGCACCGTCTTTCGTTCAAGAGTCACTTGGGACCATGATTAATCGAGGCAATATTTTCAACGGTGACGTAATATCGCGAAGTTAACAAAGTATAGAATGCAAAGTTGAAATAAAAATTGAAGGGGCGACTAGGAATAAATTAACGATAGCAAATTGTTTCACGGCGCATCTCCCGATGACGCAACGGAGGCTCATCGCGAAAAGCTTAGACGTGTCAAGCACGTTTCACGTGTGAACGTCACGACAAATGGGACTTCCGCGCGTGCACGAATGCGTTATACGAATCGAAATATAAATAATACAATACGACACACCCACATGCGTAGGTAGGACTCGGAGCGCAATTACGAGAGGATTATAAGGGATCGTAAGTGCCCATTAGCCGCTTATTCGAACGTAGGAACGATTCGCCGTTAAGTCGCGCGCAATGATCCACCGACCAATGGAGCGCGGGCATCCGTATCGTCCGATGTACGCCTGGCATCACGCATGTCAAGTTCGAGGAGGTGCACCTTCGACTTTGCGCCGTTCTTTGAACTTCGAATTAGCCCATGTATCCGAGAGCGATTAGAGCCTCGCACGCGCTAATCGCACTCAGTCGACCCAAATATGTAAAAGTTTATTAATATTATACCTATTCAACGATTCCCATGATAAATCTCGTAAAATCTTTTATCGCGCGCGCGATGCAAGTTATTAATCGTAAAGATAATCAAAAAGCCCGTGTTAGACTACACAGGATTGGAGCTCGACGAATTGCGAATTTAAAATTAAAAAATTTGATGAAATATGATTCAATGAAATAATTATAACTAATCCGTTACGTTCCAATTGATTGTGCATTCCAATCTTTAATTCTCAAAAATCCTCAACCTTTAATGTATCTTAATTCAGTCTAATACGAGCTTAACGACCGTGCGGTTATAGGTGACTCACGCATCGACATTTATTTTATAAACACGTACACCGTTCCTTAGGAAAATTCCTCCTATATGTTTACAAAAAACACGCGATGCAGTGTTTACACGTGTACGGTGATTTTCATAAATCAAGGAAAGAAATTTATGCAAGCGAGCAGATATTCGATCATCTTCGTTTAAACAATTTGTATATATTCGTGGATGGATTGTCTTTTTTTTGCGCAAAATTATAATAGAGTCAGAATTCAATATTAATATTAATAAATATGCGAAATATTAATTATTTGAAATGGTATTTTTTATGTGCAACTTTGAGCATAAAATTATCGTCTGAAAATTGTAGTTACTTCCGTAGTTAGCGCCGTTAAAATTGTGCGCTGAGATAATAAATTGTGATTGTGAAATCAATTCACATGCGCAATCAATATATGTAACGCATTGCAGTTACTTTATATATATATATATATATATGATGTAATTTATCTCTATTCTAAAAATAAATGATCCAATTGACTTGATAAGCATCCGTGTTCCTCGCTAATTTTTCCCTCCAACGCGTCACGCGCGTACAAGAGGATAAATGAAAAGAATCAGCGTGTGTCGCAAGACTACCACGCGAGACACGCCAAAAGAGGACGAAAATTGCGCAAGCAGGACGCAGGATATGGACTCGCAAAAGGTCGCAGGCGGCTCGCAGCTGCGAATAGATCACGAGGAGGGGGAAACCCCGGGTGGGAGCGAGACAGACGGGGAAGTTTCTGACTGCTGTGGAAGGGCGGAAGGACCGAGGAGGATGGAAGGAGCATGGACCGTGGTGTTGAGGGAGACGGGGCTAGTTAACGAGAGGGGAAAAGGGCGGCGCGAAGCACAGGGGAAAGGAGGAAGTGCAGTAAGAGGGAGCGCGACCCCCAGCATATCGATAGCGGAACAAGCGAGTGACGGAGTCTTTCGGGTGGGACGAGGAAGAAGAGATGAAGATAGAAAGAGAAAGAGAGAGTGCGATGAACAGCATGGGGGAGAGATGGAGTTTTCGCGCTCGACTCTCCTCGTCCTGACGTTCCTGGTTTAGTTCTCGTAACCGCGCCGATCGACTAGGAGGTATCCAGTCTCTTGGCCAGTATAACGTCCCGGTCGCCGCCGATCTCTTTGTCTTCCTTTTTCGGTCTCGTGTCCCGGTCGAGTCATCATGTCGAGCGAGTTCCTCGGGAAACGTTACAAGCTCTTCAGCAGCGAGAATTTCGACGAGTTCATGAAGGCGCTCGGTACGTAGTAATAGTCGAAAACGCCGGCCGCCCTTGGCACGTCGCTTCGGCCGTTCAAAGTGCGTCGGAAATGTTAATTTAGAATGCGCACGTGATTGGCGTAAAAAGCTGGACGGTGTGGGAAAGTTGTGTGAGAAGTAGTTATCCTCTCTAATACTCTCTGATATTCTTGCAATTCGTAGTCAGACGATTTTCTGCATTTCAATCGGAAACCGATTCGATCCGGTCGGATTTTTTTCCTGACCACGTGTCGCTGAATATTTTCAGCCGTCATTAAGAGCTGCATTCCCGCCAAAAATTCTTCACCATGCGATCAGTTTTACGGATTTTTTTTTGTATATCGTCAGCCGGATATCGAACACGTTGCGCAATATTTAACAGGTTCCTTCCTTTATCATTTCTCACGTCAGTTTCCTGAAGACCTTGGATTACGTCATTCCGTGCTTGTACAATTAGTACTAACCGCGAGTGCCTCATTACGTTAAACGCGATAAAAATTACGCGATTCTATTCAAAGCAGAAATTTAAAAGGAAACAGTTTGTAACAAGCAACAGGATAAAGCCCGTTTTAGATAACGATCATGTCAGATTGGTGTAGCATATGCCATATATTTTCATGCATTTTCATTAATTTATCTTGATGTATAATTTGCATATATATCTTTTATGTATGCATTATTTATAATTTATTTATTATTTATATATATTTGTGTGTATTTTAATTTCTTAAATATTTATGTGGCACTTGAAAATTATAAGAATTCTATTATAGTGTCAAATAAATTCTGACACGAGTTATATGTAGCTCGTCGAAAAATCGCTTTGGATAATCTCGATTAGCATACTGGGAACACGAATTTTCAGTGAATCTCGATCGTTTATCAAGTGTTCCTATGATTTTTCTCAGGTATCTTCCCCATAATCTAAGCACCTCAAACAAATGTAGCCGCGAATGCATATGTACAGAAAAATTAATCGCACATCTAGTACGAAGAACATAATTTGTGTGAAAAGTAGTTAAGTACCTTCTCGAACTAATATTCTTGCGATTCATAGTCAGACGATTTTCTGTTTTGCAACTGGAAACCGATTTGATCCGCTCGGATTTTTTATCTAATCACGTCGCTGAATATTTTCAGCGTTCGTTAAGAGCTGCATTCCCATAAAAAATTCTTCACCATGTTCATGCGATCAGCTTTACGGGTTTTTTGTGTATGGCGTCAACAATATGGAATCATTATATTAGACACTTAATTTTGATCAATTTCTCTGTATATTTCGTTGCGTTGATAGAAAAGCGACACAAATAAAAAAAACTATAGCGTTTTTTTTTTAGATAATGAAACGGACCTTAAAGACAGAGCTATAAATACTAATTTTTTACTTTATGCATCATGCAGCTTTGCAACTTTGTCTGAATAGGCTCTGGCAAATTATAGGAAAGATACCTGACAAGACAATCGTTGTAGTAGCGCTACGTAGAAAAACAATGACAAGCCCATAAATGCAACGCAGGAGCAACGTGCGGCGTATCGGCGCCATCCGACGTAAATTGCTCTTACTTACAAAATAGCTAATGATTATTACACACATTACGGCGGGCCGTATTATTATCGTGATGAGATCTGTCGTTAGCTCCGTTTCCGCGTGTACACGCTCGCGTGGCCGGGCCCGACAATAACATCGGCAATTTCGCGTCTGTATACGGAATGTGAATATAAACACGCACACGTGACTAATATGTGGAGGCACGCGTGAAAAGACACGGGATAAACATTCGTGGAGCTTTCGGGGTTGAGGAGGGAGGGGATATACTGTATCTCATCCACGGAAGTTCAGAGAAATCGCGCTTCACGAATAGAAATAATATCGATGAGAGAATAATAGCGATTTTGACACCGATAATCGATCGAGTTAATCCTCTGATTCAGCGATGTATAATTCATTTCTTCGTTTTTTTTTTTAAATCACAATCGCAAACGTAAATTCGACGTATAGGTAACTTTCGCCTACCGCATACCACCGTCGCGGGTTCAATCGGTTAATTAGCCGCTAAACTCGTTTGTGCATCATCGAGATATCAATGAAGTCCCTGGGACGTTAATCAATTTTAATACGTTAAATTACGCCCCCTCGCCTCTCCGTGCAACGACCTGACCTCGATCTTAATTCCGGCCGTGCGCCGCACCGGGCCGCCTGATTGCGGTCTAATTTAACACTTGAATTAATTCATCAACGTGATTAATAAATCCCGTAATTGACAGTTGAATCACGGGAGCGCATTCATACCGATACAAAATTTAGCTTGATCAATTATATATATTATACCTTTTTCACGAGTGACAGAAATCGCGTTGGATTTCTGGAAGCAGAAACACCTTCGAACGCAAGGTATTTTGATAACACACCAAGACTGATAATTTTATCTACTTATCTCATGTTTATTGACTTCAGATAAACTCTGAAGAACCAGATAACGTAGTAGTCGCATGTAGTCTGCATCACTGCATGTTCCTCTTTTATTCTATCGTTATCCGCAGACGTTAATCTATTAATTATTTTTTAATTAAAGAATATAAATAAGAAACTGTAATTTATATAATTTTGCTGTTTTCATTTATGTAGCAAACATTTATGGGTTAGCTTTTTTCTTAAATTAGATTAAATTAGATTGTACCTCTTCCCTTTGCCTGAAACAGTTGTTGCTATCTCTCGCAAAAATATATGTATGAGTATATGATATGTACATGATGTATATCCGCTGTTTTGAGCTTGGATCCGTGGGTTCGTTAAGATCAAATAACTGCAGATCAGCCGTTTCTGCGGACTTTATTATGCATAATAATAATTTATAATTATTATTATGCAGTATCTCATTTATTATTACATGACTTTTTATAGTTATTATTATGTTACTTTGTAATTATTATTGTGTAGCAAATTTTTTATGTGATTTTTATTCTTGGTGGAAATCCGATTGTCTCTCAAAAATTTAAATATGCGACTCGTAACAAAATACGTGACAAGTTGCAAATTGTGTCGGCACGAGACATCAGTATAAGCAGAATCGTTGACGAACGGGATCAACCGTTTCCCACCCTCTCGACCATTGTTACGGTAATCTTCGGCGGTTCGCCGGAAATTAAATAAGAGAGCGAGTCTAGACGCGCGCGTCGTCTTCCGACGTGTTATACCGCCGCAGTTTTTTAATGCGTCGCGGAAAGTCGGTGCAGGCATTCTACTTTTCCGCGAACCGACGACCGACCGGCCAAGGCGGTGAGATCGATAAGCGGACTCGCTTGCGTGACTCAAACGTAAACCTGTAATTTTGTTATCTCCTGGCGGCGAGATAAGACTATCTTCGGTTTTTTTTTCCTTTCGAGGTCACGTAAAAGTTTTTGAAACACGTTCGTCGTCAAGCGATGCGATCGCGAATCATGAGATTGTTAATCGAGTCAGTTTGTTATTTCCTCAATGGCGATAACAAATAATCATCCTCAGAAAAGCAGCTTTACAATAAAAAAAATCATGACCAATTGACTGCGAATTTGTTAATCAAATGAGAATTGTAATGCAATCGCCCCATCGGGATGATGAATAGTCTGACATTTCGCGGAATAAACTTGTATTTCCATTAGCGAATGATGCAAACGATTCCTTTCGAAAGTCTCAGCTGAGTCGCGTCTAAAACGAGAGTTCTGTTCTATTTTAATTATTTAAAAAAAAAAGTGTTTTTGCCGCAAGAAGATTTTTCTACTTTGAGGATCTTCACTGAGAGAATGCCTTTCGCAGTCGAAGGTTACCATGTGCCGTAATAAGTATTCATACGCTAACGTGATGTCACTCCGCGATGATAATTCGCGAAATCTATAAATAACGCGAACGAGTGGGTCAAACTTCAAAGTTTGCTTCTCTCGCCGGTCGGTTTTCAACGCGGAACCGCGGGGTTCCGCGGCTCCACGATAAACCCGTCCTCTACCTACGATATAAAGTCTAATCAATCGCTGAAGTCGAGCATGAGGCATGCAAACCGGCCGGGCCGTTAGTCAGTCCCGTTCCCGCAGTCGTCGGTGGTAGATCGAACCATGTCGTCGCCAGTGCTAACCGGTATCCTGGGCAAGCGTTACAAGCTCCAATCGAGCGAAAAGTTCGACGAGTACATGAAAGCCTTAGGTGAGACGAGGTGCACGCTGATCCTTTTCTTTCAGAAAGGAATCGTATTCCTGATCAGTAAATCCAGCGAACTCCGTGTATTTATTTTTTTCCTTTCGTATATGAATTCTTTCAACGAGGAATTAATTTTCTTCGAGAGAATATCGAGGATTCGATAGTCTTATGGGCCGGTAGGAAATGACGAAGTGCTTGTCGAGAGATAAGATTCAGAAGTGCCGGCAGATAAAATATTCATTTGCCTGTTAACATCGAGTGGACTTCGATGGATATACACGATTTAAAAGTTATCGCAATCGCGCTCCCTCGCTAATTACGTGATTTTATCTTCATCTTTGTTTGGGATACTCGCGTTCTCAATCTGTCACCGAATTTAAGTAATAACATGCAAGCATATGGAAAGAATGATGTTAATTGATAGCTCGCAATTAGATTGCGATGGCGCGATCGTTTCCGCGAGAACAATTAACAAAGCGCGAGAAGACGAGCCGTCTGCGTCTGGATATAAATACATCCGGAATAGAATTTCATAGAATTCAAAGTGGCCGATAAGAGGAGGCCGTATAGACGATTTTAAAGCAGCTTACGCCTTCTCTTTCAGGCGTGGGTATGGTGACGCGCAAAATGGGCAGCAGCGTCAGCCCAGTCGTCGAACTGACGGAGAAGGACGGAACGTACACGTTGAAGACGACCAGCCCCTTCAAGAACTCCGAAATCAAATTCCAACTCGGCGCGGAGTTCGACGAGGAGACCGTGGACGGCAGGAAGGTAAAGAGCGTCTGTACTCTGGATGGTAACAAACTCGTCCAGGTGCAAAAGGGCGAGAAGGACACTACGATCGAGAGGGAATTCGGGCCCACGGAGATGAAAGCGGTAAGCTTTTAAAAAGTTTCTTGGAACACGATTAATAATTTGTTGTTCGAATATTCGCGTCGCTTGCAATAAAGATGATTAAAATAAAATATTTATGCGATACATATAATTTATAAACGTTGTTGGAGCAAACTATAAATTATAAATAAAATAATAATACAAATATAATTTATAAATGTTGTTAGAAATAAGTTTTACCGCGTCAAGTCTGTTTTAATAATGAAAAACTTAACTGATTCCTAATATGTTGATATTTAAGTTAATCTCGGTTTTTCATCAATACTTTATTCGCGAATCAATAACGAGCTTTTTATCGATCAAGCTAATGCTAATCGTAGCTACGCAGCTATTTATTATTAATGCTATTAAAAGTTAGCAGCAAGGTAACGCTGACCTTCAATCGGATAAATACTAAACAAGAAATAATATCTCGTGTTTCCATATGTATACCTGTCATGTATGATAAATTCACAAGAATCTAGTTTATAGACTGGCAAACTTGCATTTATCGAGAACGACTGGAAACATCATTAACATTTAAACAACAGCACGCTTTAAACGCGCAGATATTTTAATGTTTATCAACAATAACGAAAATTGGTACTCTGAGAAGAGAATCGTCTTCTCTTATGGTTTTATATTTATCCTTTAAATCGAGCAATTTTCAGTATTAATTTCACGTGATGTGTATCGCTTTAAATGCCCCACCCAGCCAGCGTACTCGGACGAGATATTGTCACAGAACATGAATTGTAGGAATGACGTGGTTAATCGTGCTTGAAGAATGCATCTGTCGCCCCGTGCGTGCATCCTTCCTCTCCGAGCGACTTGAACTTTGATTCGTGTCGCCGTTGATGGCGGTCGCAGGAGTTGCCGATTAAAGTACAAAAGCTCATACGTGGAGGAACGCCGGCGATCAGAGGGATCGTTGCATGAGCGGCTAATGTTATAATGATTCGTCAAATGTCCGGCCAATTATCGCGTGCGCTCCTCCTGTTCGTGACACGTATTTCGTGACGACAATTTCTACAGCGCACACCGAGCACTCCGAAACGGTGCCAATAAAGATCCATTGATCCGTCTGGCGCGAATACCGTGTTTAATACCGTGAGACACCGGCGCGGGGATAATTCCCGCACTCTTTCTCGCTCTCTTTACTACTTACAGAAACTACCGCTATTAATAATTCCGAGAGATTACCGTGTGCAGCGGAGTTACGTACGGCGGAGGTCCATGTCATGCCATCAAATATTTAACCGACGTTATCGCTATTTCTGTTGCAGATCATGAAGGTCGATGACATAGTTTGCACAAGGGTATACAAGGTTCAGGAATAGGAGAGTCCAGGTACCAAAGCTGAAGGCGCGTGCACAACACACAGGTGCTTCTAGAAATATTCCGAGAACGTGTACATTAACGAAATTGAAATCTATACGCTTGAGCGTGAATAAGATACAGTGATTATTACGACGATACATAAAGTATCGAATTGTATGCATACAGCTGAATGTAACTCTTATGTCCAGATTGTAACTTAGAAAGATTATAGAACCCCTTACAGAAATTTAATCCAGGAAGGTAGCGGTCAATTGCTTATTTTTGAGTATCAAAAGCACAGCTGAAACCTTCAGCAGTGCTTTTAATGTTCAAAATAGGTGATTTGCAGTATTAAATTAGATTTCTGTAAGGGCACATAGTTTTCTACGGAGTTAAAACACATATATTTGATATGCATGCGTTCGTAAAGTGGATGTACCGAATGATAACCGAAGCATAAATTAAAAGTCCATCTGTTGTGCACATTTTCTATTTATGTATCGCGTATTACGTAATGAAATAACGTAATGCCGTCAGCAAATTATGTTCCATGTACAGCAGTCGCTGTATTACCTATTCTACGAATAATGTTTGCTTTTTTTTTCTACGAATAATAATGATTAATGAAAGTATACACAAGTGTTTCTAATTAAAAAATTTCCCGACTTATCCTAACGTCTTTTAAACACAAGATTTCTATTTATTAAAATAATGCTTATTAAAAAGCAAATCTAAGATACTTAAAAGAAACGAGAGTAAGAAAGCGTAGGTGAAAATACGTACAAAATATATTTGCTTCTTAAAATAACCTTTGTACATCTGAGCATATATTAACTTCTGACTTGATACGTCCGTATCGTCATTGTTTGACCGTTTATCACTAAACGTCCATATCAATTAATGGAGAAATCTGTAAATAGAATTACAAAATTTTTATCGTGTACCAGATATTCTATCAGAATGTCGTAAAATGTAACTGATTATAAATGTTGTGAAAACTAATTAGTACGAAATTAACAATCTAATTGTTCATACAATTTATTATGGAAAGCCTTACGTAATATTCTATGAAACAGGTGTGTCCATTTTCGGTTTGAACCATGTACTGAAAACACAATAGGCCGACGTTATTGGTTCTCAGGGAAACCTTGTTGGCGCACGATAACGCTTTCATCGCCGGTTTAATATGCACCAATTTGAAATTGGATACTGCCGTTGACGTACATTGAAAAGTTTCGATTAAATCGCTGTCGTGCGGCAGATCGATGTGGCAAATGCCGCCTAGGCCCTCCGTGCTGAATCTGAAGAAGGGCTCCTCCGGCGATAAACGCAACTGAAATGCGTAAAAGCGTATGTCAAAACGTTTAACTCATTTGAGCGTAAATTTCTTTCGGTATCTTCAAACTCGAGTTGAAATTGAAATTGCTTGACAATTATACCTCGACCAGTTCGCTAGTTGGATCTAACTCTGCCATGACATCCTTCAGTAATTCCGTTTTTAATACTACTTTATTTACAACGTTATCGAGATGAAAGTCCAACAATGCGTCTACTTCTAAGGTTTTCAACGAGCAGTCTGTTATGACTCCGTCTTCTTCGATGATAACACTTACGGGATAGCCTGTGCCCTATAATGAATATCGATACTCATTGCTTGAACATTAAACAGTGACACTGAAAGATATTCTTTTTTTTAATGTTACTTGGAAGAGTAAGATCTAGAATTTTATATAATTTTTTTTTGATACTACAAAAATACTACTACTAAGTTCATTTCAAGTAAATGAGAATTATCCTGATTTTACTGAGCTGAAGCATTTACTTTGTAAAACATTTGCACCGCAACGGCGTCTTCTTGCGAGGTAGGCCAGAACATACAAAGGCACTCCACCAGTATATTCAAACTTAATGAAAACGTCACGTCCTCCTTCAATTCGAACTCGTCGAAAACTGTAGTCGGGATGTACGCAGTGGCCTGCATACATTTCGCGTCCTCGACCGTGATTCTCAATCCGTTTTCAGTGCCGAGGCAAGTAGCTGTCTAAATAATGCGATACCATACGTTTCTTATTATTAAAGAAAAAAAAAACGAAAATAGTTTTTAATATACAAACTCATTTTAAGTACCTCCTTAAAGTTAATAGTTTTCAATAATTGTATAACAATCTTTAGATTTGTCAGTCCCATTTTTGCGACCAACGCGTAGCCTTCCGCGTTAGAGGGCATCTTGCTCGATTGGAACCTCGTACAGTAGATGCAATAAATTGTCAAATTGTTTTTGCGTTAGTTGTTGGTGCAACAGCTTCTCATTGTCGACACTGGCTAACCAAGCTGCTAAAATGTGCTTGCAAGTGAAAGCGGACCGATTGGTTAGGACCTGTTGTCTGTAACGTTATGAGAGCTGTTTAAGAATTTTTCATAATTTCTAATACATATAAGAGAGATAACTTCTCTCATTTTGATATGTGAAATTTTACAAAATGTAATTACGTTATCCTTTGAATAAGTAATTCATTCACACAGAATGTGTTGTGTACCTGAAGGCAGCGCAAGTGCAATAATTTACTTCTGGAAAAAGTGTGTACAACGCTCCAGAATGCCCTCTAACTTGCATTAACCAGCTGGCCTCGTTAACACTTTTGCACTCCGTTATAATTGCATTAGACGTGGAAATTTGTGTCACTCGTCGCTGCTCGTACAGATCTAAGGCTCTTTCAAATGCTCCGTCAAATAGCTTGTACAATTTCAGTAGAATTTGATCGGAGACTGAAAGAGTGCATTTATCATTTTAAATTACTTATTATTATACTTAGCAAATTTTGATTTAGTACATGAAATTTATTTTAATAGGTTTTTTTGAAAAAAATAGTTATACGTCTGCTGTACTTTAATTTGAACATTTTCGACATTTCTGATAATTTTCAGAGGCAGAGAAAAATTTAATTAAGAAAATTAAAGCTTTTATTTTAACATGCTTTCATGATTGTAACTGGATGTAATTTTAATTCAAGATAAAGTGAAAAATAAAAAATTTTTTGTTAGATTTTTTGATTAACCTTAAACTAACTCTTTTTATATTTCTCATTTTTGTGACCTTGCTCGAGAAAATGTAGCAAGTTCGAGGCTCGTGCAATGCTCTCGTTTCGATTAGAACGAAGGGAAAAGAAATTCCGGCTGTAAGGTGCCGTTAAACGGCGTAACGGGTTACATACATTTTTTCTCTCTCTCAAAATCGTCGGCCGCCTCCTTCAGTACATTATCCACGAAATCCACATACTTCTGATCGTACACAGTGGGCGGTCGAGAACCGGTACTCGCTACCTGTTGATCTGAATTCATTGAAACGAACGGAGAGGTTATGGGATTCGCACTTGAACCTCCCTCGAGTCAAAATGCTCGTTCGTTATCATATCCCATGCGCTTTTGAAGCGCGTTTCGAACTCGACTCGTCTCTGTCAAACCGCAAGCGGATAGAAGAAAAGTATCATCCGATGTCGTCGAAAACTGTCGATCGCGTGCATTCATTACGTGCTTGAAATGTTTTCAGAAAGTGCAGAACGCAGATAAAACGAACGGTTACGGATGGCGTCAGTGTACGTATACACTCGCCTATTCAAAACGACAGAAATAACGCCTTTATGTGTACAAAACGTTAACTACGTAGCCATGTCAAAGAATGTTACCAATGGATAACACACGTTGGGTACATACAGTCGGTATAGAGGAAAGTCTGAAAATGTCCTGCGCGCGTTTAAATCAGGGTTGTGCATCTACGC
>NW_012026800.1:3973121-3973555 GCF_000956235.1 Wasmannia auropunctata
TATTCAACACTAGAGATAGCGGAAGAGAAAAGAGACAGCAATCGCATCCAAAAACAAAAAAAGAACGTAGCGTTTGTTGTTGTCATTAATAAATATTTAAATATTGTTTTAGTAACTATTTCTAAACATTTAATTTAAATACATTTTTGTATTTAAAAATGTTTATAAATATATAATTTAAAAATACGTTAAGAAATATTTAACGCATTACAGAAATCACGGAAAAAAGTTCGTGAATGTAAACCTCAAATTTTGTGAGCAAGAAATTAATAATTAATCATTGGTTCAGCTAAAACTTGAATTTTCAACATCTTATTTAATAAACGTATATATTAAATGCTATAAAAAATGACAATAATTTTAAAAATTGAATTTTTAATTTAAAATTTCTCCAAATTACGAATACTTTTTTTCGGTATTCAAATTAAATCCGA
>NW_012026800.1:3973605-3973977 GCF_000956235.1 Wasmannia auropunctata
TCTTTATTTGTTTATTTATTTCATATATAGTTTACTTGTATCATTCCTTTTTTTTTAAATTCATATCATGTTCTATTTCATTTTATTTTTTATTTGATTTGATTCATATTTTATATAATATTTGTTTATTTATTTGACTTTATTTATTTTACTTATATCATTACTTATTTATTTATTTATTTCATATCATGTTCTACTTCATTTTATTTTTATTTGATTCACATTTTATATAATATTTGTTTATTTATTTAATTTTATTTATTTTACTTATATCATTCCTTATTTTTTATTTAATTCATGTCATGTTTTATTTTTTATTTGATTTGTTTCATATTTTATATAATTTATATATATACATTTTATTTTATTTTA
>NW_012026800.1:3973997-3974429 GCF_000956235.1 Wasmannia auropunctata
AATCGTTTCGCGTGAAATCTGCCATGGGTACATTAGTGGATATAATAGATTTTACTTTGTGTGCTAAACATCTTAATTCATCGGCGAACCATGCAACGCAATCCGTATCGCGGCGAAACTGATACGTTGATAACGCGTCATTATACGAGCAGTGTACGTAATAACCTATGCTAAATACTTGATGATGCTGATATTTGTAGCTCGGGGTTTCCGGATCTCTCTCCATTTTTGTCAGGATACATTCCAGGTCGGCATACACAACAAACGGGACACGTTCCTTCCTGCTGTAGTTGTTAAAACTTAGCCACTTGTCGTCTTCGCTTGGTAACCTGATCGCGCATTCGTTCATCTCCCCGCAGTCTATGGTGTGGACCTCCAACTTTTCGCTCGAACTAAAATAGTGCAGGCATCTGAAAAATCAATTTATTTACA
>NW_012026800.1:3974449-3974905 GCF_000956235.1 Wasmannia auropunctata
TGTACGCGCCGAGCGTTTGGATAGAGAATCGCCGCCACACCGTGCATGCGTACGCGTAATCGCTCTCGGATACGGTGTCACCTGTCAATGAACTGTAGAACGATTCGCGCGGTGGTAAACATTTATTATTCAATTTTTCAACACAGTCAATGTATTAGTATGGAAATACACCTTTTCTTGTGAGAAGATTGAAATTTTCTGTGGACAAATTACAATATTCGCGTTGCAATATTCTTAGTTTCTCTTTGCTAAGATTTGATGCCAATTTGTCGAGACTGGAACTAAGAAATTTATATGAATCGATAAATCGCAATTTAATGCAAGTATTTCGATTCTTTTTATCCTCAGTGCTTTAAACATTTTTTGTAAACGATATATATTTTTCTTTCGTTATTGGAAGTAGTTCTACACGTCCCTGGTATGCTTCAGCTATTTCCTTGATAACAAAATGCGCAT
>NW_012026800.1:3975394-3975837 GCF_000956235.1 Wasmannia auropunctata
TGTGTATAAGAGACAGGTCCTACTGTGAATTCTTGCCGAGAAAAGAACACAATATGCACATATAGCAAGGTGTGACAAAGACGCATTTAAATCAGTCGTAGTAACTTAGCAGCATCAAACATTTAATTTTTCGCAGTTGGCAGGCCTAGGTAGTGAACGGTACCTCGACGTGAAAAAGGGGCGTAGTTTCGAAGTTTTGAGCTCACCATGTAATGTTTCCACAATGGTACACATATATACATATATATTAGGTGTTAAACTTAATTCCTGCCGCTCGCTACTAAAGAGTGCTGACTCCAACGCTGGCGAGTTTCGACGATGAAGTCATATGTCTTTTGTAGTTTAGACATCGCTGAAAGTGATTCAATCCTCATAGATTAGATTTCTCGACGCCAAAGAGATTTTCCAATCGACTTAAAATGAATCGCGATAAGATGTTTTTC
>NW_012026800.1:3975857-3976369 GCF_000956235.1 Wasmannia auropunctata
TACCACACGCGTAAATCGGAGTAAAGATAGAGTTTACAGTTTCTCGTAATAATACTTTTATTATCACGTTTGTCACCTGTTACGAATTCACCGTTGAATACAGTATTTATCTTAATGTTATTATGTCTCTGCATAACATTTCGAGCACAATTTCTCGCGCATTTTCCAGAAACTGTTGAGGTTTAATGTGACTGGAATTTATTACTGCACCGGTCAGTAATACGACTGTTGAAAGCTGCGTCTATCTCACGCCATCTGAGTCCGGCACCATATCCTGCACCCACATGCACGAATCGTCCGCGCACCGAATCTTTCAAACTTTCCAGTCGCGCGATACGAGCGATGACAGATTGTCTCACACCGATCGATAATCGCGGATTTCGACTTTGCTCATCGAGTGAATCGATGAATTCGTCGACACGCTCTTCCCATGCGATAAAGTCTTCTCGCGTAATCAACCGGGTGGCTTGCTCATCCAGATCTCTTATCGTTTGCTCCATATTCTTTTTAGC
>NW_012026800.1:3979721-3983148 GCF_000956235.1 Wasmannia auropunctata
AAAAAAGTTCATCATTTTACGATAATTTTTCGCGGAGTTACCGTTAACCAAAGTTGACCAATTTTTGCTCAAAATTTTTCTATGCCATAATTTTTTTGAGCAGTGTATATAAAATACACAGAATAAATTATTAATTATATTTAGAAAATTAATTTGCCATTTATTATATATATTATTTATACTATTTATAAAACATAAAGTTAAAATAAATATAAATATTTTCTTTATACATTTTCAAATGTTCTAATCCTTCTTCAAGATTGTATTATCGTGGCAAATTAAGTATAATTTAAGCATTTTTAAACTAAATTATCCTAATAATAATAAAATTGTTTTATGCCTCTTCCTACTTACAAGCCAATAAGGGAGCACTAATGATTTTTGGAATCTATATTATTATATTTAGTAGGTGCGATTCTTTTTGTTATGTCATTTTGCTATATTGTAATATTTGTACTGTAAACATTTTGTAACTTTTTTGCCTCTAATTACTTATATCTCGATATTGTTAATTGTTCCTGAGTTTTTAATATAGGACATCTGTTATGCAAATCTAAAGCTTTTTACTTTACTATTAAGTTTTTATCAGCTTATAAGAACTAGCTTTTTAATTTAAGAATAAACTAATTAAATGGTGTAATTATAATTTTGTTTTGTCTTTTAATTATTTTTATTTTTATATCATCATGGAATTTTATATTGTAGATCAGCAAGTTGATGGTCAAACAATCCTATATTTAACAGAAGATGATTTAAAAGATTTAAATATGAAAATTGGACCGAGAAAGAAAATTATGCAGCTTATTAAAAGTCATACACCAACAGTGGTAAGACTATTTTTAGCAAAGATCTTTACTTTCTCTATCGAAATTTTTATGTTGACTAACAGAATGAATTTTCAGATTGTAATTGATGCATCATCAAAACTCTCAATTTCTGAAGATATTTCTCAAGATAATGAAAATCAATTAAAACAAAAAGTTACTATAGAAGAAAGACAACAGGAAATAGATGTTCAAGAAGGAACATCTACCACTAGTATTACTTCTGAAGTTAATTCTCTTGTAAATAATCAAGAGGTATGTTATTTTCAAGACTAATGTACTTGTTTTGCATTAAAATTTATTAAAAATATATTTATAATTTCTCGTTATTTTTCTGTTTATAATAGGATGAATTCACAGCAGCATTAATAAAAGATTTAGTGCAAAATTATGACAACAAATATTGCCATAATAAAAAAAGAAAGTATTTTTCTATAAAAGAAAAATTAGAAGAAGGTGTTAACCAAGAAGCCAGGAAAATGCTGGTACAGATAACAGTAGCAGAACTGATTAAACGACATGGATAGTATGTACATATATTTCAAAATTTTTAATCTTGCTAGGTGTTTGTTTTGTAATTACATTTTATTTAATACAGCTACCCTAGTTCAAGACTTAAATCAGAAGTAGCAAGAGCAATTGTTGCTGCGTATCCAAACCTTGGCTCAACAGTTTTAAAAGAAGTACATATATGGTTTAAATATTATATATATAATTCTCACAGAATCCTAGCTATATTGTATAAGAGACATATTTATATTGCTTTTTTTATTTCAGCTTGCATTTTATGATAATAAAACTAATCAAGGGTTTATCGAATATAGATTAAAAGCAAATCGAGTCACTTTGTCTCCTAACAAAAAAAAACAAAAGATACAAAGTTCTCAATTATCTTATAATGTTAAACAAAGTTCAAAAAAGAACATCCTTCAGCCTCTCCTGCAAAATCCGTTGTCTGTTGATGATATGGCAATAAAAGTAATAGTTGAAAATCTTTTTGTTTTTTTGATAAAATAAAGAGTTTTTTGCATGTAATTCTATTATTTTTTCTTTTTATTTTTAGGTCTCTGAACTCAAATTTAAAACATCAAATGCCGCCAACAAAGATTTAATTTTTCAACTTATGGATGAGACGAGATATAACAGACAAAAAGCTATTGCAGATAAGGAGGAAGGAACGGCTTGAGTAACAGAGGTGTTGGAGAAATTCCCTCGCTTCAAAGATTACAATGGAGAATTGGTGAGGATTTTTGCTGTATAATTATTAGTTTTTCCAAATAAAAATAATTACTTCTTTCTGTCAACATTAAAATAAATTTTAATAGAAAAATTTATCTATCGTAATATGTATATAAATCTATGTTCTGATTTTCAGATCGAGCAAGAATTCTCGGCAATGTATCCAAATAAAGATGGCTTATTTATTGCTACATTTCCTTCAATTTACACACCACGTATATTGAAGTATGTCGAACTGTATAAGCCTCATCTCTTAGATGATATGGAAAAATACGATGGTAAGATTCAATTTTTATATAAATTCTAATTGTACATAAATATGATTAATGTTTCTTTAATTTCTTTCCTATATAGATAATTTGAAAGCGTTATTGTTACTGGTCGAAATCCTGCCTGTTCCAAACCATGCAAAAAAAAGGAAAAAAGTTAGTATTGTTTTGGTTTAAAATATGTAAATAAACAAATTCTCTTTTATTATATCGAAATTTGTTTTTCTGTAGATACGTCAGGTAGAAGAGGTTGTATAATCTCAAAAAATATACCCAATGAAGCACTCTTTATATTTGTCCATGTAAGTAATAATTTTTTTATAATTCATTTTTTCAATATGTTTTTATTTCTTTATTTGCTTTTTCTCATTTCTTTTTTCTCATTTGTTTTAGCCTGGCCATGACATCTTAGACAGCTCAAAACCTAGCACACGTAAGCAGCCATTTTTGATCTGCGCAGCCCGTCCTAACCAAAAGAATAGAGCTATGTTCATAAGAGTGGACAATCAGTTATTTTCTGTTCCTTCTGAGCCTCTTAAAGCATTTGACATACTTGTCAAATTGCATTTTTGCTTTGACATCGCTTACGCTTCCGAACTGACGAATTTTTATAATTTCATCACTGGATGCGTATTTCGTATGAATCTTCCAAGAGGAATATGTGACACACTAAATAATTCATTAATGAATATTAATTTCGGCCCTGCGCAAGAAGGATTTTTACAAGAAGAATTTTCTGATGATTTACCTCAGTAAAGTAAAATACACTGATTTTTCTAATGTCTTATTAAATATATAGTTATGTGATTTTATCCTTTATATCGTGTACGTAGATTTATTGCCAAACGTTTCGGCCATAATTTTGGCCATCCTCAGTGGTGTTACAAAATTGCAATCAAATTGTCCTTAAAGTCATAGCTCTACAAATAACATAAATTTCGTTTAAATGTTTTACAATAATTAATTAAGAATTCTCACATGTATCGCTTGGAAGCACAGTCGATTTTTTGAAATCTCTCAGTAAAAAAATTTTTTGGTTCTGTTTTAAATATGTGACAATATATGAGATTGTTTAAAGTTTAAGAATTAGCAGTT
>NW_012026800.1:3983168-3984961 GCF_000956235.1 Wasmannia auropunctata
TTAAGAGTTGCGACTCATGTTTGAAGAATTACCCTACGTATCTTAGTAAACTTAAGAAAGAATGTGAAATAAATAACATTGATTCGAGTCAAATTAGAACTGTTATTTACGATGTAAACAAACAATATCTCTCTGGAATAATCACTCATAGAAATTTGTAAATTTTCACAATGGCAAATAATCCATACCCCACCAGGCGTTTGCTAGACCTGTGTGAAATACCTTTTACCCTTCGCGATAAAGCACAACTTGATTGTATTCGCACCGAAGTATGTATGAGAACTGGAGCGCAACTTTGCTTACACTGCGGAAATGTTTGCAAAGACTGTGGCAGAACTTATGTACCAAACGATTTTATAATGAAAAAGCATTACCTCGTACATGGCGAATATGAATACCCTTGTACCTACTGTAAGAGCCCTCTGTTCGTGAAACGACCTCTTGAAAACTGTGAAGAGTGTCTGAAAATTTACCCGGAATATATTCTGGCACTCAGAGACAGCTGGCGTAGTTATCATGTTCTTGATAAAATCAGGATTATTAGATACGATATAAATTATCAAAATCTATCTTTTATATACTATAGAGCAAGAAGATAATTCATTACACGATTAATTCTATTACCTTTTTTATATAACCTCTTACTTATAACCATAATCGATAATGTTTATAACGCTTTCAATAGAAAACCTAGGAAAAGAAATCGCTTTGAATTTGATACCTTTTAAATACTATGATAGAGATAAGTTAATATGTACCCGTTCTAGTATATGCATAACAAATGATGGCACCAAACGAATTTGTTTGATTTGCGGAAGTATTTGTAAAGATTGTAATAAAAACTCTGTACCCGGAGATTATGTAATAGACTGGCACGAGCTAGTATACGGCGATTACAATTATCATTATTGCACTGAATGCAAGAAATCATTTAGTGAAGAACGATTTATCACGAATTGTAAGGAATGTAACGAAAGTTATCCGAGCTACGTAACAGCGCTTAGAAAAAGCTGGGATAACATTAATACCACGCGTGATACGATAAAAGCCATCATTTTTGACAACAATATTATTTGCTATAGACTTAACGATTAGTACACTAATATATTACTCTCATTTTTGAATGAAACTAATCTCGTATAATCTTGTTAATACACACATTATATTAACATATGTATCCACTTACATGTATGCTTAACGACAATAATATATAAATGTAATCAACAATGTTCGATTCATTACACATACTTTTATTCTTATTCTATTATCTCTTATTCTATTATCTTTTTCTTATTAGATTATCTTACATCTTATCTCATTGAAAAAAAAAAAAAAAAAAAAAATTTTGACTCAAACATCGTTGAAGATATTAAAACTGTTTACTTAATATTATATTTAGTATAGTTATTTCGCTTATTGTTACAGACCATGCCTATACTCGTCTTGGTCTTTTTATACATAAATCCTGTCGTCTCCCTTATCGGATTCGATTGCAGTGGTCAACACCTAAATGTTACCACCATATCTTTGCTCGATGTTGACGAATGTGGTTTTCAAGTACACCAACCGAATACCACTGAAGTTTATATACAACTACTACAGTTAGCAGAATACAATTATGCTGACGTTATCCAGTGCAAAGTGGAGATTTCAAGAACGATTTCTCATTGTGGGATGCATTCTCACAACTCTGCGGTGCACAACGGAAGAGCTGAATACCTATACGAGACTGGACACACTCAGTGCATGAGATTACTCCAGGATGGAACCTTTTCCCTTGAACCGAATGTCTA
>NW_012026800.1:3984981-3986013 GCF_000956235.1 Wasmannia auropunctata
ATGTATGCTATACGAAGTTATCGTACGTTTGAATGGTGGAAACGCCGCGAACGCAAGGATACGACGTTTCCGAGCTTCAAACGGCGAGAATCGACGTTTGAGCGGTGGGAACGTCGCGGGCGCTCGGATCCGGCGGTTCCGCGCTTCGCACGTCGAGATTCGACGTTTGAATGGTGGAAACGCCGCGAACGCAAGGATACGACGTTTCCGAGCTTCAAACGGCGAGAATCGACGTTTGAGCGGTGGGAACGTCGCGGGCGCTCGGATCCGGCGGTTCCGCGCTTCGCACGTCGAGATTCGACGTTTGAATGGTGGAAACGCCGCGAACGCAAGGATACGACGTTTCCGAGCTTCAAACGGCGAGAATCGACGTTTGAGCGGTGGGAACGTCGCGGGCGCTCGGATCCGGCGGTTCCGCGCTTCGCACGTCGAGATTCGACGTTTGAATGGTGGAAACGCCGCGAACGCAAGGATACGACGTTTCCGAGCTTCAAACGGCGAGAATCGACGTTTGAGCGGTGGGAACGTCGCGGGCGCTCGGATCCGGCGGTTCCGCGCTTCGCACGTCGAGATTCGACGTTTGAATGGTGGAAACGCCGCGAACGCAAGGATACGACGTTTCCGAGCTTCAAACGGCGAGAATCGACGTTTGAGCGGTGGGAACGTCGCGGGCGCTCGGATCCGGCGGTTCCAC
This sequence comes from Wasmannia auropunctata, assembly GCF_000956235.1. NCBI lineage: Eukaryota > Metazoa > Arthropoda > Insecta > Hymenoptera > Formicidae > Wasmannia > Wasmannia auropunctata. The sequence goes on from NW_012026800.1 coordinate 3,985,676, forward strand.
TGAGTCGACAAGGCACACAGGGGATATTTGAATGGTGGAAACTGTGACGTCCTGGTGAACCGAACTCCTGTTCGTTTCCTGCAGAGCGTCGTTTTGTGGGTCCTTCGCTGGCGGTTAAGAGGGTTAAAACCTCAGGATTATTTACTGGACGTCCGAATGATGACGAAGCCTCGGGATTGATCGGAATGGAGTGCAATAACTTGTAGAATTTTAAAGTATTTGCAAGCGACTTTATTGAGATTCAGAGCTCGGATCTGAGCCTCTCTACTTCGAATCCGCTCTCTGATCTACGCAACAACGATCAGAGAAGGTCCTTTTATAAGCATTTTACAATAAGA
>NW_012026800.1:3986033-3987587 GCF_000956235.1 Wasmannia auropunctata
CCTTTTTTCCATGCTTAATTTATGTTTTTCAATGCTTTAATTCATTTACAGAATTGCGTCTCATATTACGAAGACGTCTCGTATATTGGGAAGAAGATTCGCTGTAACAACCACTAATTTTAAATATCTGGATATTGGAATCAGCGTTGGACCTATATTTCATGTGAAAATACTTATTGGTGACAACCGAGGCAATTATATTATCCTGCCTTATGGAATGTGGAGGATGTACATCGAGAGACGTATGGACATTGAACAATTTCTGCAGTCAAGCGTCCCGTCTTCGCTACGAATTCAAGATTTAGTTATAGATCTCGTAAAAATACGCAATGATAATATTGTTAAATTGACGCTGAATGATACTTGTATGTTCATGAAACCGTCGACTATGCTTTTTATATTCGAACTCGAACATTGCGTTGAGCATGCATACTTAAATTTAAATCAAAATACGGACGCCGTTAGTAATAAGTTTAAGCATTTCGTCGATTATTTACGTCACAATTATATTGTGAATAAAGACGATGCGATAAATATTTTGCATATGGTATATGATAAAACGTCGCTTATTGAATGTGAACTCATAGCTTACGCGTCAGATCATATTGTGCACGATGCGTTCCATAATTAATTATGTATTAAATATATACATTATGTGTTAAATGTATTAATCATGTGCTAAATATATATACATTGTCTGTTAAATATACATTATGTGTTAAATTTTTTTCGTTTCTTATCTCTTCGTCGAATTACATCGCGCGCGAAAATCATGGGTGAGACGGAGATACCGCGGGAGTGAGAGAGAAAGAAAATTGCAACGGGCCTGTGCTGGAACCCTCTTTCGCGACCCCGCGTCTAGTTATACCTATGTGTTATCATTTACCGTTGTATGGAGATGTGTCAACGTTAATATGTTGTGGTAAGTATCTAGATGCTTTGTCCTCACAAAATTATCGCGACGTGGAGATGTAGTGGTAGGTATAACATGTACCTAGATGTTTGCACATTGAGATGCAGAAGTAATTATAACGTGTGTTTGAATGCTAGCGCATTTAATTTTTATCTTTCTCGGGTACGAACATCTCTGACTGCAGTTTGAGTTTTAGTGTCAGTCCATCATGTTCCATCCATTCAGACGGAGCCCTGCTTCTTGCATGCTATCGTTGGCAAAATTGTTAAGTTCTCGCGAAATTGGAAATAAAACATTATTAAAAGACCACAACAATTTTGACGAACATTTATCGTTTTGCTTTATTCATCAGACTGCAAAATCACATTGCGTTTTTGATATGAAAATTTGGGAGTGTTTCATGATGGATGCTGATGAGAGGGAAGACGCATGGATGGCTGGTATACATCAGAGGATTCTGGCTGAGGAGCTTCGACAATTGCTGGTAAGTACGAAAGCAATTACTCTCAGATAAAATCAATGTTTTTTATAGGATAGAAACGATGTTTTGTTTCTTTCAGCGTGACATTCTGAGTAGCGACGATGACGACGAGGAAGACGATGATGGCAACGAAGCGAGGGCGAGGATGCCTCCGTGGGTA
>NW_012026800.1:3987607-3988665 GCF_000956235.1 Wasmannia auropunctata
AGATTAAAAATGAAAATAATTAAACTATTTAAGAGAGATTTAAAATGCAGAATAAACATTAAAAAAGCAAAGAATTATTTATTTTTATTTTCAATCTTATTTTTCATCATTATCTGAACGATAAAAAAACTTAGTAAAATAAGAACGTTTGTTAACATTTTATTATTTGAGATCAAATAATATTATTATTTCGTATACATCTTTATTGCTCGTCATTTGGCTGTTACCCTTTTATTTTTTGCATAGCATATAACGAATCTGACTTTATTATTTAAAATTTAAGATGATACAAGAATAAATAAGTGTACATTTTTTCGTTTACACTCAATAACTTGAAATTAAATTATATTGTTATTCCTTAAATATCTTGATTGCTCGTCATTTGGCCGTTACTTTTTCCATTTTATATTTAATTTATTAATAAAATTAACTTTAAAAATTAAACTAATTTTTAAAAATATATTTTATTTATATATGCATATGTAATTTTATTTTTATATACACATATAAATACATATATTTATTGTCTTAATATATGTCTAGTTATATCCTTATACTTTTTAACAGTATTTCTGCTTTTATATATATTATAGTTAACGAACGGATATAACGTACATTCAAGTGAATGCTCCAACGTCTCTGTAACATAAACATATATTTAATTATTTATCTTTTGTGCATTAATTTCTCATAATAATGTTAATAAAATGCTTAACTCACAACAATAATTTTCGAGCTTTTAATTTGTATTTATATTCTTGTTTGAATTCGTATTTATATTTTTGTTCGATTTCGTATTATTCGTCTTTTTAGTATATTTAGTTGACATTCTTTTTGCTATTTTATACATAAAGTTATTTGAATCTACATCAATCTTTCTGCTGAGGATGTTATTTATAAATTTGCACCATGCTTTAATAAATTCTTGAGCTGTTATCATTACTAATGCTTCTTTTAAATGTGTGCATTGCATATGACAAGATAGAAAACATTGATTTTCTAAAATCTTCGTCGTCTTTTCAAATAGTTTGACTTCATGGCATATTTCTATAAATTGC
>NW_012026800.1:3988685-3989275 GCF_000956235.1 Wasmannia auropunctata
AAAGCGCCGCTGCGCATGATTGTGGACATGGCCACAGATACAAGGACGGTCGCCTTTTACAACTAGGGTAAGTATTTTATACATAGCTATCCTTTCTTCATTCTATCTCTTTTTTACACAATTTTTTAAAAATATTTGGCTCCTTTGTCTGTTGCAGATGGCGACAGATATGCGGAGTTAACACTAAATATTCATTTTTTTCTTACATTTAACAATATAATTTTTTAAATAAGTATTTTTCATATTTTAATTCTATTATTCTATTTTCTTCTCCTCCTCTTCCTCTTCGCGAGCGATAACGGGTAAGGTGGGGCCCGTGCGCAACGGCGGCGGCGGCGAACGCGGCGAGCGCGAGCGCGAGCGCGGTTCCCCTTTCCCCGCGATACCCGCATCTACGACGCGGTTCCCTCGTCCCCGCGCATCCCGCATTTACGACGCGGTTCCCCCGTCTCCGCGGATCCCGGACCTACAACGCGGTTCCCCTCTCGCCGCGCATCCCGGACCTACAACGCGGTTCCCTCTCCCCGCGCATTCCGCACCCACAACGCGGTTCCCCCGTCCCCGCGGATCCCGGACCCACGACGCGGTTC
>NW_012026800.1:3989295-3989913 GCF_000956235.1 Wasmannia auropunctata
TTTTTTGACGGATCTCATCATTAGAGAAACGCACGAAAAACATTACCACACCGGTATACAAACAACTCTATATATGATTCGGCAGAGATTCTGGCTGCTCGACGGTCAGAATCAGGTACGTAAAATCGTGCGATCGTGTGTACGTTGTTTTCGTTTCAATTCTGAGACTATTAATTATAAAATGGGCGACCTACCCAAGGCTCGCGTTTGTAGTGCGTGTCCCTTCACTAATACGGGAGTCGATTTTTGCGGACCGTTCTACATTAAAGAGAAGAAACAACATAGAAATCGTAACCAGATTAAAGTCTACGAATGCGTTTTCATATGCATGGCCGTAAAAGCTGTACATCTAGAGGTGGTAAGCGATCTGACCACCGACGGATTTCTCGCGGCCTTACGACGTTTTATAGCCAGACAAGGCATCCCGATACACGTTTATTTCGACAACGGAACCAACTTTGTCGGAGCGAACAATCATTCGAAGGAACTATACGTTCTCTTCAATTCTGACGAACATAAAGATCGAATAAATCGATTTTCGACCGAACGTCGAATCACGTGGCATTTCATACCTCCCGTCGCTTCCCACTTCGGGGCATTCTGGGAGTCCACGGTTAA
>NW_012026800.1:3989933-3992051 GCF_000956235.1 Wasmannia auropunctata
TATCCCCTGTGTGCCTTGTCGACTCAGTATGGTGAAACGCCGCGAACGCAAGGATACGACGTTTCCGAGCTTCAAACGCGAGAATCGACGTTTGAGCGGTGGGAACGTCGCGGGCGCTCGGATCCGGCGGTTCGCGCTTCGCACGTCGAGATTCGACGTTTGAATGGTAAACGCCGCGAACGCAAGGATACGACGTTTCCGCTTCAAACGGCGAGAATCGACGTTTGAGCGGTGGGAACGTCGCGGGCGCTCGGATCCGGTTCGCGCTCGCACGTCGAGATTCGACGTTTGAATGGTGAAACGCCGCGAACGCAAGGATACGACGTTTCCGAGCTTCAAACGGCGAGAATCGACGTTTGACGGTGAAGCCGGGGTCGGATCCGGCGGTTCCGCGCTTCGCACGTCGAGATTCGACGTTTGAATGGTGGAAACGCCGCGAACGCAAGGATACGACGTTTCCGAGCTTCAAACGGCGAGAATCGACGTTTGAGCGGTGGGAACGTCGCGGGCGCTCGGATCCGGCGGTTCCGCGCTTCGCACGTCGAGATTCGACGTTTGAATGGTGGAAACGCCGCGAACGCAAGGATACGACGTTTCCGAGCTTCAAACGGCGAGAATCGACGTTTGAGCGGTGGGAACGTCGCGGGCGCTCGGATACGGCGGTTCCGCGCTTCGCACGTCGAGATTCGACGTTTGAATGGTAGAAACGCCGCGAACGCAAGGATACGACGTTTCCGAGCTTCAAACGGCGAGAATCGACGTTTGAGCGGTGGGAACGTCGCGGGCGCTCGGATCCGGCGGTTCCGCGCTTCGCACGTCGAGATTCGACGTTTGAATGGTTGAAACGCCGCGAACGCAAGGATACGACGTTTCCGAGCTTCAAACGGCGAGAATCGACGTTTGAGCGGTGGGAACGTCGCGGGCGCTCGGATCCGGCGGTTCCGCGCTTCGCACGTCGAGATTCGACGTTTGAATGGTAGAAACGCCGCGAACGCAAGGATACGACGTTTCCGAGCTTCAAACGGCGAGAATCGACGTTTGAGCGGTGGGAACGTCGCGGGCGCTGATCCGGCGGTTCCGCGCTTCGCACGTCGAGATTCGACGTTTGAATGGTGGAAACGCCGCGAACGCAAGGATACGACGTTTCCGAGCTTCAAACGGCGAGAATTTCGCACGTCGAGATTCGACGTTTGAATGGTGGAAACGCCGCGAACGCAAGGATACGACGTTTCCGAGCTTCAAACGGCGAGAATCGACGTTTGAGCGGTGGGAACGTCGCGGGCGCTCGGATCCGGCGGTTCCGCGCTTCGCACGTCGAGATTCGACGTTTGAATGGTAGAAAACGCCGCGAACGCAAGGATACGACGTTTCCGAGCTTCAAACGGCGAGAATCGACGTTTGAGCGGTGGGAACGTCGCGGGCGCTCGGATCCGGCGGTTCCGCGCTTCGCACGTCGAGATTCGACGTTTGAATGGTAGAAACGCCGCGAACGCAAGGATACGACGTTTTCGAGCTTCAAGCGGCGAGAATTCGTCGTTTGAGCGGTCGGAACGTCGCGGGCGCTCGTATCCCCTGTGTGCCTTGTCGACTCAGTCGACGTTTGAATGGTGAAACGCCGCGAACGCAAGGATACGACGTTTCCGAGCTTCAAACGGCGAGAATCGACGTTTGAGCGGTGGGAACGTCGCGGCGCTCGGATCCGGGGTTCGCTTCGCACGTCGAGATTCGACGTTTGATGTGAACGCGGATAGACGTTCCTTAACGCGAGAATCGACGTTGAGCGTGGAACGCGCGCGCTGGATCGCGGTTCGCGCTCGCACGAGACGACTTGATGTGAACGGCGACGAGATACGACGTGCCAACTCGACAGACGCGGGCTCGGATCCGGCGGTTCGCGCGCACGTCGAGATTCGACAAAAAGCCGGAACGCAAGGATACGAGTCGACAACGGAAATCGACGTTTGAGCGGTGGGAACGTCGCGGGCGCTCGGATCCGGCGGTTCGCGCTTCGCACGTCGAGATTCGACGTTTGAATGGTAGAAACGCCGCGAACGCAAGGATACGACGTTTCCGAGCTTCAAACGGCGAGAACTGAGTCGACAAGGCACACAGGGGATA
>NW_012026800.1:3992071-3994065 GCF_000956235.1 Wasmannia auropunctata
CGTGTTGTCGAGGAGCTTCTATTTACATTCGAGGAACTTAACACTTTCACTGTAGAAGTCGAGGGTATATTAAATTCGAGGCCTATTTCCTCTCTTTCCGCTGATCCTAATGATTTTTCGGCCCTTACACCTGCGCATTGCTTGATCGGCAGACCATTGACAAGTGTACCTGAGTCCGATCTCTCGTCTGTCCCAGCAAATCGTCTATCCACTTGGCAGGACATAACCAAAGTGCGACAAGATTTCTGGGCACGTTGGAGCTTGGAATATCTCAACGAACTCCAGGTTCGTCGCAAATGGAGCAAGGACGGAGAAAAAATCGACGTCAGAACAATCGCTCTCATCAAGGAGAAAGGCCTTCCGTGCTTGCAATGGGCCCTGGGCAAGGTCGTAGAGGTCCACCCCGGCGAAGATCGTGCGAACAGTCACTGTCAAGACGCGTGCGGGAACCTTAAAGCGACCAGTGAAGTGTCTTTGTCCACTTCCAGCGATGCGATAACCGTATAACTATATTTATATTCTGTCGATATTCTCTATCTGTATTCACGATTTATCCTGTCGATGTAAGCAGGCAAAATGTTAATTGATCGGTACCCTCTCAACGGGGGGAATATGTTGCGTATATAGTTGTTGCGTATATGTTAGTGGGCCCACTACGCAGTTCTATACATTCCGCGTCGCCGAGCGAAGCGGTAAGCAAACACGGCGGACAAACTATAAAGAAAGCATCCTTTGAATAAATAGATTAATAGCCGAGTTCGGCGCCAGCCGTATCGCGCGACGTCGCGACCGACGTCTCGTTCGACATGTTTATTTAAACACAAAAAAAAGAGAAAGCGGCAGGACCACATGTGTCTCGCATGAGTCATGATTGGCCCATGCTCACCGAGAGTTTCCCTATATAAGGGACAGCCCCGATGCGCCTAGTCAGATACGATTTTCATAGCGAAGCGTACGCATAAGAAAACGTTAACCGAGTTCTCGAAGTTACAGTGAGGCCGAGTCCTCCGCGAAACAATAAGAGGCCAATTCCTCTCGTAGCACAGAGGCCGAGTCCTCTCGTAGAACAGAGGCCGAGTCCTCTCGTAAAATCGAGGCCGAGTCCTCTCGTAAAATCGAGGCCGAGTCCTCTCGTAAAACCGAGGCCGAGTCCTCGCACATATCGATACTAAAGAGGCCGAGTCCTCTCATAGAGGCCGAGTCCTCTCGTCTCATATTATATTCTTGACGCGACCGATTTCGTGTATATATTTCTGTGTATTAAACAAGTCATAGTACTAATAAACATTTTTTAAAAAACTAATACGTGGAGTGACCTTCCCCGTATATACGATCCAGTTACGCTGTCGGAACGCGCAGTGATCAAGTTGTAAGTTAGCACGTAAAATAAAGTCATTGTGTTAAACGGTGTAACTGTGCATCACTTCAACACCCGCCACTACGAGTCCTTCCACGTTACACCCCTGCCACGGTGTAACATTGGTGTCAGAAGTGGGATTGCAGGAGCGATCCCAGGGAAGAGACTCACGAAGCCGACAAACGGAAAATCTGTAAGTCTAAAAACAAATATTATTAAAATTCAGTCTACTGGCACGACCATAGACAAATTCATAATCAGCGCGACATATATTGCCGCTGTATACGCCGATTGAATGCAAGCCGCAGCATAATAAAAGCCGGCATTGCGAAAGGCGAGAAAAAAACGGACGGAGATAAGACGCGCAATCGAAGAATTGCACGAACTCCCGCGTCGCACAAAAAATATATCTTGGAGGAGAGATCCGGAGCATCTACTGCCAAATTCCACGAGTGGTCAACGCCGCAGCAGCTTTAAAGGTGCCACGGACCTGACTACCAGGCTCGTCAAACTTTCGTGTTATTTTTTAGTCCAGTGTTTTCAACGCCATCTAAAAGTTTACCCTCGGAAAAATTAGAACTAAATAGCAATATGGCGTTATCAGTCGGTAAAAATGTACACTTATTTATTCTTATAT
>NW_012026800.1:3994085-4000084 GCF_000956235.1 Wasmannia auropunctata
TTTTCTAACGAGCAGGCTGCAAAATAGGAACGTGAGCATTGGCACAGCCATCAATCGTTCTCTTTGCGCGGCTAGCGAGTTTTGAACAAGCCATCTGCACAGACGTGTCAGAATTGGTTGCAAACCATCGACCGTCAGTGTCGAGTTGCTTGTCGACAGACCCGTCAAATTGGGCAACCTTAGACAGTCTGCTTCAAGTGACCTTTCACTCTAACCACTCTTTTCTTTCTTTCTTTTCTCTTGCTTTTACTAACTATTGCTATATCTTTCGCTCTGTATAACCTTACTCCCTTAATTTCAGGTGTGGGTAAGTTTAATAGCGTTTATTGTTTTCTGCTTCATTATTCAGGTGTTGGGATTCGTACAATTACATCTCTCATTAATTTGATTTAACTTCGCATCGACTCACTGTAAGCAATACTCAATAATTTCTGACGTTTTATTTGATCTTTTGATATTCGCCATTAATTATAAATCTGCGTATACAAAACTTTGCATCTTGAAGGCCCTTCAGATCCCACACTTATTCAATAATATTCTGTAAATCACTGCATCATGAAACATTGAATATCGATATGTATTGATTTAATAAAATAAACTTTATATAATTCTAATTCTGTCTAACCTAACTAGAGAAACCTTGCGGATAACCTATCTAGCGTCGACACATTATCGACTGAAGAAACCTTTGAATTACAGCAATATATTACCGACTGAAGAAACTTTTGAATTATATATCTTGCAGCGATACATTACCGACTGAAGAAACTTCTGAATCACATCGATACATTACCGACAGAGGTAACCTAGTGGATAACGTATTTAATAATGGTACATTATCGACGGCAAAACACCTTCAATTGATAACATTCGAGTAGCCATCGGACATTTAACACCGATCGGTCAAAGTCTGTTTCATCAATTGGTTGTGAAATTAGCTAAATAAATAAAATAAACTTCGCTTTTCGAAATCCAATAAAAGGATTATTACTGAGTTTGATATTCATTCACCGCCTCAATCCCTTCGTCTCAGATCGTCTCTGGCTCTCGCACCCCTGGGTATTGCCGCATAGGTAGCCCTTAAATATAGAGAGCACCCGTCTCTGTGGAGCCGAGGCATCCATTGAGAAGGTAAGTCTTTCATGTTCAAATTTAAAAGGATTGGCTTAGGTGTAAAGTAAAGATAAATGGTGGCAGCGGTTTTCTTTTATTATCATAATTGCAATTTTTCGTGATTTCTTTATTAATCCGCTCAACCAAGAATTGACAGTAACTTCAATTATTACTTTCAATCATTGATAAACAGATATTTGAGAAGCAACCCTTTTGAGACGTAACAATACGACGTTTCCGAGCTTCAAACGGCGAGAATCGACGTTTGAGCGGTTATCCCCTGTGTGCCTTGTCGACTCAGTTGGGAACGTCGCGGGCGCTCGGATCCGGCGGTTCCGCGCTTCGCACGTCGAGATTCGACGTTTGAATGGTAAACGCCGCGAACGCAAGGATACGCTTTCCATTAAACGGCGAGAATCGACGTTGAGCGGTGGGAACGTCGCGGGCTCCGGCGGTTCGCGCTTCGCACGTCGAGATTCGACGTTTGAATGGTGAAACGCGCGAACGCAAGGATACGACGTTTCCGAGCTTCAAACGGCGAGAATCGACGTTTGAGCGTGGGAACGTCGCGGGCGCTCGGATCCGGCGGTTCCGCGCTTCGCACGTCGAGATTCGACGTTTGAATGGTGAAACGCCGCGAACGCAAGGATACGACGTTTCCGAGCTTCAAACGGCGAGAATCGACGTTTGAGCGGTGGGAACGTCGCGGGCGCTCGGATCCGGCGGTTCCGCGCTTCGCACGTCGAGATTCGACGTTTGAATGGTGGAAACGCCGCGAACGCAAGGATACGACGTTTCCGAGCTTCAAACGGCGAGAATCGACGTTTGAGCGGTGGGAACGTCGCGGGCGCTCGGATCCGGCGGTTCCGCGCTTCGCACGTCGAGATTCGACGTTTGAATGGTGGAAACGCCGCGAACGCAAGGATACGACGTTTCCGAGCTTCAAACGGCGAGAATCGACGTTTGAGCGGTGGGAACGTCGCGGGCGCTCGGATCCGGCGGTTCCGCGCTTCGCACGTCGAGATTCGACGTTTGAATGGTGGAAACGCCGCGAACGCAAGGATACGACGTTTCCGAGCTTCAAACGGCGAGAATCGTCGCGGGCGCTCGGATCCGGCGGTTCCGCGCTTCGCACGTCGAGATTCGACGTTTGAATGGTGAAACGCCGCGAACGCAAGGATACGACGTTTCCGAGCTTCAAACGGCGAGAATCGACGTTTGAGCGGTGGGAACGTCGCGGGCGCTCGGATCCGGCGGTTCGCGCTTCGCACGTCGAGATTCGACGTTTGAATTGAAACGCCGCGAACGCAAGGATACGACGTTTCCGAGCTTCAAACGGCGAGAATCGACGTTTGAGCGGTGGGAACGTCGCGGGCGCTCGGATCCGGCGGTTCGCGCTTCGCACGTCGAGATTCGACGTTTGAATGGTGAAACGCCGCGAACGCAAGGATACGACGTTTCCGAGCTTCAAACGGCGAGAATCGACGTTTGAGCGGTGGGAACGTCGCGGGCGCTCGGATCCGGCGGTTCCGCGCTTCGCACGTCGAGATTCGACGTTTGAATGGTGAAACGCCGCGAACGCAAGGATACGACGTTTCCGAGCTTCAACGGCGAGAATCGACGTTTGGAGCGGTGGGAACGTCGCGGGCGCTCGGATCCGGCGGTTCCGCGCTTCGCACGTCGAGATTCGACGTTTGAATGGTGGAAACGCCGCGAACGCAAGGATACGACGTTTCCGAGCTTCAAACGGCGAGAATCGACGTTTGAGCGGTGGGAACGTCGCGGGCGCTCGGATCCGGCGGTTCCGCGCTTCGCACGTCGAGATTCGACGTTTGAATGGTGGAACGCCGGGCGGATACGACGTTTCCGAGCTTCAAACGGCGAGAATCGACGTTTGAGCGGTGGGAACGTCGCGGGCGCTCGGATCCGGCGGTTCCGCGCTTCGCACGTCGAGATTCGACGTTTGAATGGTGAAACGCCGCGAACGCAGATACGACGTTTCCGAGCTTCAAACGGCGAGAATCGACGTTTGAGCGGTGGGAACGTCGCGGGCGCTCGGATCCGGCGGTTCCGCGCTTCGCACGTCGAGATTCGACGTTTGAATGGTGGAAACGCCGCGAACGCAAGGATACGACGTTTCCGAGCTTCAAACGGCGAGAATCGACGTTTGAGCGGTGGGAACGTCGCGGGCGCTCGTATCCCCTGTGTGCCTTGTCGACTCAGTTCGCACGTCGAGATTCGACGTTTGAATGGTGAAACGCCGCGAACGCAAGGATACGACGTTTCCGAGCTTCAAACGGCGAGAATCGACGTTTGAGCGGTGGGAACGTCGCGGGCGCTCGGATCCGGCGGTTCCGCGCTTCCCGTGGTTGCGTATTGAAACGCCGCGAACGCAAGGATACGACGTTTCCGAGCTTCAAACGGCGAGAATCGACGTTTGAGCGGTGGGAACGTCGCGGGCGCTCGGATCCGGCGGTTCCGCGCTTCGCACGTCGAGATTCGACGTTTGAATGGTGGAAACGCCGCGAACGCAAGGATACGACGTTTCCGAGCTTCAAACGGCGAGAATCGACGTTTGAGCGGTGGGAACGTCGCGGGCGCTCGGATCCGGCGGTTCCGCGCTTCGCACGTCGAGATTCGACGTAAGTAAGCCGCGAACGCAAGGATACGACGTTTCCGAGCTTCAAACGGCGAGAATCGACGTTTGAGCGGTGGGAACGTCGCGGGCGCTCGGATCCGGCGGTTCCGCGCTTCGCACGTCGAGATTCGACGTTTGAATGGTGAAACTCCGCGCTTCGCACGTCGAGATTCGACGTTTGAATGGTGGAAACGCCGCGAACGCAAGGATACGACGTTTCCGAGCTTCAAACGGCGAGAATCGACGTTTGAGCGGTGGGAACGTCGCGGGCGCTCGGATCCGGCGGTTCCGCGCTTCGCACGTTGTGACGTGTCCAAAATTTCTTTTCATACTTATATATTTTATTGTTTTATCCACTAATTATTTTATCGGGGTGTGACGTCCCGTCTAAAAATTTCATTCTATTATCCGACCGATTCGATTTGATCCGACAAAACACAAAAATACGTAATCTTTTATTATTATTCTTTTATATTTATTCTACATATATTCTATATACTCACATATATATGTAACTTGCGAAATAAGCCGAGGTAGGCGCAGAATATCAATTACTTAATCCTTGCTAAATTAACTTTAAACTCACTCACTCGCAAGATGCAAACGATTTGGAACCTAAAAACACTATCCGAGGAATGACAATGACGTCACTATAAAAATCTGATAACGAACAATAAGTTTTTCATGTCTCGTTGCAAAGCTTTCTTCAACCTCTATTAAATCTCCTAATTGACCTTTTATCTAAAACATATATTAATTGTTTAAATAATTCAATGTTATCAAAATTTGTAATCAACAATATAATTTTATATCAGAAATCCATTAGTTGAAGCAAGCTCTGTACTTCCGATAATAAGCGTCAGGACCGTATCTCTCATAGTTTGTGAGATAACGAGGGCATATGTCTGTCCTTCTCGCACTCATTCGATACGTAAAATTTTCCATGACAACTAACCATATATTTTTATGCGACCAATCGCCGGAACAGGCAAGGTTAAGTGAATTCCATAATAAAAACGACCATCGTAACTCCTACCGTTTAGGAGATATCAAAGATTTAAAGATTACTAAAACGTTAAAATAATTTTCATAATTAACAATAGTATTTTATTTCATGAATCAACAGTCTAGAGGAAATAAATCAATTCGACTATAAGAACGGTTGTCGTAACTGTTACCGTTTGGAAGTTATTGATTTTTCAAGATTAATGCATCCTCAGTTTTCTTTCAAAATAATTAATGACAATTAACTATAATATTTTATTTGACTAATCAATAGCTCACAAAAAACTAAGCATCTTTCATAATGGGAACCATAGTCGTAACTCCTTTCATTTAGAAGTTATAAACGTTTAAAGGATATATCATTCCTCAGTACTCTTGAAATAATTGGTTATAATTAACCATAAGATTTTATTTGATTAATTGATAGGTTGGAAGAGGCCAAATAACTTTCGTAATAAGACCAACAGTCGTATCTCTTACCGTTTGAAAGATATAAATTTTTGAAAGATTGAATATCGGTCGATGTTCGTCTAACGTAAGGGGCTCTTATGCAAACCCCGTGTTGTCTGTCATTGTCTCACAGTGCTAAACTTCTAAATTTAATTTAAAATACAAGGAATAGAGATCAAGGAACCAAATTTTGTGAGGATACACAGTAAAGCAAGCACTACAAGATAGCGTATCAAAATTTTCAAGAATAAGAACCGGACGACATTGTTAACTTAGCCAATGCTGATTAACAATTGAATAACTTCTTTCCTATAAGAGTAAACTGCATACTCCCTTATATTAAATTAAACGGCAAAACCTCGCGAACACGAATAACTAAAAATCAATTGACCTTGATAGTCAAAATTTAAATTTTCAAAATTTGTTATAAACAAAAAATTCGACAATAAATCCCAGATTAGCCTAACAATATTTCCGGGCCTATAACGAGTTCAACCGACCCAAAAATCAATTAATTAACTAATTATTAATTTATTTAAATTTTAAACAAAATTTTCACTATTCAAAATTTTAACTTTTACGACCGATTATGCGGCCCTGTACAACTCCGAGCTCTCTCCGATGCTTAGTTCTCGAGATATCGCCAATTTTGAAAAGTCACTATTCGGAGCGGTGGGGAACGTCGCGGGCGCTCGGATCCGGCGGTTCCGCGCTTCGCACGTCGAGATTCGACGTTTGAATGGTGGAAACGCCGCGAACGCAAGGATACGACGTTTCCGAGCTTCAATGAGTC
>NW_012026800.1:4000104-4001004 GCF_000956235.1 Wasmannia auropunctata
ATGAAGGATGTCATCGCCGAAGCCAATGCAGCCGGACACAAGATAAGACGAGTACGTTCAGACAACGCCAAGGTGTTTATCGGAAAGGATATGAAGAAAATACTTCGAGAGCATTCGATCTTCCATGAGACATCAACGACATACTGTCCGGAACAAAATGGACGCGCAGAACGTCAGAACCGGACCATAGTTGAAATGGCAAGAACAATAATGGCCGGAGCTGAATTGCCTCAAGGGCTATGGGGTGAAGCTGTTAACACAGCTGCTCACATTCGAAACCTTATTCCGCTGGAAAGATTAGGTGAAAGAACTCCGATGAAACTATGGACTGATAAAAAGCCGGACGTCTCATATTTGCGCATTATAGGCAGCAAGGCATATGTGCTCATTAACGAGAAACGCTCAAAGTTTGAGAAGAAGAGTCAAGAATTGGTATTAGTTGGTTACGCATGGAAACAAAAGGCCTACCGCGTTTGGCAACGCGGGACTCGGAAGGTAATTGTTAGTCGTGACGTAAGGATCATTGAGCCTAATCCTAAGCAACAGGCAATCGTCGTAACAACAGAGTCGAAAGACGAAGATGAAGATGATACATTGGACAGCGACTCACCGAGCAACTTTGAAACCTGTAAATCAGATTTGTCAACATCAATGAGCGATGAAGCTAAGTCAGACAAAGAAGATTTAATCGACAATATTAGTTCTCGAACACGCAGCAAATCACAACAAATCAAGGCTGATGGTATTGAAGACCCTACACGACGCAGCAAGTCACAACAAATCAAAACTGACAATATTGCAGATCGAACACGAAGCAAGGGCACGTTGAACATTACTACAGCAGCAAGTGCATATATAGCGGATATCACGATTCCAACTACTGTCGTAGAAGCAAAATCA
>NW_012026800.1:4001024-4007543 GCF_000956235.1 Wasmannia auropunctata
TGTAACGCATCGTACACAATATGATCTGGTGCATAAACTATTATTTCACAATCAACAAGCGAAGTTTTATCATACATTTTACGCAAAATATTTATCGCATCACCTTTATTCACGATACAATTTGATGTAAATAAACGACAAACTGCTTAAACTTATTACTAACGGCGTCTGTATTTTGACTTAAATCAAAGTATACAAGCTCAACGCAATGTTCAAGTTCGAATATAAAAATCATAGTTGACGGTTTCATGTACATGCAAGTTTCACGCAGTGTTAATTTTACAATATTTTCATTACGTATTTTTACAAGTTCTACAACCAGGTCTTGAATTGTTAGCGATGACGGAACGCTTGACTGCAGAAATCGCTCAATGTCCATACGTCTCTCGATCTTCCACAATCCGTAAGGCCACCAGTTAGATATTTTATACGCGTCAAAGATAAAAATGGACGTGTCACCATTCTCACACACACGTCACATCTGAATGTTGCAGGAATACCATGAAGGCACACAGTATAAAATCGCTATCGAACCGCCTATCGAACGGATACCCCTGTTCTGTCGAACTGCCTGTCGAACCGATATCCCTGTTCTGTCGCATTGCCTGTCAAACCGATACCCCTATTCTGTCGAACTGCCTGTCATACCGATACCGCTCTTCTGTCTATCAGTCTTAACTACAAAGAAATCACATTCTTTCGTTTGCAATCAGCATCAGTTAAATATTTACATACACATATTTACATACACATGAAATTTTAAGAACATGCGATACATTCTCTCTTACTCACACACGCACACAATTACCTTGTAAAGATTCGATGACTCCTGTAGCTTTGTGAGAAAGACAGAATTTCCATTTCGATTAACGTTTATTTTAATAAATTTTCGTCAGTTTCAATGCAGACTTTATTACTGACTGACACAGATTATTATTTAGTTAATTCTTTATTTTACATAACGTGTCACTTCAACATTTCACACTCGATTCACATATTCGATTCACATACGAACAATTCACTGGAAGAAATAACGAGAAATCTACTAATGCATTTATCCGTTACGTACTTTACAATTACTGTTGATTAATTATCCGTCCACTGAAACATCACACAAAACACACGGCGATTTATTAATACACAACCTGTTCCATCAAGGATAGCATGCAGTCGACAAATTTTAATATCGAATTTATTAGTTAATTATTATCAATCCGTATCGATTAATTATTTGTCGACTAAAGAAATCACTTGAAAAAAGAAACACACGACGCGTGCACTCAATGAAAGCAAGCAGTCGACTTTAATATCGAATTTATTAATTATTATCATTCCGTGTTTATTCGTATCTATTCGTGTCTATTAATTATTCGTCGACTGAAAAATCACTCGAAGAAAGAAATACGCGACAATTTACTAACACACGACAATTCACTGACATACGAGACGTTCACTCGATCATAGCAAGCAATGCGCTCTGATTGTGATATTTCAACTAATCACATGTTCGCGTTTCGACAGCGCTGCAAACATAACCAATAAAATCAGTCGATTGCATGTTATCGTCGAGTGAACGCCTCATGTGTCAGTAAATCGTCGTGTGTTAGTAAATAATGCGCGTGTTTTTTTCCTCGAGTGAGTTTTCAATCGATAAAAAATTAATCGACATTGATTGATAATTATTAACTAATACATTCGGTATTAAAGTCAGTCAACTGCTTACTATTGTCGAGTGAATGCTTCGTGTGTCAATAAATCGTCGTGTTTTAGTAAATTGTCGCGTGTTTCTTTCTTCAATTGATTTTTCAGTCAACGAATAATTAATCGACACAGATTGATAATAATTAAGTGATAAATTTGATATTAAAATCAGTCGACTGCTTGCTATCATCGAGTGAACGGGTCGTGTGTTAATAAATTGCCGTGTGTTTCTTTCTTCGTGTAATTTTTCAGTGAACGGATAATTAATCGACAGTGATTGTAAAGTACGTAACGAATATTAATTAGTAGATACATTAGTAGATTTCTAGTGATTTCTTCAATTGAATAGTTTGTATGTGAATGGAGTGTAAAATATGAAGTGACACGGTTTGTAACAAAAAAAGAATTAAGTATTTGATCTGTGTCAATTAGTGATAACTTGTGACGTTAGCATTAAAACTTTTTTTTTAAACGTGGTGTAAAAATCTTCATAGACCCCAGTGCGCCTGTAACAGGGGAGTGCGGGATTCACCTGACCAGACGACGAGGTCTAAGCGCCTACCCGCTAAAACATCACCACAGAAGAATCCGACCCGATCTCATATGAAGGTGACCCCGGGACCGCCGGAGAGCATTACTTCAGGGCAAGTTTGCATTAAAACTATCGAAAATTTATTAAAATAAACACTCTACGTGGAAATCACATCGAAATGGAAATTCATCCATCTTTTTCGAGAAACTACAGAAGTCGACAAATCTTTAAAAGTTAAGGTTCTTTTGAGTGTGTGTGTGTGTGTGCGTGCGTGCGTGCGTGGATGAGTGGGTGTCAGTGTGTGCGAGAGTGTGTTTGCGTGTTGATCTATTATGCGATTTCCTAAATGTTTATTATGTATATTTTAATATCAATAATATTTACAACATTTTATATATGAACAAAAAGCGAACTTGGTTAGATGGCGTGTGCGTGCATGGTTGTGGGCAGCGAGCGTGCGTGAATTAGAGAGTGCGTTTTATAGAAAGTAGGGAGTATAGAAGAGTTGGGGATCGTAAATTAGGTAGGAGAACGTATAAAGAAGGTGAGAAATTGGAGGCGTAGGTGGGCGAGCGGAGATAAGAAAGATCGAGGAGTGTGAAGTGACGGGTGAAGCAGTGAAGGTTAGGGCGAGGAGAGATATGGCGGGAAAGGATATGCGAGGACCGGGGGAAGTCGGTAAGATAGGAAAGGACACGGGAGGAGCGGGTAAGATGGGAAGATCTAAGGGAGAGGAGAAACAGCGTAAATTAGTGACGGAAGGGAGAGAAGGTGAGAAGAAAGTGACATTTAAGTTTGGGAAAGAAATAAGCGAAAAAGAGGAATGGGATAAATTGAAACAGGAGATAAAAGTAATTAAAGAAGAAATTGAGAGAATGAGGGAAGAGCGTAAAATCTATAGAGAGGCAGTAAATGAAATAAAAGTGAAAATTAGAGATTATGAAAAAAAATTGGCTGAACAGGAGGAAAGAATAGAGGAATTGGAAAATAGAGAGAAAGGGAGAGAGTTTAGGGGAGAAGTTGAGAGTGGAGGAGGGAGTGAGGGAGGAGATAGCAAAACATGTATAGTGTAACAGGGAGGGCAAGTAGTTATGCGAGCCTGGGATCAACGAGCGTAGACAGTAGGTTAAGTGAAAGAGAAGTGGGAAGAATTAAGAGATGGGTGGTAGAGAAAGATAAAGAGGAGAGGAGGTGTAATATTATAATAAAGGGAATAAAATGGCCAAAGGAAATAGATGGGAAATGGAAAGAGATAAGAGAATGGGTATATGAGCTGATAAAAGAAAAAATAGGGGTGGTGTGTAAAGTGACGAACTGCAGGGAAAGCGGCACGGTGATAATAGTGAAATTGGAAAGTGAAGAGGTAAAAAGAGAGATAATGAAAAACAAGTACAAATTGAAAGGAGATAGGATTTTTATAGAGAATGATCTAAGCTGGGAGGAAAGAAAGATACAGGTAAAAATAAATAGGTGGGTAAAAGAAAGGAAAAAAAAGGTCTGGAGGTAAAAGTAGGGTTGGGAAGAGTGAGAATCAAGGGAATATGGAGGCTATGGTCGGAGATAGAAAGGGAGGAAGTGGAAGAAATAAATAAGGATGAAGATAATGGGAAGGGTAAATGGGAAAAAGGAAAAGTTAGACATGAGGAGAACATGGAACAAAATTTCGATTAAGCCAGAAAGGAGAGAGGGGGAAAAGAGAAAGGGGGGTTAGGGGTGCTCGAGGAGAGAGGAGGGGAGACAGGAGGGGTAGGAAGGATAAAAGAAAAAAGAGGAAATGGGTGTTCTGGAATGTGGCTGGAATAGGAAATAAAGATAAAGATTTTTGGAGATACGTAAAAAGTTTTGATTTGATAAGTCAATGCGAGACATGGATAGATGAAAGAGGGTGGGATAGTTTAAAGGGGAGGTTACCGGACTCTCACATATGGGAATGCAGTTATGCAGTAAAGGAAAGGAATAAAGGGAGAGCAAAAGGTGGATTTTTAATAGGAAAAAAGAAAGATTGGATAGATGTGATTAAATAGGACAACTATGTGAATTAAATAGGAAAGAGGAAGATGGAATAATAATGTCGGAAATTAGAACAGAAAAGGAATACTGGAAAATAATGTCGATATATGAAACAAAGGGGGGTAAAAATTTAGGAAAAAGACTAAATAATTTTTATAGGAAATGAGAAAGAGGGAAGGATATTGATAGGAGAGGATTTTAATATAAGAACAGGTGAATTAGGAGGAAGTTGTGAGGAAGGGGATTTTGAAAGATTTAGTAAAGATAAGGTAATAGGAAATGGAGGTAAGGAGTTCATAGAGTGGGTTGAGGAAAGAGGCTGGAAGATCTTAAATGGGAAAACGGAGGGAGATTGGGAAGGAGAGTACACTTATGTATGTGCAAGAGGTAGTACGGTCATCGATTATGTAATAGTGAATGAGGAAAGCGAGAATTGTATAAAGAAGTTCAAGATAGGAGAAAGAGTGGACTCAGACCATCTGCCCTTGGAGGTAGAAATAAGGATGGAAGAAGAGGAAAGCCGCGAAGAAGGGAAGATCTCAGAGGATGAGGAAGAAGAGGAGGAAATGGAGGTCATCATCTGGAACAAGGAGGTTATAAAGAGCTACAATGAACAAACAAAGGAATGGAGCGGGGAAGAAAGGATAGACGAGCAGGAGGCTAATTCGGTGGAATACAGGTGGGAAGAAATCAAACAAGTGGTATATGGAGCTATGGTCAGAAAGAAAGTAAGGAAGAGGAAGCGAGAGTTAGGACATAAGGATTGGTGGGACAGGAGTTGCACAAAGAAGAAAAGGGAGGTGAAACGAAAGTACAGGAACTGGAGAAAAGGGAAGATTGAAAAAGAAACTTATATGGAGGAGAGAAGATTTTATAGGAAATGGTTGGAGAAGAAGCAAAAAGAAAAAAGAGAAGAGAAAGAGGAGGATTTGAAGAAAATGAAGAATGAAACGGAAGTCTGGAAATTTATTAATAAGAAAAGAGGCAAGAGGATGAATATAGAAAATAATGTAGGGAAAGAGGAATGGAGAAGTTATTTCAAGGCTCTGTTGGAGGGCTTGGAGCTGGAGGAAAAGGTAACCAAAGAAAAAGACAATGATAAAGAAGAGGCAGTAGGGGATGGAGAAGAAGAGGAGATTAAGGAAGTGGTAGTATGGAGAGCCATAAAAGGGATGAAGAAAAAGAAGGCAGCAGGAATAGATGGAATTCCAATGGATTTATGCAGGAGAAGGTCTGAAGAAAAAGTTAATGGATTTAATAAGATTGATATGGAAAGTAGGGACCATCCCAACAGATTGGAAGAAAAGTATTGTTGTGCCGTTGTACAAGAGAGGAGACAAAGAAAAAGTTGAAAATTATAGAGGTATTTCTCTATTGTGTATGGCGTACAAGATTTATGCAGAGGTGCTTAAAAGCAGATTAGAAGTGGAGGTGGCTATAAAAGAGTTATTACCAAAAGGACAAGCTGGTTTTAGAGCGGGAAGATCAACCCTGGATAATATTTTTGTTTTGTTACACCTGATGCAAAGGGAGAGGAGAAAAGGAGGAAAAAACGAAAAGGTATACATGATGTTTGCGGATTTAAAGGCGGCTTTCGACAATGTGGATCGGAATAAATTATGGAAAGAGCTAAGAGGAAGGGGTATAGAAGAGGATCTGGTGAAAAGAATAGAGAAGATATACGAAGAAACTGAGGTGGTGGTGAGGACAAAACAGGGTTTCACGAAGGCGTTCAAAACGAAGAAAGGAGTAAGGCAGGGATGCATACTGAGTCCACTTTTGTTTAATTTGTATACGGCGAGAATAGAAAAGGAAATGAAAAAGAGGAGGATAAGCGGAGTAAAAATTGGAAATTGTAGAATATGGAGTCTGACGTATGCAGACGATGTAGTCATCCTTGCGAATAATAGAGAAGCGATGCAGGATATGATGGGGACTATAAAGAAATTTGTGAAAGAAAGAAACCTAGATTTAAGTGTGAATAAGACTAAAATGCTGGTGTTCAATAGAAAAAAGAAGGAGAAGTATGAGAAATGGTCGTGGGAGGGTAAGACAATCGAAGAGGTACAAAAATTCAAATTCTTAGGTTTCATGATAAATAACAAATAATTATAAAGAACATGTAAAGGAAATGAACAGAAAAGGGAGATTGATGGTAAGGAAAGTATGGGGTTTGGGAGAAAGAATATGTAGAAATGATTTTAAGAGAAAGGTGGACTTTATTCAGGTATTTAGTGCAGAGTGTGATGGGATATGGAGTCGAAATATGGGGGGGG
>NW_012026800.1:4007563-4008004 GCF_000956235.1 Wasmannia auropunctata
TATGGTGGAGACTCGAGACGTGGACGTGTGTCACCGACGGGATCCTCATCCTCGAATTCTGCGTCGAGTATTTCCCTGATGAGGTTAGAAGTCATCGTGGTGGTGTTGCCAATTGGGACCGTGACGGGTCTCGGCATGTCGTACACTGGCGGGTATGGCGAGGGGGGTCGGCGTGTTGATCTGTAGACAGCGGGATCCGTTGGTCCAATGTCCCTGTCCATTCCTGGCCAAACATCCCGTCCTTCGGATCCAGATGTATTGCTGCGTTGGCGTTCTACGTCCTCTGACGCGGCGTCTACTGGTGGCCTCATGAAGAAAACGGAGCTCGTACTACGGTGCAAGCGGCCTAAAAATCTTTGCCAGTGTCTGCGCCTCTGCATTCAGCTATGCTATAAGTACACAATACCAAAGACTTTTAATATTTTCCTTAAGGTTTTTTGG
>NW_012026800.1:4008024-4008423 GCF_000956235.1 Wasmannia auropunctata
TTCGGAAGAAGCCGCAGGTACATACGGCCACGACGGCGATCAAAGATTCCGAAGAAGCAGGGAACTCGTTTTCCAGCAGTGAAGACGAGGGAGTCACAAAAGAAAAAACAACGCGAGCTGCACGCGAATATCGGGTTACGCAGATGAGCGGAAAACCGAGAATAAGCACTGGACTCGACCTAGTAACCCTGCCGATGCAGGAAGCAAGGAAAGGGAAAGTAAGCCTTCTTGTCGACACAGGAGCAACTCTTACATTGATGAAATTGAAATATGTCAAGGACGACACCCCGTTACGAGAGGATCGTATGATCTCTAACGGGAGTAACCGGTCACAAAATTCAAACTATTGGTAAAATTCGAGCGACTATACCGATTGGAGACCGAACGATTCGCCATACT
>NW_012026800.1:4008443-4008955 GCF_000956235.1 Wasmannia auropunctata
TCATGTGTGACAAAGTTGTTTTCCGAAGTATCATTTTCGAGAAATAATTATAAACGCCTCTATACGCACACCATCCGTGCTCGTTTACGCGGCGCGCACGCAGCAATTCTTCACGCAGCACGTTCTACTCGCATTTTTGCATTTAACAAGGAATAACGATGAAAGCAAATCTATTTCCGCAATATTCTGCGGATGTATAACTATGAACCGTTTATCTCGCGTACGGCTAGACAACGCTTACAAAGCAAAGTTTGAATGTCGTGGGGTCAAGTCAAATCGGTGTAAATAACTTATTGCGGAAACAGTCTGTTTACGTCTAATCACAGAAATATTTTTGTTCGAGTAGTTACCCTGTTAAAAAAAATCGATAGAAAACGATAAGAACTGATATAGGATTTGACAAATATTTTATCGTATCCCATCGTACATATCGTTCCACTTTCTCTGTTCCGAAAGAAATTGTTATCGTTTCCTATTGTTTTCTATCATTAGCTGATAAAAATAATTTTAAT
>NW_012026800.1:4008975-4011675 GCF_000956235.1 Wasmannia auropunctata
ATCGATTGCCTACAAGCATTTTTGCGCACATTAAGGTTCTTGTTTCATTGACATGTAGCATGCGAATTGTGAGGCCGAGAAGCGAAGAATTAAAACTTTATTGCACAAAATGTATCAAAATAAAGCATTTCTAAATATATTATTATTGATCGACTTTTTATAAGGACAAAGTAATACAGAGTGTTAAAAAACAATTTATAAGAGAAGGATAGTATAAAGATACAAATTATTTTAGATATTTTAATGGTAGGAATCAAACAAGTTATTTCCGAAAATTAAGAAAATACAAAAATTAAAAAAATATTTAATTACAACGATAAGTAAATAAAACTCAAATTATTACAATTTAGGTGGCACATTTTGTGCAATAAAAAATTTTAATCCTTCGCTTTTCGGCCTCACAATTCGCATAATAAATGTTCATAAAACGGAAGCCTTAATGTGTGCAAAAGTGCTGGTAGGCAAAAATAACATGTATGCAATGCTGCTTGTGCGCAATAGTGTTATGTGTGCAAACGTACATTTGTCTCTAATTTGATTTGTAGGTAATAATATCATGTGTGCAATACTGCTTGTGCACAAACGTACATTTGCCTCTTAATTTTTCATTTGTGTTTAAAAATGCTTGTAGGCAATCAATCCGTAAGCAATACTTTTTGTACTCAAACGAACTGTCGGCAAAAGTGATGTTGGCAAACGCTACTGTTGGCAATCGATTTGTAGGCAAATGGGACCCTTCCTCTGTAACATGAAAAACGAGTTTATAAATTTTATATTTAAATTATTCCTTTAAAAGCTATTAAATCTTCAAACAAAGTTTTTAATATCAAAACCTGACACTAACTTATAGATATTATAAGATTTATTTTTTTTTTATTTTCAAATTTTTATATTTATAAGTTATATTTAATAATACTAAAAAAGAGGTATTCCTATAAAATTATCATTTCACAAAAAGTAAAAAAACAACGCCATATGTATCACTCTTTATATAAAATATTTGATATAAAAGACTAGCACGCACAAACTTTTGTAGTTATCAGTAAAATAATTTAATATATTTATTGTACTTATGTATTATAATTTGTATACTGACAAGCTACTGACACTAAATTTTATAAATAGTTTCAGTATTACGTAATACATAAAATTACATTACTTCACCGCAAATTCTACCGTAAATGTTAAAAAGCAGTCTTAAAACCAAATGTGACGTATAAAAACTTGTCCTGATTGTATTAAAATCATTTACTGTTTTATAAAATGACTTATTAATTATATGACTTATCTTTTTGCATCAATTATATAAATATTGTATAATAAATAAAAAAGTGTTTTAAAAATTCCAAGTATTTTTTTTTAATTTTTTGAGGTAATGTTTCCAGATTTATATAAATAAAATTGTATAAATTTAATAAATAATAAATTGAGTGTTGTTAAATGATAAAAATATACATAAAAAATAATAAAATTTATTTAATATTTTAATTTAATAATCTTATGTTATTATATCCGTTTGTCATATTGTTCAATAGTTGGTCAAAGTATTTTAATGCAAACTGGATGCGTCACGTTTTTATACGTTTAGTTTTAAGATTATTTTATAATTTAAGATTAATACAATTTAAAATTTGTGGTAGAATTCGCGGCAGAATAGTGCAATTATATATATGTCGCGCAACATTGAATTGTATTTTTACAATTTAGAAGCTTGTCAATACACAATTAAAATAAGACAAGTACAATAATATACGGATAGCGCATGTATAATGCTTGATGCTATTCATTTACCTTTTGTAAAAATATAATTTCATACACTTATTCTAACTTCAAAATGCCTGCATTAGAAAATGAGAATACAAGATGAGGATTGGAAAATCTTGAAGGAACTTGTGTAAATTGTATAACGCGCAAATATGCGAGTAAGTGACTACGTGTGACAGTTTCGTAACGTTGAGCGTGTCACAGGAAGATGAACATTATCCACTCAACGTGCTCCAAACCATCACTTTATTCTCTATTTGAACGTAAAGCTGCTCGTATCATCCACAGCTTTATTTATTTAACCCACATATTCATAACAATTCTTTATAAAACGTTTCATCTTCTTTCTTAATTTATCTAGAAAGTTATTATTATAATTAATAAATTTAATAATTTTTAATTCGTTATATATGCATAGTTAGTTATCACAATTTATTTTTTACTATATACATATATGTATCTATTGCAACCGTATAAGTATTTCACACACACTGAATAAGATAGGCCCCTACACGGTTATACCAGGACCTTGGTGCTACAATTTTATTATGTGATCTTACATACGTATCCTAGCTTCAACTAAACTGCGTGTCGTTTTTTACTCTATACGTATTTTTTACTCTTTACTTATTTAGTCATTATTATAATGCTATATATAATAATTATTTATTTGTACATAGCTTTTTCGTTATATACATAAATAACTTCCAAATCATTTTACTTAATTATTGATCTTTGATATCTCTTCTAAACTTTACAGACAACTGAAAATTACCATAGATGCATTATAAGCAGGCAAAAATCATCATAATACAAGGCTTTAACTTCATTATGATGAATTTTAATATTTATAAGTATATATATTTTTTTATATAATAAGAATATATGTGCGTGCGTGCGTGTGTGTGTGTGTGTGCTGTCTCTTATACACATCTC
>NW_012026800.1:4011695-4012589 GCF_000956235.1 Wasmannia auropunctata
CACAAACTGCTGATGAAGGCTCTGCCTGGCATTCTCAATGCAGTTACCCATATTTTCAACTATAGTCTCATTAGTGGTGTTTACCCAGCGGTGTGGAAATCTGCAGTAGTCTGTCCCATCCCGAAGGTGAGGAGTCCGGCTCAGCTGAATGACTACAGACCAATTTCGATTATTTGCACGGTCTCAAAGGCACTGGAGAGACTTGTGGCCGGACAAATTGTGAAATATATGGAGAGTCGAAATCTGTTTGACCCTTATCAGTATGCATACAGAAAGGGCTATTCGACACAGTCTGCTCTTTTAAGAATCCTTGATGAGGTTAGGCAGGCTGCGGATGCTAGAAGAGTCACAGTCGCGATATTCTTTGATTTTTTGAAGGCCTTTGACAGGGTATGTCATCGTAGATTAATTGGTAAATTAAGAGACCTGGGATTTTCTTGCTCGGCCCTGCGATGGATATGCAGCTACTTAGATAATAGAACTCAGGTGGTTCTGGATCCTTGTACGAGGGACAAATCTATGGTGAAGCATGTATTGACGGGGGTTCCACAGGGCTCTGTGTTGGGGCCTCTGTTGTTTGTGCTTTATCTTCTGGATTTTTGCAATACGTTAAAACACTGCAAGTACAGCTTTTATGCTGACGACTTGCTGATCTATCTGCATGCGGAATCTAAGCAGATCGGAGATGCAATCAGGAGGGTGAATCACGATATAGAAAGTATTGTCAATTGGACAATGGACAATGGACTTAAACTAAATCCAGGAAAGACATCTGCAATGATCCTTAGTACTGCCAGATACGTCAACAACATCAATTGGGAAGAATTGCCTGGGATCATGGTTGAGGGTAATCCCGTACTTT
Organism: Wasmannia auropunctata; assembly: GCF_000956235.1. NCBI lineage: Eukaryota > Metazoa > Arthropoda > Insecta > Hymenoptera > Formicidae > Wasmannia > Wasmannia auropunctata. The sequence goes on from NW_012026800.1 coordinate 4,012,558, forward strand.
TTAGGGACTCTGTGGTATATCTGGGATTGACA
>NW_012026800.1:4012609-4018564 GCF_000956235.1 Wasmannia auropunctata
TGTGTGTGTGTGTGTGTGTGTGTCTCTAAAAAAATGTGCTTTTTATATTTTTTAAGTATACATGTGAATTATGAAATGCAAAAGGGTGCAAATTACGTATTTTTTTCAATTTACTACCAAAGAAAATGTTTAATTTTAGTTCCAACTAAAAGATTAACAAAATTACTTTTAGAAATTTAAATATAACATTTAATTATGTTTTAATATTGACACATTTTTTTCTGTTTCCTGAAATGTTTCTATTGAACGAAAAACTTAAATTTCAAATTTAGACTTAAATTCTTTTTACGCTCAACTGTTAGTAGAAATATTAATATAAATTTCATAATACGTATTAATAAACTAACAATGAGGTTCGTCAATGTAAGAACAATCAAATTGTAGAATAGGCCAAACTAACGAGCGGTAATAAGGTGACGCTTAAATATAAAACAAAATTTATTTTAATCGGATAAGCGCGGTATGTTTAGCCTTCTTCAGCCGCAAAAAAAAATTAAATAAATAGCGAACGGAAACATATGAGTCACATAATTGATAAATAATAAGATAATATAAAGCAGTAAGGAGTCAAATATAAACTGTATACGAAATATATAACGAATGGAACGTGTGAGTAAACGTGTGAGTTACATAATCGATAAATAATAATAAATTAGTGTAAAGCAATTACGGAGTCAAATATAAAATGTATATAAAGTAATCAGCGTTAAAATAGTAGTTTAGAATCGATATAATTATGGTCGTCATCTAAATTTCTTTTTTATTCTGGCGCAGTCTTTTGTCCACGCAGTAAAGAATTGTGTTTGAAATGATTCATATAAAATCACAAGTCAATGGTCTTAATTCTGCGAGTGACACCGAGTTGCTGGATCCATCATACTTTAATTTATTATCAAAAATTTTAAAATATGATAAGTAACGTCTTATTAGTCTTGTATGTTTCTATATTATTTATAAACTATTTATAAACTACTATTGGTGACCGTTGACGCCGCGCAGTCTCTTCAGTACTCATTCGTATACTGTACATGATTGCGATCACTAGTGTGAATCTATTCTCCTTTGTCCATATAAGAATATCTTGCGAATTTTTTACATCTGACTCAGTAAGTCTTTAATATTTCTTTATATACACTATTTATCTCTGATTTTAATTACGGTCACTTGAATAGTCATAGTTGACGATATTATTATTCTCGGTTATTTGACAAATCCTCACAATACTCCCAACGGAATTTTCACTCTGTTGAGACGCTTTACTGGGTGGACAAAAGACTGCGCCAGAATAAAAGAGAAATTTCGATGACCACCATGATTATATCGATTCTAAACTACTATTTTAATGCCGATTATTTTATATACATTTTATATTTGACTTTGTAATTGCTTTACACTAATTTATTATTATTTATCAATTATGTAACTCACACGTTTCCGTTCGCTATATATTTCGTATACAGTTTATATTTGATTCCTTGCTGTTTTATATTAACTTTTTATTATTTATCAATTATGTGACTCATGTTTTCATTCGCTATTCATTTAATTTTTTTTTTGCGGCTGAAAAAGGCTAAGTAAAGCCGAAACATGTACCGCGCTTATCCAATTGGAATAAATTTTGTTTTATATTTAAGCGTCACCTTATTAGCGCTCGTTTGACCTATTCTATAATTTGACCTATTCTATAATTTGACCTATTCTATAATTTAAACATTATTAATATATATATATATACCTATATATATATATATACCTATATATTTATTTATTATTTTATGATAAAGTAAAATATTTTTTATATAAAAGATTACCAAAGATAAAAAAGATTAAGTGTAATTACAGCCTTATATATTGAACAAAATTCCAAAACATAACACAAAACTTTAATATTTTTATTCGATTAACTGAAAGAATCACATTATGCAAATAAATTACATACATATATAATTTTATTTAAAAAGTGGTACTGTAAATTTTAAAAAAATATTTTGCTTATTATTTTACCATCTTGTTTGAAAACTTGAAAGAATTGGATAGGAGATAAGACGTAGAGCACAGAGATATTTAAAGGGCATTAATCCTGAAAATATCCTTTCTGCATTCACCGATTCATATATAAATATATACACATATGCGTGCACGCACACACGCACGTATGCACGCACGCACGTACGCACGCACAGACACACATACAGAGAGGATATTTCTTCTAACTTAAGCATCTAAAATATTTTTGTTGTTTTAATGACAAAATTTTAAAAGAAAAGATTGCTTTAAAGGGGTAAATATTATAATAAGCAAAATGTTTTTTTCAAAGTCATATCGTTTTAAATTTACAGTACCATTTTTTAAATAAAAAAAAATTATATATCTAATTTGTTTACATAATGTAATTTTTTCAGTTAAGAATCAGATAAAAGTATTAAATTTCAAAAAATCAATAGTTTACGAGATATTTTATTTCATTCTTATATTAAAATATTTTATAAACTATTAAACTATTTTATAATTATACCTTAACATTTTTATGTACAGAATAATGAGATAAATCAATTAATATAAAGAAAATACTAAGTTGCTTTTCACAAAATTACATTATGCAATTTGCGATATAAAATTTTTTATTTTTAAATAACTATGTTATTTTCATTTTATCAATTATTTATTTTAATGATGTATTTCATTAAAATAGAACCTAGAGGAAACAAAAATCAATAAAACAAACAATCAAAGATAATGCAATATAATTACATAATTTTATATTCGACAATATTGAAGCGGAAAATAGTATTGAAGATTGAATACGTTTCGATCTAACAATAAGTTTTCTTCAGCCGTAATACAAAATTTTAAATTATAATCTATTGCATTAGTCTTAGTCGGAACTCAGTAGGTTTATTAAGACACATACAAACAGGAACAATCCGGCAATAATGTAATTTATACAATAAATTGTAAGGATTGCAACGCATCATATGTTGGCCAAACAAAGAAACAGTTGAAAACCAGAATAAAAAACATAGATACAACTCCAGATTAGACTCTTTAAAGCACTTGGTAATTAGTAAACAGGTCGAAGCTAAATCATATCCTTTAATTGAGAAAACAGCATAATACTCGATATTAAACCTAAGTATTGTAAAAGATTTATATCACAATCATACACATAAATGATACACATAAAAGAACAAGAAAATGGATTAAATTTAAACACAGACCCTGAACTGTTGTTGGACAGTTGTTTCTTTGATATTCTTGATAGATTTGCAAAAATGTAATTGAAATTTAAGATAATGACATAAAATTCGAAACAAATCGATCCATCGGAAAAATCATTACTGTCGACCATTGACATTGGTAAAAGACGTTGACCGAAGAGGATCTCGGAATGGAATCTACCTAGATTGATTATCGACCCATCAATAATTAAATCAAATTATCAAAGATCGTGAAAAGAAAAGGTGAACAACAATGGCTTCAGACAGCAATTTTAATTTATCTTGAACACTTAATTTACACCAGAAAAGAAATGTTATGTGTTTTATGATTAAGATTAATGAAATTAACGTAACAGATTATAAATTGAAATTTTGTATTTGCGGTTAAAAAATACTTATTGTTAGTAACGTCAAAACTTTCCGCTTTAACATTATTAAATAAAATTATATAATTACATATATTGCAATATTTTTGTTTGCTTGTTTTATTTCCTCTAATTTTTATTTTATTTTAAAATACGAACTGATATACAACTTTGATTTATTTCATTATTCTGCATATAAAAGTACATTAAGATATAATACAATATTGTCAAACAATGATATCTCTTAAGTTGATTTCCAACACTTGAGATAATATACTACTAAACACGAAATAAAATTTTTTGTGCTTAACAACTTCATTAAAATGGATTTATGAACAAAAAGGATGACAATAAGGCCTGATTTTGCTCCCTGCCCCCTCAAATTTTGATGTACCTCGTCAAAATGTATCTCTTAAAATAGTTTGCACTCATCTGAAGTGTTTTAAGCTGAAACCGACATGATTGCACGGGGCCTGCGCTATATACAGGGTGTCCTAGAAAAGTCGTATGTCCAATACTGAAATTCGCGCACTCATTATTTTAAATTAAATCTTTCAAAATCAATATTTTGTTAATAAATTTAAATAATACATGTGCTGACCTATGTCGGTTGCTACACTTTTTCTTATAGGTTTCAAAACGCACAAATATTTTGCAAATGCGAACCACGATTGGTGTTAAACTTTCTCTAGACTAAAGATAGTACATCGTGGTTCACATTTGCAAAATATTAGTTACCTATAAAATATATATTATGTATATTAAATATATATTAAAAATCTATAAAAAAAGTGTCGTAACCGATCTGTACATGCACAGTAATAATAATGACTATTATATATTTTACAAAAGAGATATTTCTCTAACAAAAAAATCTAAAGTGCAATTGATTTTAGTGTATACCTGTAAAAAATGGCTGCACGAAGTTTGTAACAATAATAACCAGCGCTATGCTGAATACTAAGTTAAAATTAATTAACTCATCAAAGAGTATTAATACAACAGATATTTTATATTTTCTAGAACAATAGTTAAAAAAAACTATATACTAAAACTATTCGCAAATTATCCGTTTATGTTTTATTACTTATTTTTGTATTTTTATAATATAAACTTGATTGTGTATTGTAGATAAACACATACAAGTTTCTATTATCTCATATTTATTATTTGTGACTTTCCATATAAAATATGGCACATTATTATACTTAAGAGAACATGTCAGTTTTGCAGAACATAAGTTACATTTTTTTCCCAATAATCTAGAAAATCGAAAATGTAATCTTTTAATTTGTATAAATAAAAAATACAGAGTATTGCACATATAAATTTTTCTTAATTCAACATTATAACATTATTCGAACAAAGCTTTAAATGTTGAATCTTTTCCTAAATCAAGTAGATATAAACATAAAAAAGAGTTTACGCATAACTACGGCACTGCACAGTGGGCCAGAGAGCTCGAAAAAGTAGCCAAAAATCAACATGCAAATTCGCACTTCATTATCACGGTATCTTAAAATAGATGAGTTAAAGTAACTGTGGAGAAATTTTTTTACAAGTAGGTGGATATTTGTTCCTATAGGAGCATTATAAGAATAGAAATGTTATTCAAGTCTTAACATAATTATAATTTTTGAAAAATTGAACTCATAATTTGTAAAGTTTTTCTTCCATGTAATATCAATATTACTAGTATTTGAATTGAAAAAAGTAACAACGATATGCGGGATTAACTTAACTTGAGTATTGTGATACCATTTTTATTCTTTTCAATTTTGTACAAGTTGCCGTTTTCCAGTTCCTCAAAGTTCCACATTCTAATAAAAAATTAAAGGTGTTAGAGTCTTCTTTGTGATGTCTACTTTGAGCCTATTATACGATATTTTGCGAATACTAGGTATAATTTCCACGTGTAAACGCAATTAAGTTCCAATCCCTCGGATTGACTATGATTTCACGATGTACGCGTGTACGTACTAATTTTATTATTTGAGCTGTGTTTTTCTATCAAAAGAAAAATTCTTTAAATTCCATTATTCATCTTTTTTAATTTTATAAAGGAATTTATATAGGGTTCGGACATGTTCGGGCATGACCACGGACGTACGCGGAGTATCTAGCGCGCAAATGAGTCATTTTAAATTTTGAATTTTTGGTATCAGATTCGTTATCAATGGCATCAAAAACCTTTTAAATACCAATTTTATATACAATTAAAATTTATTACAATGTGAGAAAATTTATTTATATCTCGGCAATTATTTATCGAGTAAAGTTCAATAATAAAAAAATTTTGCAGGAAATTTAAGAACTTTTTGATATGAGGTACTTTCTACGTAGGAGTAGCCGAATTCGAGATATTTACGAAA
>NW_012026800.1:4020380-4022548 GCF_000956235.1 Wasmannia auropunctata
TATCCCCTGTGTGCCTTGTCGACTCAGTAAAAATATTTTATCTATGTGTTTTGGAAAGTTCTCGAGGCGTGCTATAAGAACGTGTAATGAAAAATTGGGTGTTCCATTTAAAAAATTCAAAGTGACCTTGTCCTGACCTTGACGACGCCACTCAGGGTCAAACCAATGTTATCATCTTATGTCCCCCTCGAAACCCTACAACTTTTGTCTGAAAAATTTTTCTCTCCCGGGCTTGATTTTCGAGATATTCGACTGGATGGATTAAAATGGTCCACCCTGTATATATGTATATATCGCAGCTTTTTTGCATAACGCCTTTGAAAATAACGATCATTTTTCAATTAGGCTGACGTAGTTGAGACTTTTTGCAAAAAGGCTAATTAACAGCCTCATTGTTTAACAATACACGTTCTGCAAAAAGGCTAACGAAATGTTTAGTCTTTTTGCGTAAAGCCTAAAACAATGATAGTAACTAGTAAATAAAAGCAAATATTCAAAAATCAACTTTTTTATTGTTTTGCCTTCATCCAGCGGTGGCAAAGTCAGCCACTATTATTTTATTATGGACTTAGCCCGGTTCTAAGTAAGCAAAGCAAATGGAATTCAATGAAATATGCCTTCGCACATACACTTTACAATGTAAAGCGAGGTCCCACATGGGTTTACAACTTTTTACGCGAAGCGAGGTCTATCCCATACAAAGAAATGGCTTGGGTTAGGTTAGTTTGAAACGAGATGGAACATACTGCCTCCACGCATATACTTTACAACGCGAAGCCAGTGATCCACATGGGTTTGAGTAATAAGACTTAAAAGTTAACGGCCGCGTTTCCGTATACATATATATTTATATATACCTACATATATATTTATGTATACATATATATTTATATATATATTGGGTTGGGGAAAAAGTCTTTACAAGTTGGAGCATAATTGAAATATATTTTTTAAATTGTTTACAAATTTTTTATTAAACCAAATATGTACCGTTTTGATCGATGACTTTTTGCCATTTTTCGGGTAGAGCCATTATTCCATCGGTGTAGAACTTCTGTGATTTTTCGGTAAAAAATCGAAATAAATGATTTCCGTAAGGCCTTTCTTTTGAAATCAAGTTTACTCTCCATTAAGGGCCTTTTCCAAAGGCCGAAACAAATAGTAATCGTACGGTGCAAAGTCAGGACTATATGGTGGATGCATTAAAACTTCCCAGTTCTCTCAATTTTTGTCGAGTTATAAAAAAAATGGAAATTTGATCCATTAACTTTTTTATCATCAAATTATGTGGCATCCATACATCGAGCTTCTTTGTACGTGTATCCAGCCCTACGCAAGTGCCTCAAAACAGCTTTATGTATAAATGTTTGCTCCTTAGCTATGTCATAGCTGCTCACATGACGATTTTCTTCAATTTTTTTGTTGGAAGATTTTGTTGACATTTTTTACAATAGATTCACCAGAACGATGTGCACCTTTGACATCAAAATTTTTATCTCGAAATCGGCGAAACCAATTCATTGCTGTTTGACTAGTTAAAGCATCCTCTCCATAAACACGACAAATTTTTTCTGTGGCTTGCGCCAGGTCCTTCCCTTTTTTATAATAAAAAAGTAAAATGAGTCGGAAATGTTCGTGATTTTCACTCATTTTCAAATTTGATTGAATTAGTATTGTTCAAATCTATGATCAATTTATTTTAAAATGTTATATAAAATAGCACTTTTCCAACGACATCTATAGCTTAATACAACACACAATAATGGCACGTAAAAAATTGATTACATCTCCATTTGTCGGCTATGTAAAAGATTTTTTCCCCAACCTAATATATTGTACATGGAATATATTATTATTTTGTAAATTACGAAACTAATTATTCGTCGAACAATGCGTTAATATATCGATAATTTCTTCAAACTGTTGTTCAGTTGTTATTTATATTTATACGTATTTAGACAAGTAATTGTGAAATTATCAGTATTATAATGTGCGTGGAATCACAACTTTTAACACTCAGAATTTTTTTTGTTATCCTATATTAGTTTTGTGATTATGCATTATATGCAGGGCTGGGCATATTTCAAATACTTGTATTTGAAATACAGTATTTGAAATACAATTTGTATTTTGTATTTTGTATTTCAGCGGAACACATAAAAGTATTT
>NW_012026800.1:4025534-4035418 GCF_000956235.1 Wasmannia auropunctata
AAATTTATTTTTTATCAAAAATTGTTAAAATTTGTTTAATTAAAATGTAAATTGATATAAATGTTATTGGTAGATGTATGGGACTCAATACGCAGCGCTCGCGAAGCGCGCGTCTGTTATGTACTAGTCGATATATAAATTAAATATATACACATGCACATGACATACAATTGCATGATCAAGAAATTAATTGTCCGAACAACAACAAAATTCCAAGTGTTAAAAATTGTGATTCTATGCACGTATTATAGCACTGCTAATTTCACAATTACTTGTCTAAATACATATAAATACAAAGTCTAACATAAATAGTACCATATCTGAACAAAAGTTTAAAGAAATCATCAATATATTAACGCATTGTCCGGATAATTAGTTTCGTGATTGTATATGTACATGTACAGAGTGTCCAAAAAGTCCTGGAACACCTGAATATCATAGAAAATATAAGTTTTAAAAAAGTGTTTCAGATAAAAGTTGTAGGGTTCGAAAAGATCTATTTATTGATCTTATTGATTTGACCTTGAGTGGCGTCGCCAAAAACAAGGTAAGATCACTTTGAATTTCTTAAATAGAATCCCTCATTTTTTATTGCATATTCTTGTAGCTTATCTTGAGAGTTTTCCAAAACACTGCAGTAAAATATTTTTTCATTAATCACTTCTCGAATTATAAGGCTTGAAAGTTACAGTACTACCGGCATTAGCATTATCCAAAGTGTCCGAGCAATGGTTGAAATCTTTTAATAATGCTAATACCGGTGGTACTGTAACTTTCAAGTCTTATAATTCGAGAAATGATTAACAGAAAAATATTTTACTATAGTGTTTTGGAAAGTTCTTGAGAGCTACAAGAATATGCAATAAAAAATGGGGGGTTCTATTTAAAAAATTTAAAGTGATCTTACCCTGTCTTTGGCGACGTCATCCAAAGTCAAACCAATAAGATCAATAAATAGATCTTTACGAATCTTACAACTTTTACTTACTTTCGTCTGAAACACTTTTCTGTAAAACTTATATTTTCCATGATATTCAAGTGTCCCGGGACTTTTTGGACACTCTGTATATAAAATACATGCGTATGTAGGTGTGTATGTATAAATATATGTACATATATAATAGTACAATCTTAGTTATAAACATAAAGTACCTCCATAATTGACATAAAAATACTCTAATTAAAAAAGTTTCATTGAAAAATAATATTATTTTTATAATTCTAATATTTTAATAATCCTTTTTGTGTTTTATTATCATTTTTTTCAAGAAAATATGTAATATATAAGATACTTTATACTTATATACCAAAGTTGTATAAAGATATAATTTACATATATAATGTACATTTTCAAATATTAATTGTATGTAATTATTTCCTTAAACAGCAAATAATTATCCTTTTATAATTGTTAAAAATATATGTACATAATAATTATAAAAGTATAATTTTGTAATATTATTATATATAATTATTATCGTAAAATAATTTTTTAATTATTTTTATAATATATTCATAGCAATTATTTTCAACGTATAATTATTATAAGAAATATTGATTATGAAATGTTACGAAATATATATCATAGAAGTAATAAGTATGAATCTAAGTATGCATCCAAAAAGATTTGTCAATCATAAAAGATTCATCGATCTTGGTGTTATTCGTAGATCAGTCGTTTACTCGCCATGTTTTTCTCCCACCAGTCACTTCAATATATTCGCCTTGTTCTCCCTTCCTCAGACATAATCGTTTGTTCGTTCAGCTCAGTGGCACTGTATGACACCGATGTTAAAGTTAGTGGGCTTGCGCCACGTTAGCGCTGTACATTAATAGTGCTTTCTCAGTTCTCTAAATCAAATAATACTTTTAGATCTTTTTCAATTCGTGATTCTGTTTTTCTCTTTTTATTTTCTTATTTCCGCTTTTCTTTTATTTTTTCATGATTTCCTGTTTTTCAATCTCTTTAATTATTTTTCTATTCTGTCATATTTGTATTTTTTAGTTTTATATCTTTCTTGTGAGCACCGCAGGATTTCGTCATATAGTGAAGCTTTTCAGTGAACATTTATTTGTCAATCGTCTAAAGGAAGAAGAAAAAAAAGATGAAGAAAATCTTTAGATTAAGATTTGTCATCCTATGTAGTATTATTTTGTTTTTGTGCTACAACGGTAAGTGATAGAGAAATGTGTTTAAAAATATAGTTTCCAATTTTGTTTTCTAGTCTGATTTAAGATGTATTACCACTTATTCCAAGATATTATCGATAAGAGATATTATCTATGTATCAATGCGCCAATTTATTTCTCCTTAAAAAATATTATTAAATAGATAACGAAATATAACATATATATTTTTGCTTAATTTTAAGTTCATGTGGTAAAACATCCTTTTGACTAAAATATGTGTATAAAATCTTAAAATAGTAACTAGAGAATATGAAGGTCAAAATATAAAACGAGCAATCACAGATGTTGTAATGTAATTATATAATCTTATTCGATGAAATTAAAGCGGGACGTTTCGACTTTACTAACTCTTCTTCAGTCGCTAATATAAAATTTCAAAAATTAATTATATTAATCTTAAACGGTTAACACGTAACATTTCTTGGAAGCTGTAATTGTCCAGAATTTAAAATTAAGATTATCGTCGGAAGTGAAATTTTTGATTGTATTTTCTAAAGAAAATTGTTGACAATTTTATACGTGACATAATTATTGTTTATTTATTATTATATTTAATACAAATACTAATAATATACAATAGAAGGGCTAACAAACCAAGCTGGATGTACATTATTAATAACGATGGCTTGTTTCTTTTTTTATCATAAATTTGAATGACAATAATAAAATTTTTTTTTCTTTAAAAAATGTTTTGAAAAAGTTAAAATATTTAAACAAATTTTAATTAATTTTAATTATACTCATAAGCACAATATAATGTATTTAATAACAGACAATATTAAAATGGTTTTTACGAAATTTTTAAATTTATTGATTAATTGCAATTTAACGTAGAAATATTTACTCAAGAAAAAACGTTTATAAAATCACAAACAATAAAAATGGAAATTTTTTACGTTGCGTTGTAAAATTATTTAATATTTTGTTATTGCAACTTTTTTTATTTATAACGGTATGCTTAAGCTTGGAATCAAAATAAAATCTAAGTGCGTATATAGACAGCCTTACTGCATAAATAGCTTTTTAAGGTTTTATAGTAATGTAACTGCACTTGATTTTTTAAAGGTAACAGAATTGAGAATTTAATAAACTACGTATGTACACAATTTCAATTAATTAACTAATAAAAATAATATAATTGTTTCTAAATTTTTAAATAAATTAAAAATAAAAAAGGCTAGGAATAAAAATAAGATGTACATCCAGCTTGGCTCGTTAGCTCTTCTATTGTACATTATTTAAAATTTGTTTTAAACTCGATAAACAATAATTGTGTTATGTATAAAATTGTCAACACTCTTCTTTAGGAAATACACTCGAACGTTTCGACTCAAAGCATATAGCGGTCATCTTTAATGGATTTTACCGCACTTACGTACAATCAATATTATTAATTGTTCGCATACAATTCTCATTATTCTCTAGTAATTGTTTCTTCTTATAGTGATTATTTTTGTGTGAGACCATGCAATATTTATATTATATTTATATCTCCCTCTCTCTTTCCTCTTTTTTTCGTATAATATTAATAATTAAAAATTATTTAATAATTAAATTATTCATAAATAAATACAAAATTAAAGCACATAATTATTCTTAATTAAATACAAAAATTAAATGTAATTAAAAACACAACATACTATCTTTGTAATAAGTATTATTTTATAATTAACCGTGAAGACTGAAGAAATTATTTTTTCCTATACTATTTTTGTAATATTTTTAAGACGCAGTCACATATTATACAAATCTAATTTTAAATTATTAGAATTACTAGAAATAAACTGAAGATTACGGTATAATATCTGACATATAGAAAACCAAGATTATATAAAATTAGTGTCAATATGTGCTCGGTGTTATCTTCTTTCCGTAATGATCTTTAACCTTGTTATTGCATGAAGACTATTGAGAGTAATTTTATAAGGAACTAACGTCATAACTAAATAAAAAAATTGTACACCCACTATTATTTAAATTCTTAGTTTGTGATCTCTTTCAGTATTAAATCTAATTTCTTATTTTATTCATGTAAAATAGAAAAAATTTAATTTTCCATTATCTTTATAATACAATCAAAAATTGTTTTATATAGATATACATGAATTTACGTATGTGAAAAATATTTTGAAAGTATTTATTTAATAATTACAAACTAAAATTAATAATTTTGATTGCAAACATTAATACAAATATATAATATTTTTGGGTTACAATGAAATATAAAATCCGTTCAATGAACATTGTAAATCTACATTCATATGCACTATGTGTGCATATGTATGTATGCACGTACAAAAAAAAAAAGAAATAAAACATTTATAATACAAATAAATGAATTATATTTTACAGGTGTCAATGCTATGAAATGCTATCAATGCAACAGCCGCAATAATAGCCAATGCGCCGAACTTGTTCCTCCAGACACAATGAAAAAGGATTGTGCGGAACTTAAAGATGGTTCAAAGTATACAATGTGCCGAAAAATTACACAAGTCATCGAATTTAGTGTCAATGGTTGTATGTATCAATATTATATTTACACTATTAAATAATGATTTTTTAAATATACTTACATTAACACGTTGAATACTGGACCTTCGCATATTTCTCTGGCGATGCTGGAATGAAATTTTCACTATTGTATCCACATTTCGATGAAATTATATGATATAATTGAATTATGCATTATGAGAATTGAATTATATATAATTTATATATATTTACTTAATGCATTTATTTACAGAGTATTTTAATATTAATTATATATGTAGAATTGCATTTTATTTTTTATGTGTGATTTTTACGTTTAACGTATTTTTTATTTTTATAGCGTTAGGTGATCAGTATGACATGTAACGTGTTAATTAAAATATATTACGATTTATATACCATTTAAAGAAATTGATCAAAATATGTAGAAAAAATATCTATAAAAAAACAGCATTATAAAATTATACGTTTGCACAAAATATATATTTATAGTATAAAAATGTTTCAAATTATGTTTAATTGTCATATTGTCATATAGAATAAATATTTAATATAAAAGAAATTAATTTTTTTTACACAGTACCACCTGATACGCGAGTTATTCGAGGATGCGGATGGGATGAGTCAAATTATAAAGGCAAGTGTTATCAACGAAGTGGCTTTGGTGGTAGACAAGAAGTTTGCTCCTGTTTGACTGATTTTTGCAATTCAGCACCGCCTAAACCTGGAATTTTGTCACACCGTCTTATTCTTTCATGCATTCTGCTCAACCTATTGCTAATGTTTTTGTGGAATTAAATATTCTTAAAAAATAATCGAATTTTCATAAGATTTAGTTATAAGACTATTATGGAGATTAGATTAGGAGTTATAAAAAATTTAATATCAGCTTTCCATAGATGTGAAACTTGGATAGTAGATAATTATAATAAAAAATTATCCAAAAAGCGCAAGAAAAAAGATCAGGAAAACAATTTTATGTTATTCAAATAATCAAGAGAAATGGTTAAATATCTCGTGCCATATAAGTTGCACAACATCAAAGCGACTCGTGTCTCAATGTGTACTGCCTAGTTAATTTTTGGATTTCCTGATATCACGCATAAAAATAAACTACTAGTGCAGTAAAAACACTACTGAAATGTAGTAGTGATACTAACAGTTTATTTTTAGGCGGGGCTCAGACGTAACGACTGAACTAATCAAGTTCTTAACAAGCTTACTCAATAACTTGGGTTTGAATTATATTTCCAAAGTATCTATTTTTTTCTGTGCATGTCATATAAATGATGATATTCCGTTATCAAGTACAAACTGTCAAATTTTGGATTAAAAAATGTTATCATTATCGTCTCAGAAAAAACGTGCCAACTTCTATTGTATGATAGTATTGAGCGTTTTTTTTTTAACATAAATCGGTGTTAATGCGACTTGGAATTGATAGTTCAAATTATGCATATATAAATTTATGTGAATATAAAAAATAATATTATAATGAATAAAAAGAACAATATAATTAATACTAGAAAGTATAACAAATATCCAATAAGCAAAAAATCATTATTATAAATTTGTTATTACAACGATATTCAATAACATGTAATATTTTCAAATATGTATTTAATGTTGTATATTTAATATCATTATCAATAACCTTTGACCGCAATTTGGAGATTTCGGTAATATTGAAATGGGAATGTCATAACATTGCAATTAATGTTATGTTAAAATTTTTCTGACGATGCTATAATGTTTCTCAAATAATATTAATAAAATGATTAAATTAAAATATGTTGTTAATTTTATAATAACGTTACATTAATATTATCACTGAGAGCCAAAATACAGTAATGATTATTGCATTTTTGCTCAATCTTTTTAGTCTTTCTTACATTAATCATTACATGCTGCTACAGTAAACTTTTTTCCAGTAACCAATCAAGTACGGATTTTGCATTAAATATTACAGATTCTGCAGTAACTATTATAGAGTCTACAATAAGATTTATGCTACAGATCTGGTATAGAATCAGTATCGTATTATTTCATAACCATTACGGTAAAGATCAGTAATGATTCCGGTACAAAATTTTAACATAAACAAGAAATTTCTTTTTTTTTATTTTATGCGATTACATATTATTATTTACTAGAGTTTAATTTGTGTTTACTATTTCGCATATGTTTTATTTTATTAATTACAATTACACAAGTATATATTATAATTTGTGAAAACGCATTGATGAAATTCGAATCTGTGGTCCTTAGAGTCACAAACTTATACGCTAACGCTGAACTAATAATTACTTTATACAAAGGACTTATTCTTTCAATTATATATTCTAGAATAGTGTAAAAACTGTGGGTTGTCATTGCAAGTACTTCTACAATAACTATTCTTAATTTAGTACTTTTGAGTTCTCGCGCCTAAACAAATATTAAAGGCCAACAGTAATAGTTACGGAATCGCACATGATTGATTACTTTAAAATAAAAATTACAAACATTAATTTTTAATTATTGTATATATATTGCATTTAACAATATTGTAAAACATTGCAATAACAGAAACTTCATATAATTCTAACATTACTTTAAGATAACAATTATATACAATTTTCAACTATAGTAGATCCATTATATTAACCTGAAATAAATGATAAAGTAATTTTAAAAAAAATATTTGTAGCAATGTTTCTAAAATATTTTAACAATGTTCGATAAATTCTATGTTATTACATAACATTTTAAAAACATGTATATAATATTATTTTAAAATATTAGAAAAATACACATGGAATTAACGTTTCTAAATGTTATTTTAATGTTTCTTGCTTACTGGATACATACATATGTTGCAATTATATCTTGGTAAAACATCGTATCTTTTGATCAAGTATCATTAATAAAAGGTTATAATAACTATATTTTATTATTAATAAAACAAACATTTTCGCGCAAAATAAAAACATTTTAGAATGTCATAATAAATAAACGTATGATATAAGTAATTAGTTTTTAATCCTAGTATCATGATGATATTTTAAAAATGAAAATTATTTATGAAAAGCAATTTCAATAAAGTGAGCAAAAAGACGATAGAATAAATTAATATAAAAAGTCATCTTTAAAAAAAAGCATCAAATATACATATTACTTAATCTGCAAAAATATGCGGAAAAAATTATAATTTAAATTGTATGTATATTTGTATTCTCATTCAAAAATATTTCTGTTCGAATCCAAACATTATCTTTTTATTTGAATACCCAAGCATCAAAAATACAAAAAAACTTGGCGCGTGCGAAGCTCGCGTCTATAATGGCTAGTATTTATTAGCAACAAACAGATAATATAACTTATATCAAGTTTGTCAGAAAGACTTCGTATTTTGAGTTGCCCTATTTGGTGCATCTGCATTTAAAGCAAACCACGAGAGGAACGGGAAAAAGCGATTGTTTTGAATTCACTTAATTTTGCCGCACAAACTATTGCAGACGAAGAGCGCTCTATGAGCTGTTGTAAGCTTACAAAAAAATTGCAAAATAAAACTGTCTCGGCTAACCGGATATACTTACGATGAAGATGAATAGAGGTACTAAACGCCATAATGCTAGGTGCGTAAGCAATTGTAAAGCGCGCTAAGAAAGGCGAGCGGAAGGGGCGATTTCGATGTATCTTTCCGCGAGGTAGTTGCAAGAAAGAAATCGTCCATATCGGTTCAAAGCATTTATCTCTGAAAATTTTTGCATCTATTCGAGTTATAGCAAAAGCTTTCAATGCAGCAAATATGTCAATTTTCAAGTTCGACGGTTGAAGTGATAACGTCGTTATTTGCGAGCTAAGAAAACTTAGGAACGTGATTTAGTTCATTTTTAATAATAATGTAATTTATTTTAATGTATTTATAATTGTTATTAACAATTTCTGTATATCGATAATAATTTACATTTCATTTTGCTACATTTTACAACTCTTTGAGAGTATTATTCGTTACATACACCACATAGCTTTGTAACCAATATGGACCATACACTCGGTTTATGCAATCTGTAATTGACTTCCGCATGAAGATCGTGAAGTATTTTAATCATTGAAGATACACTGATGATGATTCGAAGAAGAGTCAAAACGTCTGGAAACTTTGTATTTAAATTTTGTATGTAGATCTCATTATTATTAAAGAGATAATTTGCGCATCAATAACTGCCCTCTACTCTCATTTGCCCATTTTGTTTGTTACTATGTCAATTTTGTTGTGCGAATTTAAAAAGGACACGAGGGAGAGAGGAAAGAGAACCATAACTCATTAAAAGGAGAAAATTGAGCTTTTGAAAACTGTTATTTAAACAAATAATCTTACATATTTTTACGTATTTTGAGTCGTATAATCTGAAAATGGCCATAAAAATTACACCTGTAGCGGAGAAAACGTAGAAAATGAAAGAAAATTGGAAATTCAATTAGCAGACAATTAATGTTTTTAAAATGTTTTTTAAATGTTCTTTTTTCATTAATTATTCATTTTCTGAACTCATTTCGGAAAATATTTATTTAATATTTTTTTCATTAAATATTTATTCAAAATAATGATTTTTGAACTAATTGTAAAATTAAATAAATGTTTTTTAAACGTTTATTTAATATTTGTTAAGTATTCATTTTTCATGTAAATTATTCATGTTGGAAAATAATTTCAGTAAACATTTTTTTAAGGTAAATTTTTAAATTAAATTTTTAAAATAAATTTTTTTAATTAGCAGTTGTGCGCTATGATTTTAACGACAATTTGACTGCAACTTTGTTACACCACTGAGGATGGCCAGAAGTATGGCCGAAACGTTTGGCAATAAATCTACGTACACGTAACAAATAGTGATATTCACTTAAATGACCATTGCGCACCAATTACCGCGCTGATTCCCATTAGCCTATATTTTCTAAATTGTTGAATTTTCTGGAAATCCTTTGACTTACTAATTTAAATGTATTGATTTACGTAAGATTCTTATTGGTCTAGCAACCTGATGCTATGCTTATGCTTTGTTATGTTTCATGTGCTTCCGCCTTAAGTGCTTGGCCTTGAGTGCTAGGTCCGGAGCACGTGAAATGCATAACAAAACATAAGCATAAGGCGGCTAGACAAATGAGAATTTTATGTAAATCAATATGACGACTTTATACTGATTGCTCATTGGTCT
>NW_012026800.1:4036188-4037009 GCF_000956235.1 Wasmannia auropunctata
TTTTTTTTAATTTTTCAAAAAATTTTTTTTTAAAAAGGGTATTAAAGGGTATTTTAAGACAAATTCAACCATGTGTGATAAAGTTATTTTACAAAATATTATTTTTGAGAAATAATTACAAACGCCTCTGTACGCACACCATCCGTACTCGTTTTAAGCATTAATTCACCTATGTCAACTTGGCACCTGATTTTTACTAAAATAAGTTTACAATAAAAAAAGGTTAGTATTTTGTTTACAGTTGTTTGTAATAGTATAATTTCGTTGGTAATTCTGGATCGTCGAGGGATCGTATGTAGGGAGGTTTAGATCCGTACACTCGTTTCGTATAAAAAAAAACACTTTGTTTATTCACTGTTCTATAAGTGGTATATTATAAAATTCAATGTATATGTTAATGCGTCCACCACATCGAGATACGCGTTACTCTGTCGATGGAATGGCGCGGTAATTCCGTGTCGCAAATCTGCGTTGTCGAGGGCTCGGCCTCGGTAGTGCGGCAGGTAAGAGTCGCAATTTCGGTTGTCGAGGGCTCGGCCTCGTTCGGCGAGGACTCGGCCTCGATTTGGCGAGGACTCGACCTCGATTTGCGAGGATTCGTCCTCAGGCGGCGTGAAGACTCGGCTTCTTGCTGGAGGGCTCGGCCTCCCACTGTGCGTGCGGCACGCTCGACCGGAACTCGCTAAGCTGGATGCGTCGTCCGCCGGAAGTAAGCAGGTTCCACGTTGGAAGTCGCGTCACTTCGGACGCGTAGCGTGATTTTGCGGTCCGTTCTAGAAAGATCCACAAATCGCGGATCTTTCCATCGCACTGTCGATGTC
>NW_012026800.1:4043633-4044210 GCF_000956235.1 Wasmannia auropunctata
TTACGCCAAGATACTCAATGAATTCCGCGTTCTATCGCAGTGCCATCATAACATTTTAATTCGATATCTCTTTTCGATTCTTTCCTTACGCTTCTAATTATCATATACTTTGTTTTAGCGGCATTCATTTTTAATTTATTTACACCCATCCATTTTTCTACTATAGGTAACATCGTATTCAATTTCATTTCTATTTCCGTACCGCTTTCACCTTTTACATATATTAACGTATCATCCGCAAACATTTTTATATTGCACTCTGCAGGACAAAATTGTACTAAATCATTTAAATGATAAATTATATAAATGATAAATAGCAAAGGCCCTAGAACCGATCCTTGAGGAACTCCATACTTCGTTTCGACATATTTTGACAATTGATTATTAAATCTAACTTGTTGTGTTCTATTGCTTAGATATGATCTAAACCATTCTAGCACCATTCCTCTTATTCCGTACTGATCTAATTTATCCAGTAATCTTGTCCTATCTATCGTTTCAAATGCCCGTTATTAAGTCCAGGAATATAAACTCCTACCATTTTTCCCTCACTATCAATTTCCAGTCATCAATAACA
>NW_012026800.1:4044230-4045116 GCF_000956235.1 Wasmannia auropunctata
TGTATAACGATGTCACCTATATTTAGTGGCTGAAAGGATATTTGATTAGGTAAAATATTTAAAATTAACAATACGAGAAAAATGTATAGTGCGGTCTGAAGTGGATCTTAGTACTTTAATAATATTCAAGCGTGAATCTTACAATTTCCAGCTCAAGCAAACTGCGCGCCAATACTTTTGTCAGTCTTAAAACACATCTCTAAGTAAACCCGGAGTACATAATGTCATGCAATTAAATTGACAAGCAATTTAATAATTTGATGCTGATGATTATTATTTGTCAACTTCATAATAACAACCGTTCACGAACTAAGTAAAGCTAGACATAGCTATAAGTAGCACCAATAATACTCAATACATACAACTACAATACAACAGCCTTTTTTTAAAAAGGATTTCAATTATACCTACCCGGGCAGTACGAAATTTATCAGAGTATATTAAAAACTGTCAAGTTCAATAAAAAATTCAAAAGTAACGAGAAAATCAATTATTATTAAGTTTAAAACATAATGTTATATACATAAGCACTTTTTCAGTCTTTTTCGAGTATGCCAGCATATGCATCCTATGAATTAGCTTGCCAATTACATTTTCTTATTGTACATGCTGTAAATAATTAAAAAATTAAATGGCATACCAAATCTGGAAACGCGGTAGCGGTTCCCGCCAAGTATATGTATTTCGTTTATTATTTCATGATTTATGATGATACTTAAAGTACTGATGATGATTAAGATACTGATACTAATACTGATTTTAATGATAGAAAAGTACTAATACTGATTTTAATGATAGAGACGCTACAGTGTATCCTTTACTGGACAGATAACACTTTTACAGAAATAAATTATGATTTCTTTTTAAATATTAAATTATATCGATG
>NW_012026800.1:4051681-4054277 GCF_000956235.1 Wasmannia auropunctata
AGAGAGAGAGAGAGAGAGAGAGAGTGTAGGTAGGTATGTATTTATGTATGTATGTAAATATGTAGATATGTATGCATGTATGTATGTATATATGTAGGTATGTAGGTATGTATGTATGTATGTATGTATGTATGTATGTATGTATGGATATATTTAGGTATATATGTATGTAGGTATGTAGGTATGTAGGTATGTAGGTATGTAGGTATGTATGTATGTGTAGCGGTATGGCTGTACCGATACAAGCACGCGCCGCCTAGCGCGCGTCATTTGTACGGCGTAGCGCCTGAACAAGGGCTACCCGTAGTACAAGCAACCTCCGCGAGAGCGCTACAAACAACGACCTTTGCATGAGCGCCGTCCTGAAGAAATTGTTTAAACAATTCGCCAGGAGGCCTATTTTCTCGTAAGAGAAAAATGTTTCCACAGGGTATAAATAGAATTCGGCGAAGGAAATCAGACTTGGATCGCTCTCGGCACTCCACGCAGCTGCGACGAGTACACTGACAAAACGCATCAAAGTCTTTTTGAGAGTCCGCAGAAGAGACGCCAAACTGCCGCCCGTCTCAATATCGGCTCTGCCGGAGGCCCGGACCTTCCTCTCCGAAGGAAGACGGCACCACGACCGATCGCCACTACGAGACGGCGACGAGGAAAGCCGATAACCGTTCTGAAGGCACCGCCAGACAACGGCGTCGGGGACCACCGGACGGCGTGGAAGTTAGCTCCACTCGAACGAGATCCTGCACCAAGGACGAGACCGCCGACGCGGGCATTGCGAGAGGCCGACCCACGACTGAGTAGACCAGTTTCTCCACGTTGGGCCTCTCCGGAGTGGTCACTCGAGGAAATCGTTGGATCGTTCCAGGTGCCGGACAAGATCCCTCCTCTATCTTCTAAGGAGACCACGCCGCTGACAAAGGACCAGGCCACGCAGACCGAACTGAGCCACGCAGACCGAGCTGAACACTAGCGAAGGCGCCACGCAAACGAAGGAGATATACGCTTACGAGAAGGGGACGCAAACGGGTAACGTGACAACACCTCTGCGTTAC
The DNA here is from genome assembly GCF_000956235.1 of Wasmannia auropunctata. Lineage (NCBI taxonomy): Eukaryota > Metazoa > Arthropoda > Insecta > Hymenoptera > Formicidae > Wasmannia > Wasmannia auropunctata. The sequence continues at coordinate 4,052,737 of NW_012026800.1, forward strand.
ACCCGGACCTTGCCCCGAATCTCGTGGTGCGAGCGGAGCATATAACTCTCCGGCCACCACGCCCATCGGCCCTTTTCAGGGCCAACAAGAAAAATCAAACATATACACACATATACACACACACTTTGTAGAGACACACTTGTATATAGAGACACGTCGTATTGTACATAGCAAAAAATAAATTAAGTTTAACCAATATTCTATGAGTCGACAACATCAATAAGATCCTTCTCCGTGGCGTTACCATCCTCCGAGAACGTGCGTGGGGGCTGCGTATACTCTTAAGAAAACCGCGGAGCGAACAATACTAAACGAGCTGCGAAACCACGCAACGTTGGTCTGGAGCAGCTCTCTGCGAATCTACCGCAATTCACATCGTCGCTCACAACAACACGCCCCCACATATGTATGTAGGTATGTAGGTATGTATGTATGTAGGTATATATGTATGTATTGTCACGTGCTCCCATGAAATAAATAATTCGCGCGAGTACGGATCAAACAAGGTTGGGGAAATCGCGTACGATTCCGGGGAGGGAAGGTGGCAGCCCTCCGGGATGTGTCCCTCCGGCGACCGACGAGGAGCGGCGACGCAGAAATTGGGCGCCAGACGTGCTCTAGGGCACGTCACTCGCGAAACGTAATGATTACGCGATAGCGCGAACGAAATCTTTACACGCGACGACTCTAGACCATCGAACGCCGCTCCCGAAGTCGACCGCACAAGGGCCGGCCGGCTCTACCTAACGGCAGCGGGGCAGGGCGAGGCCAAAGGGCGATGGGATGGCGCGGGGCGGGCGAAAGAATTCGTACTCCAAAGTAATAATAAACAAATAATAATAAAGTTTATTGTCCGCTCGGAACGGCGGTAAGAAACGGCGGAGAAAAAAAGATAATACAGCTCAGTAAGAAAAAGATGGACGAGACAAGACTGATTTGACGCTAGTACGCGCGGGTAGTCCGGCGGCGCGATAAACTCCACGGAGCAAAAAAAAAAGACACGTACCCGACATGAACTCCGGTCGGAAACAAAAAAAAACGCATTCGCAACTCGACGGCGCGGTAGTACAATAACGGACGGGGCTCGGTACAACGCGAGTACCGAGGTCTAACGACAACAATTATTACCGCGAAAGTCAATGGTAAGCTTACGCGTCAGATACTCGTACAAAAACGAAGCAGACAGAAAATTGACTGACACCGATACGCAATGAAATCGCGCGCAATGTCACACTACAGCGCGACGCACGACACTCGTGATTCCGCGTACTCACACACTTACTCTAACGCTCGCGCGCTCAGGCGCGAGGGCTTTGCGGCGAACTCGCGACGACGATCTCCGGGTGGCTCGATACGCGACTCACGACACTCCCGATCGCTCACGGCAGATTCGATGAGAATCCTCGCACTTTAGGACGGACGCCGATACGCCAAACCAACTACAAGATACGCGTCGCCAGAGGGGCGCACGCGACGAGACTCCAACACTAAAATGGCGTTCACGTCCGCAGAGTGCGAGCAAGAATCCTCGATCAGGCCGT
>NW_012026800.1:4054504-4057837 GCF_000956235.1 Wasmannia auropunctata
TCCGGGATGTGGCGGCGTGGAATCAGATGGGCGCGTCCTTCGCCCTTGAATTCCGGGACGAGTTGGCTATCTCGCCCCGGCAGCTCTCGGCGATGTCCCCGGGCCCTGGGGAAATCGCCGGCCGTATCGCCCTTCGCGGGCCTCAGCCACAGCGCCCGCCTTCCCGGTCGCGCCCCTGGCGGCTCCGGTATCCTTGCGCCTGGTCACGCGCTACGCGTGTGCGCGCTCCGTCACCTGCTCGCCGCGTGCCCGCTGCGTGTTCCCTTTGCTCCGGCGCCAGGTCGCCCGTACTCCAATTCCCTGCCGCGGTCGATGGCCTTGAGTCCTCTTCGCCGACGCTCCGTTGGTCCGGTGAGGTGCCGCGGTACATGGAAGAGGTTCCACGAAAATTAATACAAAGCACGCGTTTAAATTCGGGCCTCCCGGTTTCGCTCTCACGCGGCTGTCGGTCCAGCAAAAAGGGGGGCGCGAACCCGCGCCTTGTGACGGCGGCGGGATGCTGCCTCGCCGCAGCGGACTGCGGCGTCACAGTATGTAGGTATGTATGTAGGTATGTATGTAGGTATGTATGTATGTATGTGTGTATGTATGTATGTATATATTTAGGTATGTGTGTATGTAGGTATGTATGTATGTAGGTACATATGTATGTAGGTATGTAGGTATGTATGTATGTATGTATGTAGGTATATATGTATGTATGTAGGTATGTATGTATGTATGTATGTATGCATGATATATGTAGGTATGTATTGTGACGCCGCAGTCCGCTGCGGCGGAGCAGCGTCCCGCCGCCGTCACAAGGCGCGGGTTCGCGCCCCCTTTTTGCCAGACCGGAAGCCGCATAGTCGAGGCGAGACCGAGATCTCCGGGAGGCCAGGAATTTAAACCGCGTACTTTTATTAATTCTTTTGGAACCTCTTATATGTACCGCGGCACTTCATCGGACAAACGGAGCGCCGGAGGAGAGTGTTCAAGGCCATCGACGACGGAAAGCGCTTGGAGTACAGGCGACCTGGCGCAGGAACTAAGGGGGCACGCACCGGGCACGCGGCGATCAGGTGACGGAGCGCCCATACGCGGAGAGCGTGACCACGACCGCAAGGATACGAGAGCCGCCAGGGACGCGACCGGGAAGGCGGACGCTGTAGCTGAGGCCCGCGAAGGGCGATACGGCCGGCGATTTCCCCAGGGCCTGGGGCCATCGCCGAGAGCTGCCGGGGCGAAATAACAACCTCGTCCCGGATTTAAGGGCGAATAACGCGCCCATCCGATGCCACGCCGCCATATCCCGGAAATCGGGCGACCTCGCGAGGGCACAAGGCGCCCACACGAAAAGTTCACCTAATGACGCCCGTGCCACGACAGGACCCCTGCGGCGCCGTGATTGGTCGCGGCCGTCTGCGCCGCTACGTTGCGCATTCTCGGGCCGGGGGTGCAGCCATCAATCGCGCATCGAACACGATCTACGCCGCTTTCGCGTGCGAAACTAGCGAGCGTGCGGACGGGTCGAGCGAGCGACCGAGAGAGCGAGCGCCATTGTGAGCGAGAAGGATAGAGAGAAGGACGGGCAGCTGTCGGTCCGGAGGAGCCTGCGAAGACGCGGAGGAGATCGTGCCGGTGAGATGACCCTCTTTATCACGTGTAAAGCCACGGGCGGATCGAGAATCTTGCTTGCACTCTGCGGACGGGAACGCCATTTTCATGTTAGAGTTTCATCGCGTGCGCCCCTTTGGCGACGTGTATTTCGTGGCTTTTCTTTGATTTGGCGTGCCGGCGTCCGTCCTCAAGTGCGAGGGTTCTTATCGAATTGTGCTGTGAGCTACCGGGAGTGCCGCGTATCGCGTATCGAGCCACCCGGAGATCGTCGCCGCGAGTGAGCCGCAAAGCCCTCGCGCACGAGTGCGCGAGCGTTAATGTAAATGCGCGAGTACTCGGATCGCGAGTACCCCTCGTCGTATTAATTTGTGTTATTGCGCGCGATTCCGTCACGTTCGGCTTAAGTAATCTTATGTTTGTTTTTCATCTTCGTCTGCGCGTCCGACGTGTGAACTTATGATCGAGATTGTCGATTGTCGTTAGACCTCGGTACTCGCGTCGTGCCGAGCCCCGTTTTTCATTGTATTATCGCGCCGTTCCTGATTTCAATTGTGTTCCTATCTACCGGCCGAATTTCTTGAGCTGTTTCTTTTCCTTTTTTTTCGCCGGAACTTATCGCGCCGTATGATCACCTGCGTTTAATAACGCCGAATCGGACTTCTTATCTCTGTTACATTCTTTTTTTATTACCGAACTGTATAACTTTTTGTTTACTATTTCTTACCGCCTTGCTACGCGGTTAATAAACGGTATCGTTATTATTATTCTTTAATCTGGAGTACGGATTCTTTTGCCTGGCCCGCACCATCCTACCGTCCGTCGCCTAGTTCGCCTTTAGTTCCGCCCTGCCCCTCTACCGTTAGGTAGAGCCGGCCGGCCCTCGCGCGATCGACCTTGGGGAGCAGCGTCCGTGAATTTCGGGTATCGTTGTGAGCAATTGCATTTTGTTTGTCGCGCTATTGCCGTAAATTCGCGTTTCGCGAGTGACGTGCCGCCGAGCGCGTCTGGCGCCCAATTTTCGCGTAGCTGCTCCTTGTCGGTCGCCGGAGGGACAAGACTCTGAGGGCTATCACCCTCCCTCTCCGAAATCGGTTACGATTTCCATCCTATTGTTTTGATCCGTGTTCGCGCGAATTACCTATCTCACGGGAGCACGTGACAGTATATATATATGTATGTAGGTATGTATGTATCCCATACAGCACAGAACATTGAAACAACGTTGCTGAGACGTTGCAATGTTGAATGTTGTAGTGGGAATGTTTTTTCAGTGTTGAATCTATGTTGAATTTTCTATATTGATTATTAATGTTGCTGCAACGTTGAATCTATATGTTGAATTTTCTATATTGATTGTTAATGTTGCTGCAATGTTGAATCTATGTTGAATTTTCTAAATTAATTATTTATAATGTTGCTTCAACATTGAAATTATATAGAAAAAATTATTATCTTCTGAAACAATTAATAAAACCATTGCATTAAAAACAATAATATAATATACAGGGTGATTCAGAACAACCCCTCGTCCTTGAAAAGACGTATTCTTGACTCAATTCTAAGACGATTTTTCCTTTACAAAAATTTTGTCCGAAGCTTAGTTTTCAAATTATAACGAGAAATAGTTAGCAAATTACGGGCCGTGTACGGATGGTAGACAGGGGCGGCGCAACTTACTGTCCGCCGGCAGGCGGTACGCGGGACCGTCGCGATAATCAGCTGACTACACGCGCG
>NW_012026800.1:4064204-4065177 GCF_000956235.1 Wasmannia auropunctata
GCGTGCGTCGTGCGTGCGTGCGTGCGTGTGCGTGTGCGTGTGTGTGTGTGTGTGCGGCGTGCGTGCGCGCGCGCGCGTGTTGGATACGCGTCCGTCCTTGCGTGCATTTGAATGTGTTTGTATATGTATGTGTATGTGTATTTTTCAATCGAAAAATAGAAAATCTTTTTATTATGTCAATCCACAGGAATGGTAGAATATCCTATAATAGTGATTTGTCGTTTTAAACCATAGACATATAGAATAGACTCCACATCGGCTACATACGCGAAATCGTATATGTAGCTGATGTGGAGTAAAAAATAAAAATCGTTCAAAACGACAAATCACTATTAGGATATTCTACCGTCCCTGTGGATTGACATAATAAAAAGATTTTCTCTTTTTCGATTGAAAAATACACATACACATACATATACAAACACATTCAAATGCACGCAAGGACGGACCCAGACAGCACTAAATCCACACGGACATGTATTAGAAACTAAACCGTTAAGTTTCTAAAGAAAATTGTAACAGTTACAGGCACGTGTCAATCGTAGATCTGACATGTATCAGATACCTTGCAAATAGCTCGCAATGGCCGCTTTTCGATTATGTCAGAATGGTATCAGATATGTACCGAGTTACGTACGAAATAAGTAAATGAAATATTACAGATATTTATCATATAGGTAACTGGGACTTCCGTTTCCGGTGTGTGTGAGTGTGGATCTGCGAAGTTCTGTAAGAGTGAGTGGAGCGTACGAGTGAGAGTTGGAGTGAAGGAGAGAAGGTGTGGAAAGAAAAGGGGAAGGGAGTAGGGCAGATTGGGCTGCAGGAGTGAAGGGAACGCTAGGGAAAGGGACTGAGAAGGGTAGGGAGAAGAGAAAGACGAAGAGTATAGGTTAGGGGTAGAGCGGGAGAAGTTAGAGGGCGAGGGGGCGCATGCGCGGTGGGCCTGGGAGTCAGAGGCAGGAGAGCACGTGGT
>NW_012026800.1:4065197-4067003 GCF_000956235.1 Wasmannia auropunctata
GGTGAGAGAGGGAATGAAAGGGGTGAGTGCAGAGTTGAATAGAGTAACGGAAGTGCAGAAGGAAACCTTGAGGGAGGAAATGGAAAAAATTAAAATGAGTGGAGGGATAAAGAGAGGATATGGGAGAAGGAAAGGGAAGAATTTCGAGAAAGGATAGAGGAGATAGAAAGGAAGTTAGAAGGGGTGATAATGGGAAATAACAGGGAGGGGAAGGGTGTGACGAGGAGGAGGGGAGAAACAGAGATAGACAGAAACAAAGGAGGAGGAAAAGAGGATTGGAAGGAAAGGGTTAAGGAATTAGAAAGGAGATGGGAGAGGAAGGAGAGAGAGAATAGAAGAAAGAATTTAGTAGTGAAGGGAATGAAGGTAGGGGAGGAAGGTATGAAGAAGGTGGAGGAAATACTAAGAGAACTAGAAAGGGAGGTTAAGGTGGAGGAAGTGAGAAGGATAGAGGCAGGCAGAAGGGAAAAAGGAAGCATGTTGGTGGTAAAATTAGAGAGTGAGTGGATGAAAAGAAATATTCTGATGAACAAGTGGAAACTAAAAGGAAGGGAGGTATGGATAGAAGAGGATTTAACGTGGGAAGAAAGAAGAATAAAATGGAAAATTGGACAAGTGGCACTAAAGGAGAAGTTAAAGGGGAAAAAGGTACGAATAGGTCAACAAGGGATATGGATAGAGGAAACATGGTGGCGATGGGATGAGGGAAGGGACGAGTTAACGAAGGCTAGGAAAGAAGGTTGGAGAGGGAGAGGGGAAATAGCAAAAAAGGAAGGAGCGAGGGGGGAGAAGAGAGTGCAAGGGGAGATGGAGGAGGTAGAGGGGGAATAGGAATGAGGGGTTGAGGAGGGAGAAGTGGGAGGGGGAGGAGCAAGGAGAGAAAGAGGAAAAAGGGAGGGTGGAGAGAGAAATAAAGGGAGAAGCGTTAAGAGTAATGTTTTGGAACGTAGCAGAACTGGGCAATAAGGATAAAGATTTCTGGAAGATTTTAGGAAAGTGGGATGTGATCCTGTTAATGGAAACATGGATAGAGGGAAAGAAGTGGGGAGAGGTGAGAGAGAAATTGCCGAAAGGGTATAGGTGGAAAATACAGGAGGCCAAAAGGAGAAATAGAAAAGGAAGAGCAATGGGAGGAATGGTTTTGGGCATAAGGGAGGGGATAGTGGAAGAGGAGGGGGAAGGGGAAGAGGAGGAAGGAATTATAACCGGAAAATTCAAATACGGGAAAGCAAGTGTGAGGGTGGTGGGGGTGTACGTGAATAGGGATATGGAGAAGAAATTGGAGGAGCTAAGGGAGTGGATGGAGGAGAGGGAAGAGGGGGTGAAGACAATAATTGGAGGGGACTTTAACGCAAGAACGGGAGGGAAAGGAGCAAGGATAAATATGGAAGAGGAGGGGGAGGAAGAGACAGGGAGAAGATCGAGGGACAAGAGGGTGAATGCAGAGGGAAAAAAGCTGGTGGAGTGTTTGAGGGAAAGAGGATGGTCAATTTTGAATGGGGAAATTAGGGGGGACGAGCAAGGAGAGTGGACATACACGGGTAATAGGGGGAACTCTATGACTAGATGACTACAGACTATGTGTTAGTGAATGAGGAGGTAAGGGAGGAAGTGGAGAGTCTACAGGTAGGGGATCAGGTGCACTCAGACCATCATCCCTTGGTAGTGAAGCTGAAAGAAGGAAGAGGAAGAAGAGGAATAGCAGAGGGAAGGAATAAAAAGATATATAGAGGGAGCTGGGATGAGAGGGGAAGGGAACAGTTTCGGACGGAATTAAGAGGAGTGGTAGGAACGGAGGGAAACGTG
>NW_012026800.1:4069243-4071298 GCF_000956235.1 Wasmannia auropunctata
AGGGGGAGGATTGGATGAGGGAGGTAGAGGAAGAGAGAGAAAGAGATGGAGAGGAGAGGGTGGAGGTGGAGTGGATGGGTGTATGAGTGAGAAGAATGAAAGGAAAGAGTGAGAAAGGTGAGTGGAAACGGAAGTCCGAGGGGAGGCGAGGATGGGTGGATGAGAGGGGGGATGGGATGGAGAGAGGGGTGGTGGGGGGAGCGTACGGATGGGCGAACGGGCGAGCGTGCGAGCGTGCGAGCGTGCGGAGCGAGTGGATTGGGCGTAGCGTGGATTATAGTATAAGCATAGCTTAAGTATAGGTTAAGTAGCATGTAAGAAGTCTGTAAATTGAAATTGTAACCCCGAGGGGAATCAATAAATATTATCTAATCTAATCATATAGGTAACTGAACTGCTGCTGTTAAGTAACAAATACGTAAATGAAATGTAGCATATGCTACATCGGAAAGATTATATTGAAATAAAATGGAAATAATGGACTTTTTCCAAAAAATAAATAAACATATATTTATAAAACATATATTTATTTATTTTTTGGAAAAAGTTCATTGTTTCCAGTTATTATATTTAACAATATAATCTTTTCAATGTAGCATATCTTGTCTGTTACATCTTCATGTATGTGTATATATTGTATGTAATATATACCTATATATATATATATTTATGTATATATACAGGGTGGACCATTTTAATCCATCCAGTCGAATATCTCGAAAATCAAGCCCGGGAGAGAAAAATTGTTCAGACAAAAATTGTTTGGTTTCGAAGGGTCCATAAGATGGTACCATTGGTTTGACCTTGAAGAATTATTTGAAAGTCACATGAAAGTCACGTCAATTTTTTTAAATGGCATCCCCTATTTTATTACATACTCTTGTAGTTGATCTCGAAAGCTTTCCAAAACACTATAATCAAATGTTTCTTTATTAAATACTTTTCGAGTTATAAAGCTCCAAAATTGCAACTTTGGAGCTTTATAACTCGAAAAGTATTCAATAAAGAAACATTTGATTATAATATTTTGGAAAGCTCTCGAGGTCAGCAACAAGGGACCATAAGATGGTACTATTAGTTTGACCTTGAAGAATTATTTGAAAGTCACATGAAAGTCACCTTAATTTTTTAAAATTGCATTCCCTATTTTTTATTACATATTCTTGTAGCTGACCTTGAGAGCTTTCCAAAACACTAGAATCAAATGTTTCTTCATTGAATACTTTTCGAGTTATAAAGCTCTAAAGTTGCAATTTTGGAGCTTTATAACTCGAAAAGTATTCAATAAAGAAACATTTGATTATAGTATTTTGGAAAGCTTTCGAGATCAGCTACAAGAATATGTAATAAAAATCAGGGGGATGCCATTTTAAAAAATTGAGGTGTGACTTTTATGTAACTTTCAAATAATTCTTCAAGGTCAAACCAATGGTACTATCTTATGGTCCCTTCGAAACCAAACAACTTTTGTCTGAAAAATTTTTCTCTCCCGGGCTTGATTTTCGAAATATTCGACTGGATGGATTAAAATGATCCACCCTGTATATACATATAGTATGCAGCATATTTTATTTTTTAATTACTGTATGCAAAAAGCATAATTTATTTTCACCTCTCGTGTGCAGATAGAACAGGCTAAACTGAATAAAAAAATCTTCTACAATTTTGTAAAATTTACAGTAATTAATGAGATATCAATGTCCATAATGTCTAAAGATTGGCAAATAAGCACATATATATATATATATATATATATATGTATTGTGACGTGACGTTCCTTTTTGGACCGTCCGTCACAAGGGATCTACGGACCCGACCGCGGGCGGTAGTTTTGTGTCCTGCGTCCTCCCGATTTTTGGAGGCGGACGCGTGGCGCGGACCGCGGGACTGCATTTGCGTGGCTCCCGCCGCCCGAATACCGAATACCGTTCTTAATCACTTTTTTAGTTTCCGTAGCAATCTCGATTGTTAATTATACCGAATCGGCGGCTATCGGAGAATTTGTAAAATTTCACCCGTCTCACTGACGTCGCAGCAGCCACGAGAAGAGGACCA
>NW_012026800.1:4071348-4072790 GCF_000956235.1 Wasmannia auropunctata
TTATTCTTGTAGCTAACCTCGAGAGCTTTCCAAAACACTATAATCAAACGTTTCTTCATTGAATACTTTTCGAGTTATAAAGCTCCAAAATTGCAACTTTGGAGCTTTATAACTCGAAAAGTATTCAATGACGAAACATTTGATTATAGTGTTTTGGAAAACTCTCGAGGTCAGCTACACAAATATGTAATAAAAAATATAGAATGCCATTTAAAAAAATTGAGGTGACTTTCATGTAACTTTCAAATAATTCTTCAAGGTCAAACCAATGGTACCATCTTATGGTCCCTTCGAAACCAAACTTTGTCTAAAAAATTTTTCTCTCCCGGGCTTGATTTTCGAGATATTCGACTGGATGGATTAAAATGATCCACCCTGTATATATATATATATACACTGTCACGTGCTCCCGCAAGACGGATAGTTCACGCGAGCACGGATCAAAACGAAAGGAAGGAAGTTGCGAACGACTTCCAGGAGGAAAGGTGGTGGTCCTCTTGCGTTGGTTCCCCCGGCGATCGACACGGGATAGCGACACGAGAGTTGGGCGCTAGACGTGCCCTACGGCCACGTCGTTCGCGAGACTCCACGCTAACGCGAAAACGTGAAAACGAAGCTTAGACTCGTCGATATCCAAGTTCCCGAAACGAAGGCTTCTCCCGAGGTCGACCGTGCGAGGGTCGGCCGGCTCGACCTAACGGTAGAGGGGCAAAGCGGAAACGGAAGGCAAATGGCTTGATTTTCGATAGGATGGTAGTGAGTGGGCGAAAGAATACATACGCCAGAGCTAAGTAATAAAGAGCACTTTAATAAACACTTGGTACGGCGATAATAAAGGCTCGAATAAAAAGAAGTAACAGAAAAGGAAAGAATACGGAAAAGAATAAACGCGGCGCTATGCGGTAGAAAATAATTTGGCAGTTCGTTTAACAAGAAAAAGTGCTGGTAACGGAAAACGCCGTAACAGTAGTAAGTTCGATCCGATACCTTATTCGCAGAAAGATATGTTGTCCGGCTCGACGGACGGGCGTCAACGCATGTTCGGATCGGCAGCCGGAGATAGCGCGACGCGCGACTTAATCTACGGAACGAAATTACTTAGGCCGGAGCTAGATGACCTAAACTTGGGCCGGTAGACGAAAACACGATCCAAATGACACGGCCTTCGATTACTATAAGAAAATTTTCCTCGGTACAACGCAGGCACCGACAAGAGTCAAAGTACGCGCGCGGAGTAGCCTCAATAATCGGCTCGCAAGACAGACACACGGACAGACGCGAAAAATGAACACGGAATTACTTGCGTTAACAAACAGCGAAATTATACGCCCGATAGAGACGCGCTAAGTACTCGCGAACTCGCGAACACACGCACTTACGACTAACTCGCGCACTCGTGCACGAGGGCTTTGCGGCACATTCGCGGGGACGATCTCCGGGTG
>NW_012026800.1:4073784-4075351 GCF_000956235.1 Wasmannia auropunctata
GAAGAGGTTCCAAATAATTAACATCTAATACGCGATTTAAGTTCGGGCCTCCCGGAGATCTCGGTCTCACGCTTAGCAACGCGGCTGTCGGCCCGGCAAAAGAGGCGCGAACCCGCGCCTTGTGACGGCGGCGGGACGCTGCTCCGCTGCAGCGGGCTGCAACGTCACAACACATACATGAAGATGTAACAGATGCTACATCGGAAAGATTATATATATTTAATAACTATATATGCCGCATAAGCCGAAATATAGATAGAATATTTATTTATTCATATAATTTATTTATTTATATAATTATTAAAAAAATTCCATTTCCTTTTTTATGCACCATATCACCCATATCACAGCCATTTTTTAAATTAATTTTTTTAAAATTCACAAATAAAGCAATAAAAATATATTTAATTACATTGTGCATTATGTATATTTATAATATACACAAGAAATCATTTACAAAATTATAATAGTAAATATAATAGGTTTACAGCTACCGCAGTATGTAAAAGTGTGAAAACAATGCATCAAAACAATAAGCTAGAAAAAATAAGAAAAAGTTATGAGCCCGAAGATTATACTATAATAGGAAAAATGTAACTTAAAACTATTAACTACAGATATGCAATACTAAAATCTATAAACTGATCTACATATAGTAATGAATAAGCGTGACTTAAAATATATATTTCTTTGGTATAAAATATCCTTTGGTCGACGTATCTTTTCCCATAATAATTGCACAATTGCCAAAACGCGTAATACTAATATAGATGAACTATTGTCCTTCCTTTTGCTGATTGTCTTGAAGATCTGTAATCTTCTTCTCTCGTTTGGATCTGAAATAATTGAATAATTGATATTTCAAGTATTTATATTGTTACGCTCGCGCTCACTGTTACACTCGCGCCTGCGGCAAAGACGGAGACACTCGTGAGCTCGCGCGGAAAAGAACAACACACTCGTTTATAAATGAACTACAACGGTTTATTGAACTCTTAATACACTCGAGCGTATCTCAAACTCGCCTCAATCCAGAGAGTGGCGCCAAACAACTCGTTGCTAAGGGAGCAACCCTCTCTTGTCCGCTTCCGCGAACGATTTCAGTCGGCGCAACTTATGCTCGGCCGACACCGTGAAGCACGGGCGTAACACTATCCCCCTTCTTCCAGATTGTCGTCCCGACAATCCTACACCGAAGGGGTAGTACTTCCAGTCGCACGTTCTCCTCCCCGAACTCTTCCAAGGTGGCGTTCTCCTGAGACTGGTCCCGAAGTGCATCCTCCAGGGGATAACCAATCCCCAAGATGCCGGCGGCCATCCCACGCGCACCCTCCAGGAAGCGGAGAGTCTGCCGTCGATTTGAACACTTCCAGTCGCACGTCTCCTCCCCGGACTCTTCCAAGGTGGCGTTCTCCTGAGACTGGTCCCGAAGTGCATCCTCCAGGAGATGACCAATCCCCAAGATGCCGGCGGCCATCCCTCGCGCACCCTCCAGGAAGCGGAGAGTCTGCCGTCGACTTGAACACTGCCTCCTGCCCGATTCTTGCCTCTTTTCTGTCGTCTTGAT
>NW_012026800.1:4080059-4081588 GCF_000956235.1 Wasmannia auropunctata
TAGTTTGCGCTTTATGTATTATGTAAAGACAAAAAATGTATTATAAAAAAGAAAATATTATTATACAATGTTATCGCGCAATATTTTGCAGAAATATCAATAAAAATCTTATATTCACATATGTAATCCTTATATCGATATTAATAAAAGGGGCGATAAGTCAGCTTTTGTTTTTAGGAGTTGCGCGTGCCGTACCTGAGCGCGCCAACTTTAGACGATCTGATTAGTTAACTTTAAACATTTATAATTCAAAAACTATTATAGTCTCAACATTTTGGTATTGGAACTTTTGTCTTAAAATGATCTCAGGAATCTACCCTTAAGCGTTAGTCCGGTCATTACGGGACACCCTGTATGTATGATATAAAATGCCATAAGAAATTATTTGTAAATCAAATCTTGTTCGTATCTATTTACACATGATGTTAGAAAATCGTAACTATAGGGTCATAGTTTAAAATAAAAAAATAAAATATAATAATATAAATAAATAATAAAATTAAATAAAAAAACAATAGGATCATGGTTTTCTAACATCATGTGTAAATAGATACGAACAAGATTTGATTTACAAATAATCTCTTATGGCATTTTATATCATACATGTATATATGCCTTTAAAATATATTTATGATAAAACTATTAGTACTAATAAAAGTGTTCAGAAATCAAGGATTATTAAGAGATCGATACATACCTGCAAACCATCGTAGCTTTCGCTAGATCGCTAGTGTTTGAGATGGCCCCGGAGCCCGTGCTCCGAGCATGACGGGGTCGAATCGAGAGCATTGCTAGCTTCCGTGCGACGACTCGCGACAGCATCTCACCGCGTGACCTGCACGTGTCAACGGGATGGCGCAGCGAGCTCGCGCGCAACCGTTCGCGATCAATGAGTCGCATCCACGGGAGTTTTTCAGCCACCCTGGAGCGATGCGATTCGTTGTCGCGTGTCACAAGATCGACATCTGCGAACCCTGCCGAATAATAGGCTAAGCGGATTCTCGCACTCTCTTAGAGTCCAGTCGAGAATAACCCACGTGAATCTGGCACTTAAACCTTTTGTTCGCTGCCGAGCTTGTCGCGCCCGTACACGTCCACCCGTCGGGTGTTATAATGGAGAGCGCGACACCCGGACAAGCAAAAGGGGAGTCCAACCGCTGAATTCGAGTCCCTCCGATCCTCGACTGTCGAGAATCGTTTCGTGCGAAACTCCGCCGCGTGTAAGCGACGCGTTTCCGTCGTTTAGATCGCGCGCTAAAGAATCGCGCAGGCAATATCTTCGCCTAACCGCAAACTGTAAGTTCGACGCTGGCACATTGAAAAACGTGACTCAGCACCTCTGACGGCGCTTCAAGTCATTGATTGCAATATACGATCAACTGCCGGATTCGTCAATGTGAAATAAAGTTAATACGTTAAAATCATTCCGAGTGCTGTTATTGCCGTCCCGCACCTCTCCGCAACTCCTCACTTAGTGCACCATTCAGCGCATGACCGGACCCCCTCGCGATTCGATTGAGACAATCGAA
>NW_012026800.1:4081608-4082233 GCF_000956235.1 Wasmannia auropunctata
GTTATGCGTTTTCGCGCTTTCGCGGCGAGTATGTTGTCGGCTACGTGCCGTTCAGCGAGTTCGTTGCTCCGTGAATATGCGATGTCGTGCTCGCGACACGCCGCGTCCAGTGGATTAATGCCCCGATCACCTCTAGCCAATCGCTGTTCTAAACGCGTTCCCGGACCGCAAAACTGATATCCGGGGATATGCAATTCGAAGGGAAGCGCATTTATCGCGCGATTTATCAAACCGCGGCCTCTCGACGGCATTCGCTGCAATTCTTCACAAACGGTGCAGGACCGTCAATATGCTGCCACGGTTGATTGTAATGTTTCAGACACCTACGATTCTGTTGAACCTCCGAATCAGCTTTTATATGCTCGGGTAATCTGCCCCACAATTGACTTATACAGTTTGGAAACTCTCGCAGCAAAACGACTTTCGGTATATACTCTAACTCTTTGTTGGTTAAACTGAGAATATCACTGTTATCCGACACGATAAGAAACATTTCGGCAACTGAGCACATTCGTGCTACGCGCTTCTATAAATAGGTCCGCTCTCGATAATTTCTTCAGAGTATTATATGGAGGCAGAAAAGATGCGGTTCGTGCGACAGTCGCAGACGATCAAAGTGATAAAA
>NW_012026800.1:4087655-4089157 GCF_000956235.1 Wasmannia auropunctata
TAAAAATTTTATTCTTTTCATGTAGGTGCATTCATCGCTCAACGATACGTCAGGTAACATACAAGAGTCTTCTGACAATGTAAATAGCCTCAATAATATTGATGAAGCATTGGCCAAATTTTTTTTCGGTTGTAATATACCGTTTGCTGTCGTAGAATCGATACATTTTAAAAATTTTGTATCTATTTTAAATCCGACTTATAAATTGCCGACAAGGAAGACTTTGTCTACAAATATCTTGGACAAACTCCATACAAAGATAATTGCCGATAGAAAAGAATCTTTGAGGAATACAGAATCTGTACTTTTAATCGATGGCTGGAAAAATTCTTCTGCCAACACAAAAAATGTTGTTTGTGTTTTACATAATGCCAGTAAAAAAAAACAAGTTTTTCTAGAGTCCTATGATTTTTCTGGTATTAGAGAAACTGCAATAGCTTTAGAAAAAGTAGTTAATGAAGTAACTGAATTAGCTAAAAACTTGTATGGCACGACTATATATGCTGTTGTTTCTGATAATGTCTCGTCAATGATTGCTATGGGAAAGTCTATTGACTTATGGCATACCACTTGCAACAGTCATAGTGCTAATCTCTTAGCTAAATCTTTAGTAGAGAAGAACTATGCAGCAAAAGTTAATGCTTTATTAAAAAAATTTAAGAATCCAAATTTAGAAGTCGAACTAATAAAGAGGGGTGGATTAAAAATTATTTTAGCGTGTAAAACACGCTGGTGTAGTTATCGTGATTCGTTTAAATGTGCATTAAAAAATTTAAGTATTATGCGAACAGTCGTACAAGAAAAGCAAATTAAGTTTAACGACGAAAGTGATGAATTGCTTCAAAGTTCAGAATTTGAAACAATTCTACAGGATTATATTCTGATATTCGATCCAATTTGTGAATTGGTAAACAAATGTCAAAGATCATCATCTAACATCGCTGATGCAATTGAGTACTGGTTAACGCTAAATATTCCCACTGATAATGACAATCATGACAAACTCGTAAAAGCTCGCATACAAAAAGCGACAAAACCTATTTGTTTTGCAACTAACTTCTTGCATCCAGTATATCAAGGCCAAAGATTGTCATATGATCAACGTGAATGGGCAATTACTTTTATTAAAGAACATTTAAATGAAGCGGGTTTAAAAGAATTAGAAACATTCCAGACTAAAACGGATTTTTTTAAAAAACTATTTGCTATAAATGTTAAAGATCCACATATATTTTGGTCCACATCAAAAAATCATGCCCCTAATTTATCAAAACTGGCACTTAAATTATTCGATATACCGGCATCAACTGCAGAATTAGAACGTTTGTTTTCATATTGGGGATATGTACACTCAGTGATAAGAAATCGGTTAACAGCAAAACGTTCTAAAGCTTTAATTGATATATATTACACATTAAGATTTGAAGATAATTGTGACTTTAATGCATTTATTAGTTAAGTACATAGCTATATGTAATATTGCTAAAAATATTTATTGCTAA
>NW_012026800.1:4089661-4090313 GCF_000956235.1 Wasmannia auropunctata
TGATTTTAAGTACTTAAAACATGTACTTACTTGTAGAATACTACAATTATTTATAAATGACTATGGAAATTTATCAGAATCTACGTATCATAAAACTATTGAACTTTGAATCCAAATCTGTTTTTAATTTCCCCAAAAATATTACAATTTTCTACGTGTATCAACAAAAACTGATTTGTTTTTCCAACTTTAAAATCTATTTCAATTATGGCTTATTAAAATTTTTACTTTTTTATTTAATATTACAAGTTTCTACACAAATTTGCCACCTAATATTTTCCTAACGGAAAAAATTTCTGCGAATAAGTACAAATTTTTACTAAAAATAAAAATTTATCGAAATTTTTATTTTCTACATTTCCATACAAATATTTATTTTTTTGGAAAAATATATCTACGCAATAGTACCACTAATTACAATTTTCTAAAATCAAGAAAGTGATAAAAGTAATGTTACATGAAAATCCATAAATTTTTAGAAAATAGTACAACAATCTATAAATTTTGAAAAATGAGAAAGAACAAAATCTTCAGTAGTTAAAACATTTACTTATTTGTAGAATACTACGATTATTTAGGAATGACTATAGAAATATACCAGAATCAACGTATCATAAAACTATTGAACTTTGAATCCAAATCTGTTTTTGAT
>NW_012026800.1:4094686-4095426 GCF_000956235.1 Wasmannia auropunctata
GGAGANAGAAATTGCAACGGGGCCTGCGCTAGAACCCCCTTTCGCGACTCCGCATCTAGTTATACCTATGTGTTATCATTTACCGTTGTATGGAGATGCGACAATGTTAATATGTTGTGGTAAGTATTTAGATGCTTCGTCCTCACAAAATTATCGCGACGTGGAGATGTAGTGGTAGGTATAACATGTACCTAGATACTTGCACATTGAGATGTAGAAGTAATTTTAACTTGTGTTTGAATGCTAGCACATTTAATTTTTATCTTTCTCGGGTACGAACATCTCTGACTACATTTTGAGTTTTAGTGTCAGTCCATCATGTTCCATCCATTCAGACGGAGCCCTGCTTCTTGCATGCCATCGTTGGCAAAATTGTTAAGTTCTCGCGAAATTGGAAATAAAACAATATTAAAAGACCACAACAATTTTGACGAACATTTATCGTTTTGCTTTATTCATCAGACTGCAAAATCACATTGCGTTTTTGATATGAAAATTTGGGAGTGTTTTATGATGGATTCTGATGAGAGGGATGATGCGTGGATGGCTGGTATACATCAGAGGATTCTGGCTGAGGAGCTTCGACGATTGCGGGTAAGTACGAAAGCAATTACTCTCAGATAACATCAATGTTTTTTATAGGATAGAAACGATGTTTTGTTTCTTTCAGCGTGACATTCTGAGTAGTGACGATGACGGTGACGAGGAAGACGATGATGACAACGAAACGAGGGCAAGGA
>NW_012026800.1:4097312-4098938 GCF_000956235.1 Wasmannia auropunctata
TTTTTCATATAATAAATGTATATATAAATCTAAAAATTATCTCTTGTTCACATTAATTTGCACAAAATTGTGTATATACGTGCTAAAATGCTATAATCATATATATATGCATAGACATTTTAGTTGTCCCCTCCTCGGTAGATGGCATTAGTAGATGACTAAATAATTGTGCTTCAGCTTTCAATATGGCAGCTTGGACCCCCTGCTACGGATACGAGTATCTCGAGCCGAGTCTCACCACTACGACATTTTTACGCAACGGTCCGTTCGTGATCACCGATTGCTCTCGTCAGAACGAATCGGTCAAGAGCGCGACCGTGAACGTGAGACTGGAATTCGAGACCAAGGAACATGCCGTTGGGCACCACCGCGTATTGCCTCATCATACACGATCGCATGGTTCAGTACAATCCGTTGACCAACGTTGTTCGCAAGATCACCTGAGGGATCCTCCTTCCCACCATCACCACCAATACAGCTTTTTGTATGATATAAACGAACGAACTATCGAAGAGCGGTTTACTTCCTCTCAGCGACGACGGTCCGTGTCAACGTTCGTGGACCTGCAAGATTTCCTCGTTGGAAAGAGATTCATCGCGAAAGAAGTGGCGGTGCTGAGAAAGGGCATGGTTCTCTCGCATTACATTTTCGAGAGCCCCCTACCATGGAAATTTTTGACAAGATCCGACAGGTCTTGCGCTTCTTGGTTGATTGTCTATCACCATAGATTGAAATGGGAAGACGGTGCGATCCCGTATAGCAGGGCGAAACGTCTGATTGCGACGGCTGTATTTGGTGCAGCGAGAGAGAATGAAGAGGAAGACAACGTGTACGTCAAGGGACCCGAGAAACGCGAGTGGCTGCGGGCCTTGCTCGATGAGCGAGAGTGCGCGAACATCGAGATGCTGATTACGAGAACGTGGATTCGCTGAGCGAGCTCGACGCCGCTGGTACCGTGCGATGCGGATATCACAATGCTCATTGCGCGTTGCAAAATGTATTCAAACTGTACAATTGGTGGTCGCATAATCGTAAATAAACACACGCGATATGTACGCTGAAATATGATATTTATTCCTTTCCCTCCCGCCATTGCGTACTTTCTTATGTTGATGGTTTTTATGCACATTTTCATGTTTTCATTTTCTTACGTTTTATGTACATGTTTTTATGTTGTACGTTCACGTTTTACGTTCATGTTTTTATGTTTTACGTTCACGTTTTTACGTTTTTATGTTCATGTTTTCATATTTTACGTTCACGTTTTCACGTTTTATGTTCATGTTTTTCATGTGTACGCGTTTCTCACGTTTGCCACAACAAACGCGTCGCGACACGTTTTCTTTTGTTTACATTTGGTAACGTTTGATAAAATTCCTGTGAACAGAGGGGAGGGGGTTCCCTCTCTTAACAAAACTATTTAAATAATTAAAGGGAGGGGGTTGATCCTATATTACGTAGCATTTTTGCGCGGGTGCGATCATTACACAGTTGGAACGACTCAGAATAGTAGTCATCAGCTCTCGCAAAAAAGAAACCTCCGCAAGATGGCCAATTTCTACGTTTCAATCGAGACCGTGAGTGAGAAGCCGCAATTATCCATTTTTGTATCTTTATCACGAAATT
>NW_012026800.1:4099409-4101338 GCF_000956235.1 Wasmannia auropunctata
AACATATACATCGACTTGCGGCAAACTGTAATTACCGTTGATAATCGGTACAACGCATTCGTATCTTTCCTGCGCCAGAATTGCTTTACGAATAGATACGACGCGGCGAATATTCTGCGTAAAATGTGTGATAAGAGTTCGAGCGTCGAATGCGAATTGGTGGCGTACGCTCTGAACGCTATTGTACGCGACGCGTTTCACAACGAATAATCTTATATATGTATGCTCTGATTATTATTGATACGTCGCATGACGAATAAATAACTTTTACTCCTCTTACTCTTTGCGATTATTTTTTCCCATCCTTTCCATTAGCAAGAATACCATTATATTTATAAGAATATTATTTATACTACTATATAGGAAGTAAACTGAACACACGTACACGCGCACACATATGGTGCGGCACCGTGTGACATCTCGACGAGACGCCGGTCACAATGTCTCGCTATGTTTGCGCACATGAAAGAGTTTCGGTCTCTTTGTTCTTTCTTTCTCGCGATAAGCATATACTTTGTTGTATCGCGTTTCGTATACACATTCTCGAAGAGCTATACCGAGGTCCTGCCGAAGTCCTCAGTCTTTCACAGTCGTTTGGTGCGGGAAGTTCGACGTGTACCTAAAGTGTGTCTAAAGTGTGCAGCAACTCGCCAGTGTCTCCGGTAAACAAAGTTGTTGAAAAACATTTTACAAATATATGCGTTATTAGCGTCGTTGCCAGACACCTTGTCCATCGTGTTGTTCTTGTCACCGACGACACTATGGACAAGGAGTTTTGACAACAACAATGCAGTTAAACGTGTATAAAAAAATCTTTTCAATTTATAGTGCCATCATGGATTATGATTATTATGAATATAGCGATGACACAACGTCGTCATCATCGCTTTTATGGGCGCGGCCATTATCACCGGGGACCGAAGTAATCCAGGCGGAAATTCTTATACATAATTGTCATTACAGGTGAGAGATTTTTAATATATTTTTTATTTTTATATATTTTGTATTTATATTTTTTATTTTTAAGGACGTCGGAACGCAACAACCCTCCGCGTCACTGTCTCCGACGCCGTCAACAAGAAAAGGAATTATACGTCTCTCTTTCGATTATACGCACGTCCCTTTCGGGCGGGGGGGCGGAAGGATTAGCCCCGATAGACGCATGGGCACAATAGGGACACTTCGCCGCGACGCGGGGATCATTGGCAGGCGACCTCCGACGCCGCGAATTATTCCGCCGGTGGAGAAGGAGGGGGAGGAAAGAGGGAAACAGCGACAGGCAACAGCGCAGCCCCCCTCGCGACGTCCATCACGACTTCATCATGGCAATGGCGGCGCACGCGGCACGAGCGGCGCAGCAATGACGGGCGCAGCAGCGGACCCGACGATGGGTCATATCTACAAACATCGGCGCAAGAGATGAAAGTGATGACGAAAGTAGGGTACTATATTATGTGTAGATAACGAAAGTAGCGGCAGCGCTGGAATATTTTATATAATATATTTATTTTTATATAATATACTTGTAAACATATATTTGCGCATTTAATACTATACATCCTTTTCATGGCGGCGCGGCAGCGTGGAAGTGAAAAAGGTGCGAGGGAAACCGCGTGCGCGAAAGCGAAAAGGGTGCGAGCGCAACGGGTGGGAGCGAGAGCGTGAGGGAGACCGCATGCGCGTAAGCGAGAGCGCGCTTTGCGTGGGAGGGAGAGCGCGCTATAGATAAGAACGCGAGGGAGATCGCGTGCGCGTAAGCGAAAGCGCGTAAGCGAGAGCGCGCTATGGGCACGCTATGCGTGGGAGGAAGAGCGCACTATGGGCATGCTATGGGTGAGACCGCGAAAACGCGACCCGCGAACGCGGCCTGCGAACGCGGCCCGCGATGGCGCGGGGGTGCGGCGGGTGCACGGAGGGGGCGCGGGGGTG
>NW_012026800.1:4107429-4107851 GCF_000956235.1 Wasmannia auropunctata
AAGGTAGAAAATACCGACGATTACAGTTTAGTAGATTTCTCCGAATTGGCTGAACGGAATTGAAAATCCTTTCACAGGATTAAAATAGACATGAAATTGTGGTGTTAGACGGTCAAATTTGTAGTAAAATCGGAAAAAAATTAAAAATTACCTTTTTTCGGGTCGTACAGCTGACACCTAACCATAACCTGACATAAACATTTCATTAGTGTAAAAGTTTTGTAGCTCATATGTACAAAATGCGTGCGTCTAACACCACAATATACATGAACGAATAATACAAAGTCTTTTGAGCTACGATTGAAAGCGTAGAAAAAAAGAAATCCACTAAACTGTAATTTGTGGTAATTCGTACGCTCGGCTGAGGTAAAGACAGCAAAAATTACGTTTGGCAGTAGTGCCGGATTTTCCAAGAGATGGCA
>NW_012026800.1:4107871-4108289 GCF_000956235.1 Wasmannia auropunctata
ATATACCCCGCGAGGGGATCAAGGACACCAAGAAAGTCGGAACTCGCGCGAGTCACAGCGTTCAGACATCGTGAATAATATCGGAGAAGAGCCAGACCCTCACCCAGAGAAACCCTATATTTAATTAAGGGTACCTTCTGGGTCTATTTTTTCGAAAAATTCGATTTTTCAAAAACATCATTTTCGTGTACTATATGTATGTAAAATTAGGCATCATGTATGGAGCAGGCATCGCTGATTGAGCGTAAGACACTTTTTTTATGATTATACTAACGATTATACGAACAAAAACTTTAAACGCATTTTTCTCAAAACAACGTTTTTCGAGCTGGTTGACACGATTTTGGAAAAACTATTTAACCGATTGGGCTGAAACTTACAGGGATTGTTCAGCACATGTGTAGTTTCAGCCCGAACC
>NW_012026800.1:4108309-4109942 GCF_000956235.1 Wasmannia auropunctata
TTGAATTTGGACAATGCTGAGGGACTCAGTACTTATTGGGGTGGCATACGCAAAGAGGGGCAATCGTGCTATATATTTCGACAGTTTTGGTAATCTTCGGCCGCCGAGAGAATTGATGCGATATCTACAGGACAATGAGACGCAAATCGAATTCAATCGAATTCCTTATCAACGTTACGATCAAAGCAATTGCGGTCAACTGTGTCTACAGTTTTTGCAGACTGTAGATAATCTATTTAAAGACAAACATTGCAACATTTAGACTCAGTATTCATTCAAACATGTCGCTGACGTTTACGCTGACTGGCAAATGTAGCATCCTCGCGGTAAGCTACTTTCCACCTGTAGATTTGAGCGATGGTGAATACGAACTCGGTCTGGCAGATTTTGGAACGTATTATACGATACCCAATGTAAATTCGTCGAATAATAAATTTTATTTCGACAAAGACGACAAGGAGATTAATTCCCGAAGGATCGTACGAACTGCATGACATTACAAAATATCTGAAACGTGCAATCCTACATGTTCATCCAAACGATGCTGCGAGAAAGAAAACGAAAAGCGGTGAAGAGGATGAGAACGATTACCCGCTGGTGATTCGCGCCAATAACAATACGATGAAGAGCTAGATCAAGTGCGCGTATCGGATAAATTTCGCAAAATCCTGTAACGTTGGATCGCTGTTGGGATTTTCATCAAATCGCACGTTGGAACCACGTCAATGGCACGAATCAAACGTGCCGATAAATATCATGAATGTAAACATCATTCGCATAGAGTGTAACATGACCGCGGGTGCGTATAGTAACAACAAGTGTGTACACTTGCTCACTAAAAGGTTGCGACACTTTTTTTTTATAGGTTTCTAATTTATATTTAATATACGTAATATATATTTTATAGATAACTAATATTTTGCAAATGCAAACCACGATGTACTATCTTTAGTTTAAAAGCAGTATAACACCAATTGTGGTCCGCATTTGCAAAATATTAATGCGTTTTGAAACCTATAAAAAAGAAAGTGTCGCAACCTTTTAGTGAGCGAGTGTACATACGATACACGAGTTTTCACCGAGCGTGCCGCCAGGACATAAGATATCGGAAACGCCGGCACAGATCATTTACCTTCCGATCATCGCACGGAGCATATCGGATCTGACTATCCACGTTGTGGATCAATACGGTCGATTGCTCGATTTTCGCGGAGAAGAAATCACTGTGAGGCTGCACGTACGGAGACGACCGCGATAACGTGAGATGCTTGTGCTGAATGAGCAGGTGAAACGTACAGGAGACACAATTTTAACTGGAGAGACAACTGTAAAAAACATTCGACCTATCAAGAAGAAACTCACTGCTTCCAACATTGAATTTTTAAAATCTTTGGGTTTTACCGTGCATAGTATCTGAGATGGCTAATATCCTAAACATTGGAGGGGAACCAGTCTTTGACGACAGCATCGTCAAGATTGATACTCACACATACAATCCATATGCTAATACTGCGTTTGGACACAGCGATGAAATACGAATACCCATACAACAGCAGGATTTATACACATTACCATGCGAAAGTTTTCTCTACGTCGAAGGAAAAATGTCGATAAAGGAAAAGAAGGAAGGGTC
>NW_012026800.1:4109962-4115560 GCF_000956235.1 Wasmannia auropunctata
AACGACAAAAAATTAAAAATTACCTTTTTTTTGAGTCGTACAGCGATCGTAACCTATCACCTGACGTAAACATTTCATTGGTATAAAAGTTCTGTAGCTCATATGTACAAAATAAGTAGCTCGCCCCCTTCGGATTACAGAAACAAATAATACAAGACCTTTTGAGCTACAACTGAAAGCGTAGAAAAAGGTTTATCGTTCCAACTGCAATTTGTAGTAATTTGCACGCTTAGCTGAGGCAAAGACAGCAAAAATTACGTCTAGCAGTAAGTGCTGGATTTTGCAACAGATAGCATTTCAATAAGTTAGATAAGGACATTGCACGTGTTTGAGTGAGATAAAAGATATTGTATGAAATTCATTTAGAGATACCACTGACACCGAAGAGTCTGTTTTATCGACTTCGTGCAAATTTTTTCGACCTTCTAGCATCACCTTAAGGGCGCATCGAAAGACTCGATAGATATCACACATATTCACCGGAAGGATATTCCTTGTGGAACCGATCGATACACCGTGAAAAGAATTTACTCGATTCAAGTAAATATATTAATTTGAAAGCCATATACTTGAATCAAGTAATTATATATTTAAGTCAAACAATTATTTCCAACTTTCAAGAAAATATTTATTAGCGTTTAACTAATTCATTTCAATAATAAATATTTTGTCGCAATAAAAAAATGTTATCTTAAATCAAAAAATATTTTATTAAAACTGAAAAAAAGTTGGTTTTAGATGTAATAATGCATTTAGTTAAAAGCAGTAACTGATTTCGTTCAATGAAATACATTTTAACTTGACTAAATATTTCTTTGTTCCAAAGATATTATATGTTTTGATTAAAATAAATATTTCGTTAGTACTATTGAACGAAATAATTTACTTCAATTAAACAAGATTTTACTTGATTTTAATACATTTTTTTCTCAGTGTAACAATCACTTTCAAAGATGAATGAAGAAAACCAATCGACGGTGAATAGCGACTCGTCGTAGTTGATTAGAGAAATACGAGTTTTTCCGATCCTCGCACGTATTTACGTCGTCGACAAAGCGGAGATGTAGCGGCTAATCAAAAGCGATCGGTTTTTTTTCGCTGACCTTTCTCCAAAGGTCCTGGGCAACGATACTGTCGAGAAATCGCGACGATGACGACGAAAAAATACCGTCGCGTCGAATCTGCTACTTCCAAACGGCTAACACGCATTTTTGTACATCATGCGATTCCTGCGCATCGATCATACGACAACTGTAGTTTAACGCGATTTACGTCGACAACGCTCGAGGAAGACCGCAAGTAGCCACGCTTGTTCGCTTCGAACCAACTTAGTAAGGAATATCACGTCATCCGCCTGTTAGTTTTGATTTATTTATGTAATTTGATAGTGTAGTGGCAATTACAGAGTCGTATACTTTGCGTACTTATCCGCGGTTGTTATAGGCTTGTAATCCTTGGCCAGCTTGATCAGTTCATCGAGCGTAACTTTTGGCAGATCGATCACGACGTGACGCTCGGACCGATCCGTTTGCAATTTTCCGTAGAATTCCTCCGGTTTTACTCCCGATCGTTTGAAGAACGATTCCAGGCGAAACGGTAGAACAGTATCCTTTATAAATCGTACGTAATCACTCGGGACCCAATCCACGATCATCCGATTGACCAAGACGTGTATCCCGACGATCGTGCAATCGTACCTTTGCTCCACCTCGTCCGCGGACTTCTGTAACGTCTTCGCGTTGACACCGCTCATATCGGTTTCTGTACACTCCTGCAGATAATGTAGCATCAGAGCCCGCCGCTCGTCGATTCGAGTAACGCGACCGAAGA
Organism: Wasmannia auropunctata; assembly: GCF_000956235.1. Classification (NCBI taxonomy): domain Eukaryota; kingdom Metazoa; phylum Arthropoda; class Insecta; order Hymenoptera; family Formicidae; genus Wasmannia; species Wasmannia auropunctata. Next base: position 4,111,793 of record NW_012026800.1, read on the forward strand.
GAATCAATGTGCATCGTCGACAAAATGCCTCGTCCAATTTGCTCGGTAGATTCGTCGTGAATATACTCATGATTCCCGAATTGTCGCTACCGTCGTGAGGTTCCAAAATGGTTAGAAATCGCGTGAGCAAATTGTAATCCGCGCTGGACATATCTCCGCAGGACGATCTGCTCTTCACGAGCCCGTCGATCTCGTCGATCAACAGAAGAACGTTGCATCCAGTGCGATTGATCAAATCGCGCATTCGTTCGTACAACTTTCGCAGATTTCGCTCGGTTTGCGCGCGATACGGCGAGGCTATTCGGTCCGAGTGGGCGAACACGTAATTCAAATGCAACGTCCGAGCTGTGTACTTGGCGACGGTCGTCTTTCCCGTGCCCGGTGGACCGTAAAGTATGACATTTGCTCCGACGGGCGACGAACGCGTCGACGCGCCATTCTTCAAATCCTCCAAAATGTAGTAACTGTTCACAATTCGTTTGTACTCCGTCTCGTTCCCACGACGATTGCGTCGTTCAAACCGTTCCACGGAATGAAGTCGTACAATCCGCCGCCGTTGCGAGGATCGTTGGAATCCGAAAATTCGGCGTCGTCGCCACCACCCCCGCCGCCAGTGGCCGTCGTGGCAGTGAGTTGCAATCGAGCGTTGCGAAGATCCTCCAAACGTTTCTGCGAGCTGAGAGACAGCGCGATGTCGCCGAATCCACTCAGCTGCATCGCTCGATACAACATCGCGAAGTGACAATGCGCGATCATGTCGTTCTGTAAAAAGGCGACGTCCTCTCGCGACAGATACGGCCTCCATGAATCCGTAAATGGCGCAACCAGCGAACTCAATCTAATAGCTATATCACCGGCATGCGCATTGTTCTCGTTCTCGGCCTGCAACTGTCGCTTGGCCAGTTCTCCGTAGACACGTACGAACTCGTTGCTCGCGGCTGCAAATTTGCCAGCGTCGCGACTCGACGCTCGATTGTCGCTCACATTTAATCTCTCTATCACATCGCCACATCCAATCCACCCTCGTATCGATTGGATCGAAGTTCAAGCGAAAGAAAGAGAAAGAGAGAACTAGAAAACAAACAGCGATGTATCGTTTTTTTTTTAATATGCGCGATACGCTGGACAACTTGTGCTTCTTGCACCGTCCATTGTTTACAAATGGCAATCTCATGTCGATCGCGACAACGAGTGCGAATACACAAACGGTAATTACGGCCGACACGCGACGGCACAATCAGCGACGCGGCATTAGGAAGACTATCCGGGATCGCGTGATCGTTGGCAGCAACGAATTAAATTTTCGCAACAACGAGAGCGTCCTGAGTTACTTTCAAACGCATCCGAGTCTCTTGGTCGCAGGCAACGATCGATCGGTTGCGCAAACCTATCTCCGCCTGTGGCAATTGATTTACGACGAAAGTACGTACGGTTCGTGCAAATGCGAACAACAGTTCAATTCGACCACTCACGTGGCGTCGCGTCTGGCGACGTATCCTCTGCACATCATGAGAGATTACTCAATTCACGTGGACGCGGCGCTGAAGCCGAATTGCGTCAAGAGCGTGCGTCATCCGTCGTACCCGTAACGCGGTCCTCGTCAACGTCGTACCCTATCGATCGCGTTCCGTCGCCGGACGCGTGGTATCGCATCGCGATGCGCAACAAAGTACACTGGTACTGCGACGTCGAGGTAGCTGTCGATCACAAGAATTCTCTGATAAAGATATTGGACTATCAGCACCGATCCGCGAGAGGTATGGATCATGATGACTCGAATCATCGACTGGTGCGAAGACGTGTACAGTACGATCGGTCATTATCCCGTTCGTCGTAGCGTATGGGACGTCATCGTCGTCGACGGTGGCACCGATCTGATATCTTCCAGCGCATTGACCGACGTGGGAGACATAGCGACGTACCAAGTCACTCTACGGATACTCGTTCTGACCTTGTACCTGGGATGTTGCTACGGTGGTATAACGCGTACCGCTTCCACGAATGACAGAGTGTCGAATCGTCGACACGCGTGCCTGTTTCCACCGCGAACCGCCGGTGTGTATCATGCTCTCTTTCACATGTCCATATTGCCGCACTGTTTGATATGCGACGAGCTGCGACAACAGCCGCGGTCGCACGCCTGCGACAGAGTCGCGAACGACGAAGAAAGCGATATTCACGCTTGATTTCGCGACTTCAAATCGTTGTGCGATCACGCTTGCGACAAATACGGTATTTCCTGCCCGCAATGGACGTGCGTGACCATGGGACGCGCGCCGTTCTAGATCGCAAACGATATATGGAGGAATGGAAAAACCTATCGTATCTACGAGCGACGTTCGTGAGGGGGGGGGGGAATTCACGCTCGCGTCGCAAGTTTTCTATCGTTGAACGTGTAACACTTGACGATTCACAAAGCTTCACAAAAAAACATGCCATATCGCTGCAGGAAGAATGATGGATTGCCGAACGTGAAACTTATACGAGAGACACGAAGATTGTACTCACCTCCGTCCGGACATTCTGCTCGTTTTTTCGTCTAAACTATTGCTCACTCGAAAATCTCAACGAATGCACAATGGGAGGGGAAGGCTAAGTCGGAGCTCAATGACGCATCGCGAAACTACTTAATTTTACACCATCTCTCTCACGCAGACGCGAAATTCGAAAATCACCGAATTCTCCTTCCAGTATGTATACTATACGAGGAGAATACAAATCCTACGAGCGCGTAACGTTATCTCTCGTTCAACGCGCGCCTCGACCTTACTCGCGCAACAATTTAAAATCCCACGTGAAGCCTGCTCGACGAGAAACTGGAGATGCCGTCGTCAACGTTACCACCTCCCTCGCATATGATAGATCGAAGAAGAATGAAGAACCATGGACGAGCAGGAATATGTGTTATTCGTCCGAGATTCATTTCCGCAAACGCGTTACGATTTGGATCGTTGAGATGCGTTGTACGAGAGGTACAACTGTGAGATCTGCGATCGGTACGAGGCTGCGAAGACGAGATTGCGTGGAGCGAGTGCCAATTCGTTCGTGATCGGTGACACGATCACGAACGAGCGATATATGGCGTGTATCAATTTACGCGTACTCCACAAACGTGTTCACATCTGCAATTTTTTACCCGTCGTCATCGGCTCGAGACTGGACGCTCGATACCGCATGGCGGCAGCCGAGTGTAGACACCATTACCATTTCAATCGCATCGAGGCGTTCTCGTTCGATCGCGATCGCGTCGACGACATACCCGATGTCAATTATTTGGGCTGCGTTTATGTACTCAACAATTTTTGGACCTTCAGCAACTTTATCACAAATAATTCTCAATTGTGTCACGAGTACCGCGAACACAACGCGTCGACTGAAAAGACCATTCGAATGTATCTGTACGATACGACGAACAAGGGACACATGTTGTTTGTAAAGAACAAACGTCTGTACCTTCGAGACAAACATCGGCGTGAAATTTTGCTGGTTGACGACGATGGCTCATATCACGGTGAGAGGAACGACGAAATCGTCAAAGAGTTTGCAGACTGCGTGTTGTGTCTCTTCCCATATCGAATACACTACGACGTTCGGATGGATCCCAGCAAACCACAGTATATAACTTAGATGTATATATTATATTACACAAGTGTCGTAAATATTAAATGTAATATTATTTGTACAGTACATGTAACATACTGGTACGGCTCTATGTCAGCAACTTTGAATGTATCACTTATGTATCAGATATATATAATTGCAACGTAA
>NW_012026800.1:4115580-4122340 GCF_000956235.1 Wasmannia auropunctata
TATCCCCTGTGTGCCTTGTCGACTCAGTTTTTCGCTCGTGGATCNGTACGAGTACCCTTGTTGCAGAGCACTACCAAGCATTCATCGGGCTGTAGAAGACTGCGACGCAACTAGAAAAACCACGATACGTTATCTTTGCCATGCAGACTGGTCGAAAGAACGTTCATGTCTAAAGATGCTTCTTTATTCGATGAATGTAAATTAACCAATGTGAAACTTTATTTAAATTCAGAATTTTATCCGTACGACGACTTAAATCTAGACTTTGATAAAAACAGATACGCCATCCTATTTGATATGTATGCTCGGTTTCGTAAAACTTATTACGGATGCACAAACGATGAAACGCTGTTAACCGTAGGTTCATTTTTGGAGAATGGACCTTTCGTAGTCATTGACTGCACGCGACAAAACGAGTCCGTCAAGAGCGCTACCGTGGATGTGCGAATAGAATTTGACTGTAAAGAAAATGTGCCGGAGAATACTACAGCTTATTGTCTTATCTTACACGATCGCGTGATTGAATATTGCCCATTATCCAACGTTGTGCGCAAAATCATATAAATGGTCACGTCTGCAAATATTCTCACCTGAGATAAAAACTGCAACAATTCGCGATGAGGACACAGTTTTGATAAATTACTCGTCATGATCGTACCTACGTTTGTAGATCTGCAAGGATTCACCGTTGGAAAGAGATTTATCGTAAAAGAAGTTTCTGTCCTGAGAAGAGGTACAGTTCTTTCGCATTACATTTTTGCGAGTCCTATGCCATGGAATTCTTTAACAAAATTCGACAAGTCTGGCGCTTCCTGGTTGATTGCTTATCACCATGGATTGAGATGGGAAGACGGGATGATTCCGTACAGCATGGCGAAACACTTGATTGCAACAGTTGTGTGTGGTGAAAAGGATGATACCGACGAGGCTATCGTGTACGTTAAAGGATATCAAAAACGAGAATGGCTCGGTGACATGCTCGATGTGAGAGTAGTCATTGAAACTCTGGATACCGATTATGAAGATGTAGTTCCTTTGAATAATCTAAGTGTTATTAATACTATGCATTGCGGAAAACATGTTAAGAATTGCGCATTACAAAATGTATTTAAAATATATAACTGGTGGTCACATCATCAAATAAAACAATAAAATGTATAATATTTTAATCAATAAAATGTGAAATTTTTAAAATTATATTTCTTTCCCTTTCCTTGTAGTTAAGATCAGGCATATATGTATATAGCACCACTACTACACTGAGATGTGTACGTTCATATTTATCTTTGACGCGGATCAAATTTCTACCTGGTCGCGAACGAAAGAACATTTCTATGCTGTTAGGAACAATAGCGATAGAATAGGTTCAATAGACGGTTCGACAGGCTGTTTTTGGACAGACAGGCGGTTCAACAGACAGTTCGACAGGCTGTTTTTTGGACAGACAGGCAGATTGATAGATCAGCAGTATCGGTTCGACTGACGGTTCAATAGATCAGCGGTATCGGTTTGATAGAACAGCTGGATCAGTTTGATAGAACAGGGGTATCGGTTCGATTGGCGGTATGATGATGGTTTCATATTACGCGTCTTCATGACTTTGCCATGACATTGAGATGCGGCGAATGCTGACACGATCATTTTTTATCTCAACCCATATAATATATCTAACTAATAAAGGTCGCGAAAGAAATATAATTTTCTATGTAGTTGAACTAATAGCTGTTTAATAGAACAGACAGGTGGTTTGACAGACTGTTCGACAGGCGGTTTGACAGGCAGTTTGATAGGCGGTTCGATTGACCAGATCAGCTGTATCGGATCGGCGGTATCGGATCGATTGGCGGTTCCGTAAAAGCGTTTATATATTTGAGACTGTTAGCGATTTCATTTATATTCTTTATAGCCGCTATCATTTCGGAGGAGCGTGTGTGATATAACATATATATCAATATCATCCTTACGGCATTATCAGGTAGGAGAGATAATTATTTCTATGGCTTGCATTTTTACTCGCGGGTTCCCGTGGACCCTTGAGTCAGTCGACTAACACTCGTTGACGAGTCAACCTCTCAGTTAATAAGATTTCATCCAATAATAATATGAATATAATGAATATGAAGTGTATTGTTTGCGAGAGGAGTTTTGTGCCCAGCACCTGTGATAGGTGCTGGTGCCGTTATTGGCTGAGAGCAGCCAGACGCCACGCGGCGTCGGGTTACGAGAATGATTTTTTGCGGGCCCTGGCGAGGGCTCGGACGCCTCCGAGAGAGGAGGAGAGCTCGCAGCGCGAGCAGGTGAGGGTGAGAACATCTCTGCGGAGCCCGCAGCCAAGGGTCAGGAGCCCGCAGACACCGGTGCCACAAAGCCCGCGCGAGGATGCGCCTCTGCGCATAATTGTGGATGTGGCCACTGATACGAGGACGGTCGCCTTCTACAATTAACGTGAGTATTTTTTAAATAGCTATCCTTTCTTCATTCTATCTCTCTTTGCATTCTTTTAAAATATTTGGCTCCTTTGTCTGTTGCAGATGGCGACAGATAGGCGCGGTGGAGTGTAGGGCTTAACACTCAGTCCTAGTATTATATTCATTTATTTCTCTGTCTTATTTTTTATATATAAATTTTATTTTACTATAATCGTGACTAATAATAATAACAATAATACGTAAGAAATAATATTACGTTATAATAAAAACTTTAATTTCAATCATAAAATAATACTTTTTTTAATTCTTCTCCTCTTCCTTATTTCTCTTCGCAAGCGATAACGGGTGGGGCCCGTGCGCAACGGTGGCGACTGCGGCGGCGGCAAACGCGGCGGCGGCGGCGGCAAACGCGAGCGCGGTTCCCCTTTCCCCGCGGACCTACGACGCGGTTCCCCTCTCCCCGCGCATCCCGTACCCACAACGCGGTTCCCCCGTCCCCGCGGATTCACGACGCGGTTCCCCCGTCCCCGCGCATTCCGCACCCCCGCGGTTAGGCCAGTTGAGCGAGCGGCTTTCCGCGGCTTCCCCTTCCCCGCGGACCCCGCATCAGATTGTGAACGTTCTGAGCGGTTTCCCCCTCCCCGCGGCTTCCCCCGCGGACCCCCCTCCCCGCGGACCTCCCGCGGACCCCCCTGCCCCTCACCCCCCTCAGAGCTCCTGGTCCAGAACCGGCCCTTACTAGCTACTGATGTGAGTAGTTGTGATCAATCACAATGTGGTCAAACGGGATGCTCCCATTATTAATTAAATGTACTTGATTTTTATATTTTTGCAGATTGATGAGGAATTTGAAAGATTATATAAAGGGGCCTCTGATAAATTTTTGGTAAAATTTGTCACATTTTATGTACCAAGAATCCTCATATATTGCAGTACAGCAAAACCAGATTTACTTAAAAAGTCAACTATTATTGAAGATGGTACACTTATTTTATTGTAATTAACAAAGGAAATTTCAATTTAATTTATTATAATATTTTTTATAATTATTTTTAATGAATATTAAAACACTAATTTTAATTTTTTTTTAAATATATTCAGATGCTCTTCGTGCCATAACTCTTCTGGCAAATTTACTTCCTGTACCAAATGCTGTAAGGAAGGGAAAAAGGAAAAGAAAAGGATCAAGCATGAGAAACTTATCAAAAAAAGTAAATATTTTTCAAATCTTGTTCTTATTATTTTTTAACGTAAATACTGATGTACTGATGTAAGTACTGATTTAAATGTGCTTGCTAAAACACAATTTAAATATTTGGATGATTAATTTCAGAAGAACATTGATAAAGAATGTGATGATGAAATTTCTCCACCAACATTTCCAAATCCTTCTTTACTACAGATATGGCCTGTAAGTTTGATTAGTGCTTTTAAATTTATGTATTAATACTTGTTAACAAAAAAATTATTTTTTTAGGAAGGAACAAACATAGAGGCACAAACTAAGAAATTCAGAAGTGAATCACATGGTCCTGTCCAACCCTATATTATTTTAATTAAGGGACAATCTGCACAATATTTTGTTCAGACTGATAATCATACTTTAACTTTAAAGAATAACTCGCCTATTGCACTTGCCTAATGCAAGTGCCTATGGCACTTGATTTATGGTTTAAAGTGTATTATGTTTTTGATGTAAAGTGTCCAGAAACACTAAGTTACTTTTTTAATTTTTTAGAAAATTATTGTTTTAAAATATCAGATAAGGCACATGCTTTAATATCTTCTACTAATATTAATATTTCTAATATTACATTGACTACATAATATTCTTTTATTATAAGTATAAACATATATGTTAATTATTAACTTGGTTAGTTTTCATATTTTTTATGCATGAAATTTTTATACATATATCTATGTCAGTAAAACTTATATATTGATATAAAAAAAACTTTTTAATATATATATTATGTATTCTGTTAAAACTTATATTAATATATATATATTTAAAAAAATATGTAGAGTACATAAATACTATTTTTCCTTTTTCTTGCACAACATAACATTATTCAATAAACACCAATAAACAATAAAGAAACCTTAATATTATAATTTTTTACTCAATATTGTAACTGTGTTTTAATAATGTGTTAATTATAACACATATTGTAACACAGTTAAATTTTTTAGTAGAAAATTATTATATTAAAATTATTACTGTTAGTTGATTAAATATTTACCGATTTGAATAGTTCATATTACTGATTTAGCTGTCTAAAGTCACAATTTCTAATAGTCTAATATTACTGGTTAAAAAAGTCAATATTTTAACTAACTCTTTCAGTGAAATTTTACTGATTCGAATAGTTCACATTACTGATTATGCTGTCCAAAGTCACTGTTTCAAATAGTTTAATACCACTAGTTAAAACAGTCCATATTATTAACTAATTCTTTCAGTGAAATCTTACTGATTTACAGTGCTATATTTATAACTGCTTTCATTAGCGATTATTTACTGTTTTCCAGTAATAATACACTGATTCACTTTTAGAGAGATCGTAAAATTGGCAACAAATCATTATTAAAAAACCATAACAATTTCGATGAAAACTTGTCGTTTTGCTTTATTCATATGATCGCGAAATCAAATTGTGTATCTGATATCGTTTGGGAGTGTTACATGTTAGATATTCATGAGAGGGAAGACGCGTGGATGGTGGGCCAGAGGGTGGAGGCCGAGGAGCGTCGGAGATTCCTGGTAAGTACAAAAAAGCTTCGCGAATACTCTCGGATAAAGACGATGTTTTTTTCTTTCAGAGATACCTTTTCAGTAGCGATGATGATGACGACGACGACGACGATGACAACGACGCGAGGGCGAGGACGCCTCCGCGGGTGGAGGTGAACCCACAGTTCGAAGTACCGTGGGACAACGGCGCGAGGGCAAGGACGCCTCCGCGCGAGGAGGCGAGCTCGCAGGAGGGCCCGCAGGAGAGCTTACGGGAGAGCCCGCGGTGCGAGAACGAGGACGCCGCAGGACAGCGGCGCGAGGGCGAGTCCGTGGGTGGAGGTGCCGAGGAGTCCGCGCGAGGAGGTGCCTCTGCGGGTAACCGTGAATAATGTGTCCACAGGGAGCAGGACAGTTGCTTATTACAACTAATGTAAGTATTTTTTAAATAGCTATCTTCCTTTCTTCTTTTTTTTACATTTTTTTATATACTCTCCCCTTTTTCTGTTGTAGATAGCAACGAATAGGTGGATTTCCCTCACATTCAGATAACATTTTTTTAAACCTACTGAATATTTTTTACAGTATTTGAATTTTCCAAAAAAAATTTTTAGTATTTTAATCATAATATTTTCTTTTTTCTTCTCCTCTTCGTTTCGCGTACGTGCGATAAGCGCAGTAGGGACGGCGGTACCGCGGAGTGGGACGGTGGGCCCATGAGCGCGGTGGCGGCGAGCGCGGGGTGCGACGGCGGGCCCGCGAGCGTGACGGTGGCGGCGAGCGCGGCGGCGCGGTATCCCTCTTCCCCGCGCACCAACAACTCCCTCTTCACCACGACACCCGCACCTACGACGCGGTTCCCTCTTCCCCGCGGACCCCGCACCTACGACGTGTTCCCTCGTTCCCGCGGACCCCGCACCCGCGGTCAGGTCAGCCGGAACGAGCGGCTTCCCCCTCCCCGCGGCTTCCTCCTCCCTCGACTTCCGTCCCCCCGCGGACCCCTTGCCAATTACCCCCCCTCTCGGGGTTCCCTACTTAGAACCCGCCCTTAACAGCTACTTGTCTGGACTCTTTGTCAGTGTACCCAGTGCAATGTTTGCTGCCGTCCATCGCCGCGCCGCCCAGGCCCCCCTCTGTTGGACGCTCACCGGTGCAAACACGATTTCCGTATCGAGGAGCAATTGTCCAATTCCTCTGTCCAATTCAATCTGTCTAATTTTGCGAAAATCTTTCTTTGTTCCATCACCGTTCGAAGGAGAAAAATGAACCACACATACACACCACAATAAAAGAAAAGAGGGCGAATTTATACACGCATCGCCCACATATTTTTATATTAATTTCGTATATCCTACATTGTTCTTAATTGCAAGTTTCTTTTTCTTGCAGGCAGCGCACATATTTTAGAAGTAGTATACACATATCATACACGTTTATATATATATATATATATATATATATATATATATTATAACTTCTTATACACTGCTCAAAAAAATTATGGCATAGAAAAATTTTGAGCAAAAATTGGTCAACTTTGGTTAACGGTAACTCCGCAAAAAATCATTGTAAAATGATGAACTTTTTTTCAAATGAA
>NW_012026800.1:4122391-4124654 GCF_000956235.1 Wasmannia auropunctata
TGGCTATAAACTTCCCGGTGTAAACATTTTTAGAAATGTCAATTAATTATTCTCATAATCAATGGTTATTGAATTGCATTACAATTATTAATCAAGAAATTCTAAAACAAAAAAAAGTTAAATTAATGTAAGTGTCGCAATAATAAAAAATATAATAGAATTACAAAGGAAAAAGAGAAAGAGATTTTGGATGTCAGAAATATATAAAAAAAGAAATACACATGGTTTCTACCACGCTATTCTTCCTACTTTGAGATTGGAAGATTTAAGATTTCAAAATTATACAAGACTGACCATGACTCAATTTGAAGAATTATTATCAATAGTTGGAATTGATTTAAAAAAACAATATGTTGTGCGTGAACCAATAAATGAGGAACAACGGTTAATATTGACTTTAAGGTATATATACATATTTAATAATAATATACGATAATTTTTATATTAAGATGAATGTTATATAATAATTCTTATAATATTTTGCTAGATACCTTGCTTCAGGAGACAGTATGACATCTTTGTCATATCAATATTTAATATCTTTAAGTTGCATTGCACATATTATACGTGAAACATGTTCTGCTATATGGAACCATTTATTTCCCATCGTACTCGCAAAATGTGATGCAGAAGATTGGAAAGAAATTGCAAATGATTTTGCAAATAAATGGCATTTTCCTCACTGTGTTGGTGCAATTGATGGCAAACACGTTGTTATTCAGGTTTAAAATCTTATAATCTTGAAAAGAAAAACAGGATTTAAATAAAAAGTGTATCATGTTTTTATTGAAAATAATCAAAGATTGGGGGAAAGATATCTATTATCAAAACTGTGGATTAAGTAAAAAGATGTAATGGATACACATTTTTTCTAGGTGAGGGTGTTCTAAGCAATTATGTTTTCTTTATATTAATTTAATTATCTCATTTTTCTGTGCATAAAAGTATTAAAGTACAGTTGTTAAAAAATAAATAGTTTACGACATATCTTATTCTTTATGTTAAAAAAATGAAGAGAATAGAGAAAAGAATAGAAATAAAGTACAAAATTTCTCAAATTGTTGATTTTTTATGACTTATATATGCAGAATAAAATTATTGAATAATATAGAATATTAGAAGAATTATATTATATAAAAAAAATCATGTAATTTTATTTAAAAAACAAAGATAACTTTGAAATCTAAAGGACACCAGCATCTTGAAAAATCTGTGTCTATCATATCTTTTTACTTATTTTTCAATTTTAATAATAGATGTTTTTTCTCTTATCTTCTTTCGTTTTCAATCAAATCAGAAAAACATAGTAAGCTTTTTATTAAACTCCCTTTACGTATATAATATTATAAATTTACTTAATTTAATGTAATCTAATTTAATGAATATTTTTTCAGTGCCCTGATAACGCAGGATCAGAGTACTACAATTATAAAGGCAGTCATAGTATTATTTTACTAGCAGTGAGTGATGCTAATTACATTATACGCTATGTTGACATTGGTGTTCCTGGAAGGCAAGGAGATGCGCATGTTTTCAAAAATAGTTCTGTAGGCCTGTTATTGGAAAGAAATCAATTCCATCTCCCACCACCTGAACCATTGTATGAAGATGGTCCAATTTTACCATTTGTATTGGTAGGAGACGAGGCATTTCCATTAACAGCTTATATGATGCGACCATATCCAGGCAAAAATGAACTGATAGTAGACAAACGTATTTATAACTATCGCTTATCTCGAGCTCGACGAACCGTCGAAAATGTTTTTGGCATTTTGGCTAATCAATGGCGACTTTTGAGACGACCAATTATTGCACAAGTTACAAACGCAACGAAAATGGTTCAAGCAATTGTCTGCCTTCATAACTGGTTAAGAAAACATGATGTTGAACGAGAAAATTATGTTGTACAAGATCTTGCAGATCAACCTCTACCAGATGGAAATATTCAAGAAGGTTCTTGGAGAGAAAATATTACAGACTATTCATTTATGAACATTTCGTGCACTCGAGCAAGGTCGCATTCTGTATATGCAGCTAAAATTCGCGAAGAATTCTGCAGATATTTTAATGAAGAAGGAGAAGTCGGCTGGCAAAATATTCAAATTTACAAATGATATAAATACTTTAAGATCAGAATGTTTATATCGAACGTAAATATATTCATCGATTATGAATTGATTGTTCTTATACAGAGTCATGCGTTATTATTTTTTATTTTACATGTTATTCATATTGATCTAATTATCAGTAATAATAAACTGCT
>NW_012026800.1:4124718-4125681 GCF_000956235.1 Wasmannia auropunctata
GTGTGCGTGTGCGTGCGCGTGCGCGTGCGCGTGCGCGTGCGCGTGCGCGTGCGCGTGCGCGTGCGCGTGTGCGTGTGCGTGTGCGTGTGTGTGTGTGTGCGTGTGTGTGTGTGTGTGCGCGCGCGCGAATATTAGAAATAATTTTTCTATTAGTATATTTATTTAATGTGATTTAATAATTTCATAATAGTTTGAGCATTATGTTTTTAATACTCACATGAATAAATTGTAATAAATTGCTGTTTGGGATTTCTTTAGTCGCAAAATTACCATGAGATATAACCGATTTTAAGATATTTTTTGCAACATGTTTTGAATTTCCTTTCACCTGAAAATTAAATTATTATTACACACACACACACACACGCACACGCACACGCACACGCACACTATATACTTAACACTTTTGGATGTTATTATCCAAACATGGGAATATAATATATTCTAATAAATCGCCATTTCATGCAAAACAGATACCTTGTTTGACCATCGTTGGTTTCACGTTTACGAGTATCCGTGAATACCGATTCACGTTATAAAAGATATGTGGAACATTGCATTTTTTCAGAAACGACTTAGGCACGTCAAGTTCAACTTTTACAACGTAATAATCGGCAACCGTTTGGCATGCCAGTACTAAGGACGCACGAATCGCGGGGAGATTGGGAGAAAGAGAGGTTGCTACACTGAGAGAAAAATATAGTTGCAATAATCATAATTTCATTATAAATTATGGTGAGAAAAGTACCCAACCATATTTTTATAGTAACTTCAACAATCAAATTATGGTTATTTTGATATTTTTTTAAAGTCCTCATAACCATAATAATAGTCAATGCAACCACTATTATAGTTATTATATCATCAAAACGAAATTTTGATAGGATAAGTTCTACTATAAAATAATGTAAAAATAACCATAAGTGAAAGTTCGAACTACTACATACGATAGTAATAAAAAAA
>NW_012026800.1:4125701-4126171 GCF_000956235.1 Wasmannia auropunctata
TACACACGGTGTGCAAAATCCGATCGTCAACCTACTTATAGTGCACATCGGGTAATGTTGATCATACATTAGAAAAATACAAGGGTTACTTCAAAATGCTGTAACTTTGTGAAAAAAAATCGTAGCGACTTGTTTTTTTTTTTAAATTAAAGAGAAATATTCCAACTTTATGACACTGGAAACCGCATCCTCTAGAAAAATTTTAGCAAGTCCGTGCATTCTGTCAAACTTTGCAATTTTTTCATGTCTGATTGGCATTATCCGGTGTGCACTATAAGTAGGTTGGCGATCGGGTTTTGCACATCGTGTATGTATGTGTGTATGTTTTACACACGCCCGCACTCACACAATGTGACAAAATCCGTTTGCCAACCTCCCTATAGTGCACATCGGATAATGCCGAACATACATGAGAAAAATACAAGGATTACTTCAAAATGCTGTAACTTTGTGAAAAAAAATCGTAGCGA
>NW_012026800.1:4126222-4126678 GCF_000956235.1 Wasmannia auropunctata
TTCCATACCTCGTTTCTTAGTGTAAAATCATCATTGAGGAAAATTAATTCTGGAAATCAAAAGGCTTCGCCCTTTAAAATGAGTTCAGGAAGATTGTTTTACGATTATTTTTTCACAAAGTTATTACAGTTTAAATATCGACGATTTTTCAGCTTCAATTTTTTCAAAATTTAATGAGCTTTTAATAGCAAAATTCAAGAATCACCTATTCTATCCTCCACAGAAAAGTGTAACGTTGCAAAGATGACAAATCGTAACAAAATTTCTTAATAAGCATTTTATAGCTTAAAGTTTCTACTTTTTATATCGATCTTACTGATCTTTTACGGAGCATTACGAATACAAATAAAGATGCGACAAAATTTGTTACGAATTTTGCAAGATTCCTCGACGCAAATTAAAAATCGCACATAAATGCAGTTTACAGCATTCGAAAGCGTGAATCTTTACCTTTAA
>NW_012026800.1:4126698-4127736 GCF_000956235.1 Wasmannia auropunctata
TTAGGCAAATTTCAAGAGAGTGTAACTTCGTCAAAAATGATCGTATCGGAATGATCAAAAAAGCATTTTAAAGCTTAAAGTCTCTACTTTCGACACCCATAATTCATTAAATTACTTACTGATTCTTTACAAAGTTGCACGGATGCAAATGGAGATGCATCAAATCTTAAAATTTTTTACCAAGTTTGCGAAGTTCCAAAAACTAAACTAAAAATCGCACGCAAATGAGGTTCACATCGTACGAAAGCCTAAGTCTGTAGCTTTAATTTCAGCACCCGATCAGCAATGTGTGTTTTTTTTTCATCGAGTTATTCAACATTGAAGTAAAAATGATCATTTTTGCTTCAATGTTGAATAACTCGGTGAAAAAAAATCGGACGTTGCTGATCGGGTGCTGAAATTAAAGCTAAAGATTTACGCTTTCGAACGATGTAAACCTCATTTGCGTGCGATTTTTATTTTACTTTCTGGAATTTTGCAAAATTCGCAAAAAAAATTCGTCAAATCTCAAAATCTCCCCCAAACTTTGCAAGGTTCCATGAACTGAATTAAATTTCGCACATAAAGGAGGCTTACAGTTTTCGAAAGCGTGAATCTTTAGCTTTAATTTGAGCAGTCAGCGAGCATTGTGCGATTTTTTTTAATCGAATTATTCAACATTGAAGTAAAAATGATCTTATGCTTCAACATTGAATAACTCGGTGAAAAAAAATCGCAAAATGCTCAACGAGCACGCAAATTAAAGGTAAAGATTCACTCTTTCGAATGTTGTAAACTGCATTTATGTGCGATTTTTAATTCGCATCGAGGAATCTTGCAAAATTCGTAACAAATTTTGTCGCATCTTTATTTGTATTCGTAATGCTCCGTAAGAGATCAGTACGATCGATAAAAAGTAGACTTTAAGCTATAAAATGTTTATTAAAAAATTTCAGTCTATTGTAATTTGAGTGGCAAGAAAAGATTTGCAACTTCGTAAATTCGTTCACTTTGCAAAATTTTCAATGTTTAAGTCAAGATCGGAAGAGCACACGTCTG
>NW_012026800.1:4127785-4131682 GCF_000956235.1 Wasmannia auropunctata
TTACGTTGAGTTCCATTACATTTTTAAGTAATTGTTATGTATTATATACGTAACAAAGAAATATATCTTTGTTCTTCTAAAGTGCCCTCAAAATTATATTGCATTTACATATCATCTCTATAACTATAAAATATATCATTGTTCTTTCCATGTGCTCCCTTAGTTATATTACAGTTACGTATTGGTTTGCTGGGATGTTTTTCTACAAACCTGTCACAAGTATATGTCGTCGATGGCGACGCACAGCTGCGACGGCAGTGAACTGTCGTTCAATCGTGAAATAGACGATATTACGAACAAAAAGATATCGATCCGCTCCAATTTTGTACGGCAGCCTGTTGAACGCATTGACACGCGATCTCACCTCTCGGTTCGAGGCCGAACGCGATGTTGCGCGCGACGCGAGAGAAGCGACGATGGCGAAGGATCTAATTAGAAACACGATCGTTCAATACGCCACGATGTCCCATCGAACGAATCTTCTGTCGTTCATCAGTAGAAAGGCACATATCCGCCACGACTCGAGCAAAAGTATGAAACGCCACTTGAAGATAGAGATACGTTTGGGAAGATCCAGAGAATACGTCGCTCCGTATCGCAATATCAGCGGCGGCAGAATTAACGGTGGCAATACAAAAAACAACGAGTCGTCCAGTACTACGAAAACGTCGGATACGGAGGACGATTGCCGTATCTACAAAGCTCCGGACGTTACGTTCGATCAGAATGCGAAACAACAATTTCTATGTGGAAAGATTCACGACGACGTTGAATACGACCACGAGTTGGTGAAGAGAATGCGAGTGGTGAATTTGAATGCCACCAAGTGCCTTCAGATGCCCACAAACTCGGATCGTTTCTTTAGCTTCTTCGACAGTGGTAACATCAGCAACGCCGGTAAAACGATGAACAAATGTAACACCATGAGAGAATCTTTTTTCTCCGACGTCGAATTGAATGTAGCGCATATGACAGAATTCGTTAAATTCTACAATAATACCGTATCACCCGCAGCCTTCGCTGCTGCGTCTACGACGAGCGACAAGGTAGTTTTAATGGTTAATGAGATTCCCATATGTTTCGTTCACACCGCCTTCTCGTCATGCCACGTCCTTTCAACATTAGGGAAGGAATCCAACACATTTTATTTCTGGTATTTTTTTCTCGCTATTAAAATGTTGTATCCCGCCTATACGGTAGACATCATTATCACCACCACCAGCAGCAGCAGCAGCTGCAACACCACTCGTCGCAACCTATTTTGTAAATGTTAAAATTGTCAACGGTGTTCCGTTGTGTCCAGTGAACATTATTCCGAATGACAGCAGCAACGACGGCTACGGCAACATCGGCAACGCAGAAACCAAATTCGCGTATTATTGTCAAACGTGTCACGATTACAAACCACGTCTGAATTCGGCGTCGTTCTCCTTCACGATATCGTCCGCGGAATTGCGAGAAACGGTGGAAATGATTCACAAACGATGGTCGTTGCTCTTCGACGGTGGCAACAGTAACAGGAGCAATGCTAATGGTCGTCGCGACACGGTGCCCACGTTCGAACGGATCATAGCTTTGAATAATCTGAACAGCGTACGTGCTCAGTGCACGAGGCACATTTGGTGCGATCGTCGTGAATTGGAGATATACGAAAAATTTTGCAAAGTATCCCCCTCGCGTCGATCGCTCTGCACGAATTTGCTTGTCACGGAGTATTGTCCGTAGCACGCTACCCATTCCTCACCGATGTCAGTAAAATTATCGCGATCAACGCCCATCGTCGGGCATTGCCCGTCGTGCGCGACGCGTCCGCGAGCCTGCGCAGATTTGGGAACGTAGAGAAAAACGGATGTGTTAATATTGTACGACCGCTCGAAAGATACATCGTCAATCGCGCCAAGAACGCTCCGAAAAATTCGGTGCGTTTGTTCTTCGCGTTCGGAGACTTCGATATGTTGAATTGCGAGGATGGTTATGTAATAGACAATGATATTCCTATAGCGATAGACACGATTCTGTGTAAAAAAATAACTCTCTTCTCCAAATCACCCGTGTACTTTATCTCGAGCATGACGTTGGAGTACACGAGAAACTGTGGCGTACGTTTGCACGTAGGAACGTTCCGTTTGGAACAAACGATGTCGTTTTCAACAAATAGCAACGTAAGTCTGTTGAAACTCCGTTGCAACTCATCGTCGGCAACGACGAGAATCGGAGACGAACGAGAAATGTACATCTTGTGGAACGCTTCGTTCTTTCACGACGTACGGTACTACGGTAGCTACAAAGCGGTAAGCACGATCGTCGAACGCGGCGATGAATACAATTGCATATATCACGAGACGCATTATTTCGTTGAGGAGCGAGCAGAAGCCTCGCGAAAACATCCCGTGGCGATGGTTGAGATTCACGAGCGTTTCGTTAGGATAAAGATATTGGTCAGCGGGACGCGACAAACGTTGAAACTGCAAAACTCCTACGGTCAGAAAGGAATGACTCGTTACGCCGACTTGTCAGACTTTGCACGCGAGAATGGCGAACGAATTCACGTGATCGCGTCCATTTACAGTTTCGTAGGTAGATCCGCATGCGGACAGTTGGCGGAGATGAACGAGCACGCGGAACGCGTCTTCTCCCAAAGCACCGGGCGATACGTCGGTCATGGAAGAATTGGTAATTTTTTCTTCAGCAATGATTCTCCGCACAATAACTTTATCTACAGCGTCACGAGCGGCGGTGAGAATCCTCTTCGCATATGCAAGCTCACCTACGAGAGTTTACTGGAGAACGATGTCTCCAGTGCCAACTTTATCAAAACCAGTGAATTCGAAACTCGAATCACGAACCCGTACGCGGGAATTCCGAGAAATGTATCCAGGGCGATCGAATGTTACAACGTGTACGATCGTGACGTAGAATTCACCTCACAACGATTGTACCACCTATGTAAATGACTGGCGGACAGAGAAACGTTACGATATTTGAATGATATCGCCGCGCAGTCGTCATCCTCGTCGCTCCGTAAGAAGAGTCGTACACATCAGCGCTTCTGATCTTCGTAAAGCATAGAACGAATAAAATGTCTATAATTTGACACGAATTGCTAACAACGTTTGCACGTTGTACACATTGAAGCCCGACGATGAATCGTTGGAGAAAAATGAACTGATGGGAAAGATACATTTTCACACTTCAAAAAATCAATCGACGAGACAACGATGAATAAGCAAGAGAAGTTCAAACTAGGAGAAACAACATATCCTCGCTACGAGAATACGACAGTCGCGTCGAGATCCCGTACGATCGGAAGAAGTCTTGGTCAGTATTTTTCAGAAGAAAAAAACACATTTTATAATCTTAAACTCGTCACGTGCCCACGTCGATCACGGGAACGGCATTAAAAAATCTTCAAGACTACCTGTCCAGATATCAGGAGACACGGTAGTGGCTTGGTGTCAAGTGTTTAACAAGCCATGCCGGGTCTCTTAACGCGAGTCGTCGCGTTGCGAGCACCCGAGATTTTGAGATCTTAATAACGGTCGAACCGATTAAATTCCAAGTAGGCTTAATCGACAGCTTGGGTTCGGTTTGTGTAATGAAATATTTTTTATTTTTTTTCTACATGTCCTACGAGGGGAGATATTGCAATGCAAAGTCCGAAATGTAGGAATTTCAGATTAAGAAACGTCATTGTCATTATCGTCGACCAGTTGCGGGGTGGGGGAAGTGTACTTTTACAATTTCTGACACAAGAGGCGCTAGAATTTCTAATCTTGCAGCCTCACACACATCGATCATATCCCAGATAGCAAACTGCGCACAGTCTGCATGCAGATTGGCAGCAAATTCGAACAGATTCTGGTAGCAGAACCATAGCCATCTGTGTCCGCATTAAGC
>NW_012026800.1:4131733-4132483 GCF_000956235.1 Wasmannia auropunctata
GTCGTTGCCATGGGACTTATATATATATACTAGCCTTATTGCAGTGTTGCAATGTTTAATTATCAAGAAAACTCATAGAAATAAGGATTTTATTATTGCCTACTCACATTTATGCAGTGAATATTATGCTATATTGATATATAGTAATACATAGTATTTCCATTAAAGACGTCTGCAGTTAGCCTATAAACTTATAGTTCCTGGAGTTTACCACGAGGAAGTTGCAGTACATATTCATATTTTCGGGGTGCTTTTTTAACGTGAGTCCCCTCGCCTCTCACGTTATGTATTTACTATCGGAGTGCTTTTTTAACGTGAGTCCCTCTCGCCTCTCACGTTATCTATATTTATTATCGGGGTGCTTTGTTAATGTGAATCCCCTCGCCTCTCACAATAATTAAAGAGAATGCCTTTAATCGTCTTCACTATCACTTTCAATGACTGAAATGGAATTATCTTTCTTAAATATATTGCTGAGAATTTCTGCCGGTTTAAAAATTTTTGATAAGTATCTTGCATAAGATAAATAATATATTATTGCGGCAATATGTGAGCAACAACCAACAGTTCGTCTACCATTAGCACACTCACATGCATAATGGGTCACGCCGGAAACACCGATACTGTTTGGTTTATACCTCAAAAAACATCTATATGTTGTACGAGAAATATGTCGGGATGGAACTTTTAGTTTAAGGACATTTTTTTCGTCCTTAACATACTCTATGTTTAATTTACCATTTTTATCTA
>NW_012026800.1:4133794-4134294 GCF_000956235.1 Wasmannia auropunctata
TGGCTTGTTTGATTTCCGGTGAGTTGATATTTGATGTTGAAAATTTTCAAAGTATTTTATCGTTTTGAAAAATTTGAGCAGAGGTTCCCCTAGGCCTAAGCCAATTTAAGATTTAGCTTAGTTGATTACCGTAGAGTGAATTTATTTTTCCCCGAAAAATTTTAAGTTCTTTGGAGATTTAAAATTTTGAGCAGAGGTTCCCCTAGGCCTAAGCCAATTTAAAATTTAGCTTGGTCGTTTTGTAGAGTACCCTTAATTTTTCTCAAAATATTTCTAAGTTCAACAGAGTTAAAGAAAATTTGAGCAGAGTTTCCCTTAGGCCTAAGCCAATTTAATTTTTAGCTTAGTGTATTTCCAAAAGATAGTTTTCAAATTGCGTAAAAATTTTTCAAGTATCGCGGAATTTTGAAAAATTTGAGCAGAGCTTTCCCTAGGCCTAAGCACTTAAAGCTTTTTGGTCTTTTGTTTTGTAAAAACCCCCGAATAATTTTAATTACCCG
>NW_012026800.1:4134343-4135247 GCF_000956235.1 Wasmannia auropunctata
ACACACGCGCACGCACACGCGCACGCACACGCGCACACACACACACACACACATTAATATATTGATCTAATCACACATATGTATCACGAATATGTTTCAATTAATATCAAATAGTTATGGATCACAGGAAGTGTCTGCTGTTCCCGATCACAGAAGTTAAGCAGCGTTGGTGGCGGTCGTGACTTGGATGGGTGACCGTTAGATCTGGATATTGATTTGAAAGAAATGATCCCCTTGAAAACACCGTAAATTGTTTTTTTTTAATAGTCTTTATTTTGGTTTAGATTATTTGCACTGTTTATTTTTTAGTATTCTTTTTGAAATAATTGAAAAAATTAGCTTATATTATTTCAAACCGAATTTTGACAGTTCAACATCAGGAGACATGGTAGTGGCTAATTGGTATCAAGTGTTTAACAAGCCATGCCGGGTCTCTTAACGCGAGCCGTCGCGTTGCGGGCACCCGAGATTTTGAGATTTTAATAACGGTCGAACCGATTAAATTCCAAGTAGGCTTAATCGACAGCTTGGGTTCGGTTTGTGTAATGAAATATTTTTTATTTTTTTTCTACATGTCCTACGAGCGGAGATATTGCAATGCAAAGTCCGAAATGTAGGAATTTCAGATTAAGAAACGTCATTGTCATTATCGTCGACCAGTTGCGGGGTGGGGGAAGTGTACTTTTACAATTTCTGACACAAGAGGCGCTAGAATTTCTAATCTTGCAGCCTCACACACATCGATCATATGTATATGTAATCGATCATATGTATATGTAATTGATCGATTGATAGATAGTATAACAGATAAAACAGATCAGTGTGCGTTTAATAATTTTTTTATTACGATTGGTTTCTGCACTTAAATTCAGAAAATAATGAATAAAATCAAGAATCAATCATA
>NW_012026800.1:4135298-4140615 GCF_000956235.1 Wasmannia auropunctata
TTGTTTATATAAAAAATATTAATTGAATTTACATTGAACATTTAGGAAATTGCATAATTGATTAGTCGAATCAACGTTGATCGACGTCGATTCGACTAATTATTTCTAATAATATATAATATATATTTTCTTTAAATCTAAAGCCGAATTGATCAAATTTTTTAAATGCGCACACAAAAACACATATATTTTTTCTGGTCGATGTTGCTAAAATATCGACTTTTTTATCGACGTAACCAGTTGTCAACCATATCGACGTTGAATCAACCTTGAATCAACGTTACATTTCTGACTGGGTAATTTATGAAGTAAACGATTTGCCATTTTATCGTTCTTTGCCGCAATAAGTCCATCATTAACGTATACTGCCAGTATGATAGACGCATCTTTCTCGCTTATGAAGACACAAGAATCGCTCTGAGTTTGTTTTAGACCATGTTTTACAAGAAATTCTGTAAGGCGCTGATTCCAACAACGGGATGCTTTTTTCAGGCCATATAAACTTCTGTTTAGTTTGCACACCTTATCCGTCCCATCTTCATAACCTTCCGGTTGGATCATGTAGATTTCTTCTTTAAGATTTCCATGTAGGAAAGCCGTCCTTACGTCAAATTGCTTCAACCTTAGATTTCTTGCAGCCGCCAGGGCAAGAATCATTCTTATGGATTCATACCTCACCACTGGACTAAACGTTTCATTATAATTTACGCCGTACTTTTGCGTGTATCCTTTTGCAACTAATCTTGCTTTGTATCTCTTTATACCTTCGTCCGGTTCATCTTCTTTAATTTAAAAAACCCAGCGATTCTTGATTATCTTTTTATTCTTTGGTAGGTTGACCAGAGTCCAAGTCTGGTTTTCTTTCAATGAAGAAATCTCTTCATCCATTACTTTTTTCCAGTTTTTTGCATCCGGATTAGATATGGCTTCAGCATATGTTTCCGGTTCTGTCCTTATAGCCGAAAATAAGTTATCCGGATTTAAATGTTCATCATATCAAGATGGTCGTTTTAATTTCATTCTGTCTAGACAAAATTTTTATTTGTGGAGCATTCTTAGCAGACTCCTCACAGCTATCTTCATCTCCTTCAGGATTTTCTTCTTGAGGTCTTTCCTCTTCAGATCTTTCTCCTTCAGAGCTTTCTTCTCCAGAATTTTCTTCAGATTTTTCTCTTTCAGAACTTTCTTCTTCAGACCCTTCCTCTTCAGATCTTTCTCCTTCAGGCCTTTGAGTCTCTTGCATTTCCAGTTGAAAACTTTGTAGATCTTTTTTTTGTTCTTTTGAATTATCCATAAGTTCTAACTGTTGTTTAAATTGTGATAACTCTGTATCGCTGTCAGAAAATATCCGTCGTTCATCAAAAATCACGTCTCTGGCATGCTCAACTTTATCCGTCTCAGGATACCAAATCCTAAAACCTTTTACATCTTCGCCCTATCCTACAAATACGCCAACTTTTGCTTTTGAATCAAGTTTCTTTCTGCAAACCTTAGATATATGTACATATGATTTAGCTCCGAATGCAATGAGCTTCTTGAATTCCGTCTTTTTCCCGTGCCACAATTCAAACGGTGTTTTTTTAGTATCTTCTTGTTCTGTACGATTAATTACATAAATCGCTGTGTTTGCGGCTTCCGCCCATAGCTTTTTAGGTGCATTTCTTTCATGCAACATACTCCGTACTGCTTCCATCACCGTCCGATTTTCTCGTCCTGCAGATCCATTCTGCTCTGGCGTGTACGCCACTGTACGCTGATGTTTTATTCCATATTCTGAAGTAATTTTCTTGACGCGATGATTTACAAATTCAAGACCGTTATCCGTCCTCAGAGTTTTTACTTTCCTTTCTATGATATTTTCGGTTTTCTTTATAAAGCCTTTTATGTGATCGCTTACCTCGTCTTTATGAGTGATAAAATATGCTGTCACAAAATGTGAGTAATCATCCTTCAACAGCATATATTTTGAACCACCAATTGAAGATTCATTGATTGGTCCGCATAAATCAGCATGGATCAATTCTCCTGGCTCGGTTGTTCTGTTCTGAGTCCACTTTTAAAAGGCTGTCTATGTATTTTGCCCTTAACACAAATAGGTTCGCAAATAGGCTCGAATTTATTGTGAACTTTAATATCTCGCAACTTGAGAAAGTTCTTTACCTTGCGAAAATTTTGATGCGCTAATCTTTCATGCCAGATTTGCAGTTCTTCTGTTATTGCAACGTTAGCCAAGTTATCATCTGCGATTAGCGGGGTTTTCTTTGATTTTATGACTTGAAATTTTACGACGAACATCTTGCCTTTCCTGTCAGCGACTACTTCCGTTTGTCCTTGTGAAGCTCATAGATTTTTTATCTGCAATTTGCTGAAGACCTTTATCCATAGCCGAACTAACTGAGAATAAATTATATTTAATATCTGGTACATAAAGGTCATTTGTAAGATATTTTGACTTCCATTCTTGATCGTTAAATGCTTTAACATTTACAGTTCCTATTCCTTTTGCATATATATTTTGACCATTTCCGAGTTTAATGGGTTTTGACTCATTTAGTGTCTTATATTCATCGAACCAGCTTTTATTTCTAGTTATATGATCTATCCACCAGAATCTACATACCATTGCTCTTCCATACCATGATAGACATCCATAGCAGTCATCGATACGCTCATCAGTGCTTCTCTTTTTCCTTGTTTCTTGTCATTTTCATTTTTCTTCTTAAGTTCCGGACAATCTCTTTTCCAATGGATTCCTTTGTTGCAACCATAACAGATTCCGGGTTTTCTTTCTTCTTTGCCTTTAGAAAAATATTTCTTTCCTTTTCCGCTTTTAGTCTGTTGTCTCACTGCAGCAAGAACTTCATTTTTTGTCTGTTCTCTTCCTTTAAGTCTTATTTCTTCTGTTAATAGCCTCTCGACTAAATTTTCTAACGTTCTTTCACCTGAACTGGTTGATTCCCATGCTGTAATAAAATTACTATAGCTTGTTGGTAAAGTCATCAAAATTTTGACTATAATAGCAGAATCTGCAGCTCACCCAAGGTCCTTAATTTGTATGCTAAATCCTCGATCTTGGCAATGTGTGTGGCCATATCATCCGTTGATTCTTTACTTACTTGAAACCATCGCTGTTTGAGATTTCTGCTCATATACGTGATGGAGGTTATCCCACATAGCCTTAGCGCTGCTACAGTTTATTATATGAATTATCTGGCTATCTTCGATGCCAGTGGCTATAAATTTTTGTGCACAGGCGTCCTGATTTATCCAGGTCTTTTTTAATTCTTGATTCTCTGCTCCTGGATCGGCAAATTCCCCCGTTATAACCGTTAAAGCAACCTTGAGACTTTATAATTACGGTGATCTGGAACTTCCATGTCGACCAGTTCATGGCATCCTTTAGTTTTGTAAGCTTTACCGTCTTGTTTTCTATCGTCGCCATTACTCTATTTTGCACAAGGCTGAGCAATTTCTTTGATCGGCACAAGACACTTCTTCCTTACAAAAAATATACGAGTATTCGAAGAAAAATATTATCGAGATCGTGAGCCTGGGCCCATAACCTGTTGAGGGTGCTATAATTCGTAGTAAAACTGAAGGCCAGGATTGCACAAGAACAGTGAGTCTTTATTAAGCGTAACGAAAAGTATAACGTAACGTGAGATAAATCTATCTATATAAAGAAGAAGGTGGCGCTAGCCGGAAGTGAACAAAAAACGCTGCGCACGGTGCTTTCTCATAGCGCTGTTGACTAACTTAAGGCGATAATATTTAAATCAAATGTTTCTCATTGTGAAATATCCTCAACAGAAATAAATTAAAAATTTAAATAAATTAATAAAAAAAAGCATATAGAAATTAAATTCAGTCAGTTACTAATAATTAAAATTAGAAGGCCTAAAACTAAATGAACGCTGTATAAAATTGTCACGTATAATACTTTCACAATTATTAATTCGCATACAATAAATCGGCGCATGTTGTAGTTTTACTAATTGTAAGTGAATTCATCAATTGAAGTCATTTTCGATCTCATGGATTGATCCGCTTAATATTGGTGATTCAAATTCAATTTATACGTTGAGTGATCTTGTTCTTATAATTAGGTGTATCTTTTACAGTGATCGGTATATCAAAAAACAGTTATTAATCGAAAGCTATTTGCCGTCTGTAATTATTCGAAATTGCTGTAGATAGTGACGGATAATGTAACTATTAAGCTGATGTTAATACTCTAGTAAAAAATTCTTATTACTCACAAAAATCATCGGCTAATTTGATGATGCGACAGAATAATGACGAAATTGTGACAGTGAAAGATATAGACTTGTCTATTTGTCGAGATTTTTAAGACAACTGCGCGTTGATTACAGGAGACACACATCAATAATATTTGTTTTTTCGAAGTTGATACGTATAAAATCTGTTTACATTTTGGTTTCCTTAGTTGTCGATCTATTCGTCAAGTATATTAAAAGAACTATCAAGCATCTCTAAGACTTTTACTGAATTCAATCCATACTTTTGTTTTCTTATGTAACATCTCAGATATGAATCTTTTATAATAATTATGTTCTGTATCTAAAACTTTTACTTTGTTCCAATTAAAAGAATATCCAGATTCAGGTATATGTTTTGTAAGACTTAGAGATGCTTGATAGTTCTTAATTTGATATACTTGACGAACTGATTTTCAACTAACAATAAGGAAACCGAAATATAAACAGATTTTGTACCATCCTGGAAAAAACTCAAACAATATATTATTGGTGTAAGTGTATCTCTTGTAATCGACGCGCAATTCTCTTAAAGATCTCGACGAATAGATAAGTCTATATCTTTCACTGTAATAATTTCGTCATTAAGTAGTTAACATTATTTACGTGTTAATATTATTTAAATAATTATTCAATATGTAAATTTTTGATTAACACATACGTATAATGTTTATTAAGTATCTCCGGTAAATATTTTGTTAACATAGATATGTAGATAACAAATAAATATCTAATAGATATCTTTGGTAGCTGTTTAGTGAATATGGATGTGTAGATAATTATTAGATATCTACTAGTTATCCATAATGGATATGGATAGTGTATAGATATGTGAATATCCAGTAGATATCTATTATATATTTTGTTCTGTATGGGCGTATACACTTCGTGCAACTTTGATCTTATGCAAGATTGCTGTCGCGTCATTTCAGTTTCGTCCAGCAGACATCGCACGTAATCGTTAAATGTTATCGATTTTGCTACAACATTACTCTTGACACCTTTTACCTTTTTAGTAACGGAAGAGCACACGTCTGAAC
>NW_012026800.1:4140665-4141418 GCF_000956235.1 Wasmannia auropunctata
TCGGAGCTGGTTAGCCGGCCTTCCGCGCCGTCGTTGTTCGCCCGTCCGGACTTTCGCGCAAATCTAAGTTGCCTCGATCTATAGAGTTGTGCGTCGAGAATCGGAGATAACTCATATATTATATAAATTTGGTTCGCTCACGCGGGCCTGGCGCCCAAATCCCGCTTACATCCGCGGAGACGGTTACGGTAACGTCTGAATTCTTTGTATCTCCGATCGGGACGCGAAACTCCGCTCTACCCGGACGTGCGAACTCCCGACAAGATTGCCTCGCACCTACGCGTGCGGTCGCAAATTTGGCGCCCAACGTGGGGCCACGTTGAAATAAAGTAAAGTCATTACGAGTATCGCGAGATAAAAATTGGCGTGGAGAGCGAAAAGGAATTGCTCATTACATGTTTTTTGTGTGATTAAGTGTTTGAGACCCCCCCTTGTGTCGTCCGGATTTTGAGAAATTTTGAGATTTTGAGGGATTTTGAGAGATTTAGAGATTTCGAGAGAAACTCGAAGAGTGAAATAAAGAAATTTCGTGTCGGAGATAAAATATCTCTATTGTACCGTCCGTGGAAATTTGCTTTTTCTTTTCTTTTCTTTTGTACTTTTCGATATTTGTGTGTGCTAACTTTCCTTATTTTCAGCCGCGAGTGACATTTCGTGTGCGTGAAATCTTCGCGAATTACGTTAGTTAGAGAAAAGGATCCTGAGAATTTCGTGCGCGTGTTATTTCGGGAGAATTTCAGTGGAATTACGAGA
>NW_012026800.1:4141468-4145150 GCF_000956235.1 Wasmannia auropunctata
TTTATACAAACAATATACACATCACTTAGGTTGAATAACATAATTTTTATTTAGCTTGCCGCCATTTACTGATATCAAATCTTATATTTAACTTGACGCCATTTACTGATATCAAATCTTTTATACAAGTAATAGTAATTGAATAATAAGACATTGTACATAATTTTTATTTAACTTGACGCCATTTACTGATATCAAGTCATTTATACAGGTAATATATATAGTAATATACATATCACTGAAGTAAAGTTAGTTAATATTAAAGTACAACGAAGGATACCATTTAGGTTTTATCGCTTAAAAAAATTATATTTAATTTAGATACAAGTTTTTTATTTAATTTGACGCCATTTACTGATATCAAGTCATTTATACAGGTAATATAGTAATATACATATCACTGAAGTAAAGTTAGTTAATATTAAAGTACAACGAAGGATACCATTTAGGTTTTATTGCTTAAAAAAATTATATTTAATTTAGACACAAGTTTTTTTTCAAGGAGCGCGGTTACACTTGACACCCTTTTTTTACTTTTTTTTAAAAAGTCAATTTTGTAACGATCGACTAAACGCGTCTGATCGCGCCGACGAGATCGCGAAAATGCGAAAGAGACACTACATTAAAATATATACGAGAAAAAATAACGTATCCTTAATTGAAGGATGCGACATATTCATCAAGATTTTTGTTCGATCCAAACAGTCGTTTTTTGAATTTTTTTTACGCGAGAAAATGTACTACAAAATTCGAATAGCAACATTTGCAAGCCTCGATCACGCGGAGAGCGTAGCACACTAAAAAATGACGTTTTTGCACATTGAGAAAACATATGTCGTACCGTCCACGCAAGAGTGCGAAGATGTATGATTGCCTCCCGAAATGCATTCGAGGAGAAACAACGTGTCCTCACTCAGAGAATACTACAGTCGCGTAGAGATTTCTTGCCATTCAAGGAGTCGTATTCCTCAAATTTTCATTCAATCCAACCATCCTTAAGATTATTTTTTCTAATGGAAGAAAATCCATTTCTACACGTCGACTCAAGAGCTCGAAGTTTCGCTCCGGATTTCGCTCTATCATGTCGTTCTCAAAATTATTTTCAAAAGCCAAAGAAAAACATTCTTACACCTAGACTCGAAAGTTCAAACCCTTAATCAAGATTTTGTTCTATCATAACGTTTCTTTATGTTATTTTCAAATGGAACAAAAATATCTCTACGCCGCGACTGGAGACTTCGAAGCCTCGCGCTTGGTTTCGTCTTATCCTAACCACTATTACAATTTACTTTCGACGGTAAGAAAAATATATATTTCTACATCGCGACTGGGAACTTCGAAGCCTAGCGCTCGGTTTCGGTCTATTTGACCGTTGTTAAAAGTACTTCCAACGATGAAAAAAATATTTTCTACAACGCTACTGAATATTTTCGAAGCCTCGCGCTCCGTTTCGTTCTACCCGACCGTTGTTAAAAGTACTTCCAACGATGAGATAAATATTTCTACACCGCGACTGGAGACCTCGAAGCCTCGAGCTCCGTTTCGTTCTACCCGACCGTTGTTAAAAGTACTTCCAACAATGAGAAAAATATTCTCTACACAGTGACTGGAGACTTCGAAGTCTCGCACACGATTTCGTTCCGTCTCGACCACTGTTACGATTTACCTTCAACGGTAGGAAAAATATTTCTACACCGGGTACTAGAAAACTCAGAGCCTCGCGCTCCGTTTCGTTCTACCCGACCGTTGTTAAAAGTACTTCCAACGATGAGAAAAATATTTCTACACCGCGACTGGAGACCTCGAAGCCTCGCGCTCCGTTTCGTTCTACCCGACCATTATTAAAAGTGCTTTCAACGATGAGAAAAATATTCTCTACACCGCGACTGGAGACTTCGGAGCCTCGCGCTCCGTTTCGTTCTACCCGACCGTTTTAAAAGTACTTCCAACGATGAAAAAAATATTTCTACACCGCGACTGGAGACCTCGAAGCCTCGCGCTCCGTTTCGTTCTACCCGACCGTTGTTAAAAGTATTTCCAACGATGAGATAAATATTTCTACACCGCGACTGGAGACCCACACAGCACGAATGACTGTTTGTCGGCTAATAGTCAACTTTTTTTGGTTTATTTCAAGTCGACTTTTAAAATTGATTTAGTCGACTATTTCTAGAATGATTTTTGTCGACTTTAACTATTGACTGTAAGTTGACTTAAAGTCGACTATTTTCTGGAAATTAAAAGTCGTCCTTTTATGTCCGACATTTAGTCGACTTTTATTGTCAACTCTTTTTTATTAATGATAAAAAATATGCAGATACGTAAGATATATATAAGACTGCAAGTCTTAAACGGTAAAGGAATATATAATACATCATGTATTTACGTATGTATGATAATGTCATATATACTAGAGATGGGCGATACAATTTCGATATTTTAAGTATCGATATTTTAATGTCCAAAAATCGATATTTTGTATCGATATTTTATTGATATTTTGTTTGATATTTTCACGTATCGATACTTGACCCCTGAATATCGGTCTTCGATACACTTATGACAACGTGCAACCTTTGAGATTGAGATTGTATTGAAATTTGACCAATTAGAAGAAAAATAACTAACTGTCATGTTCAGTCAATTTTGCTTTAATTGGTCAAATCCAAATTTAATCAATCTCAATCCGCTAGTGTGATTACAACTTGTCTTTTTCGATCGAAATAAAGGAGACTGGAGAGGTGGTAGCACTGTACCGGGATTCTCAAACGCTTAATGACGATTGTCAGTACCGTTGCGCAGCTTTTCTTACATATACTTAACCGCTATAAGAAAGGCTGCGCAACGATACCGACAATCGTTAAACGTTTGAGAATCCCGGTAGCGTTTCAACTCGCGAGCAGCGACTGCCGCGAGACGAGATTTGAACAGATCTCCATTAGCAATATTAGCATGACAGAAGTAACGACTAACGAAATTTTTCCAAAGAGATTAGAGTAGTACAAATGTTAACGATATTTGTAAAGTGTTCAAGAAGTGTTATGAAGTATTTTTCAACTCGATGCGAGCAAGTAGCAACTCTCTCTGCAGCTGCAATCGAGGTGAGGATAAAATAAGCGAATTTAATACCTCTTGTCCTCTTTCATCTACATTATATTATTTCCTACGTTATTTTATAACTAATTGTATAATTCAATAATTTGAAATTTTTACAGAGTTATGTAAGAAAATTAATCAGGTGAAGGTGAAGGTGTATGTGCAGATTCTTTATTTCTTAACCTCAACCTACGACGTATTTATTTTCCATAAAAGTAGGCGTGCAAGTTTTCCCTATTTTACATTTATTTTCATATTATTTTCTGGATTGTTTATAACAGGCTATATTTTGTACTTCATACATGATGCGTATGATGTCATTTTATTCTAATTGTTTGACATTCACTGAACAACAAGGATAAGGCTGCATTCCGTTTCACACATGATGCACATAATATATTATTTTATCCTTATTTAACATTCAGTAAACAAGGATAAAATGATACATCATATGCAATATGTGTGGAACGCAGCCTAAAATGATACATTATTATGCGCGTCACACGGGAAACGGAACACAGCTACAATCAAGAAGGTACTTTATTTTTATACATTAAGGGGTAACACCACTGTAAAATTTTCAAAA
>NW_012026800.1:4145170-4145821 GCF_000956235.1 Wasmannia auropunctata
TTATTTTATAATTTTTAGTTATGAAAGCAAAATTTTAATAAAATTTCGTCATAAAATAGTTAACATTATTTACGTGTTAATATTATTTAAATAATTATTCAATGTGTAAATTTTTAATTAACACATACGTATATGTTTATTAAGTATCTCCGGTAAATATTTTGTTAACATAGATATGTAGATAACAAATAAATATCTAATAGATATCTTTGGTAGCTGTTTAGTGAATATGGATGTGTAGATAATTATTAGATATCTACTAGTTATCCATAATGGATATGGATAGTGTATAGATATGTGAATATCCAGTAGATATCTATTATATATTTTGTTCTGTATGGGAATGTAGCCAGTGCGGACTTTATCTTTTATAAAACGGAACAGTCCCAGCACCCACTGGCTTGTATTAAAAATACCACCGTTGCGGACTCTGCCATTTACAAATGACAGTCCCAGCACTCATCGATGTAGTCAGTGCGGACTCTGTTCCTCGAAAAAAAAAGAAAAAAAAGAAAAAAAAATCTCAGCACCTGATCTTACCTTTTGATACAACCTGTATGTGTACACATGGATATTAAAATGTATTCAATAACTGATATAAAAGATGCTATCTGTTTTTTTAATTAAAGTATACACTTTAAAATATTGTAT
>NW_012026800.1:4145841-4146261 GCF_000956235.1 Wasmannia auropunctata
TTAGAGCACTTATGTTACATCAAGCAATTAAGAAGCAATGTTACAACAATACATTAACAATTCCGAGATTACTGATAGATATTACATAATCTCTGTCATAAGCTTAGTAAAAAAATTACGAAAATAGGATAACATGCAACGGGGCAATTCTTCTCGAATAAAAGATCCTCTGTGAGTAGGGATTAATTCGAAGTATATCATTCATAATTCACTCAAGGAGAATTTCCTTGTTGCATATCCTATTTTCATGAGTTTTTTATTAGGCTCATAACAGATATAAACAATCTATTAGACGAATCCATATTACAGATAAGGTATTATTATCCAAAAGAATTATTTTGTATATTATTTTTATATGTTACACTACAATTATAACTGTTTTAGTAGAAAGATGAAAGGCCAGATCCATCAACATTGCCT
>NW_012026800.1:4146311-4155018 GCF_000956235.1 Wasmannia auropunctata
CATCATCAAATTAGCCGATAATTTTTGTGAGTAATACGAATTTTCTACTACAGCATTAATATCAGCTTAATAGTTACATTATCAATATTTACAGCAATTTCGAACACTTACAGACGATAAACAGCTCTCGGTTAATAGCTGTTTTTCGATATATCGGTCACTGTAAAAGATACACGTAATTACAAGAACAAGATCACTTAACGTTTTGACAGTACGCTTTTCTTGCCGCTCGATTATGCTTGCCGGAGCCTTTGTTTTCGCAAGAAAGCGTGAGACACCAATTGGTTTGACATAAACATTTATTCAATGGTTAACAAAAGATAGTATTTGATTAACACATATATACTCGTACAATATTTACAAGGCTTACTAACCGAAGGCTAGAGTAGTGCATGTACGGGTAGCGGTGCGGTGCGGTACTTGTCGGTTCGATCGATACGGAGAAGCCAGCAGAAATCGGCGCATGCAGAGATCGCCGGTCGGACGAGAATCGGCGCGGAAGTCGCAGGTCATGCACAGTCGGAGAAGTCGCAAAGCCCTTCGGTGAGTATACGGATTACGGAGTTCGCTGGCGGTGCCAGCGGAGCCCAGGCACAGCTGGACTAAAGGCAGGACAGGTTCCGGCCGACCGGCGACCCGGTCCTGAGAGTGAACGGCGACCCGTTCCACTGGGGCGAGGATGCGTGCTGTCTGTTCGACCGGCGATCCGGTCTGGCGAGTGCGAAGAAGTCAGCGGCTCGACTCTCTCTCCAGGAGTGATGCTTAGGAACGGTCTCGGCAGGAACGTGTTCGGAACAGGATGTCTGTCTATCACTTCGTAGCTCCGGCTTATATATCCCCGCCGATAGGCTTTGGCGTGGGGCACGGAGAGGGGTTCGCTAGTGAGGAGCACGCTCGGAGCGCGTGCTCTTCTAATTAGTCGAAATTGTGGCAAGCGCCAAAAGGCGGATGGTCGGCCCTGATCCTAGTGGCAAGGCGGGGGCGCATCGTCACAACGTATAAATTGAATTTGGATCACCAATAACGATCAAGCGAGTCAATCCACGAAATCAAAAATGATTCTTAGTGAAGGTACAACACGCGCCGATCTATTGTATGCGAACTAATGATTGCGAAAGTATTATGTGATACAATTTTATACAGCGTTCATTGTTTTAGGCTTTCCAATTTTAATTATTAGTAATTGACTTGTGGAAAATTAATCTCACAATTTTTTATCAAAATATTTAGATTTATGAAAAATCTTTACAATATTTTGTGAACAATTTAATTAGCCTGATAAGCCGTTTAATTTTTAAGTTAGTTTCTGTGTGGCCCTGAAAAGAGCCGTTTGGTCTCTTCTTTTATATTAGCCTCTCTCGCCAGGTGATCGGTGGATAGGATTTTTGTTATTCTCTTTAATCCAAGGACTCTATCCGTGAAAAGAAGGCTGTTGTTGCTTACTTCTGGATAGGCTTCCTCCGTCTGCGTTATCTTGGTGTTTTGTAGAGCCTCTCAGAACCGATCGTCTTCTTCCATGCTGCCGCACTCCTCTGCTGACCGTTGGACTGCTTTGCTATTCGGCAAGAAGTATCCGTCGATCCGAAGATCTCCTGGTTGCAGGCAGCTCCTGTACATGGTTGGCCTCGTTCTCGCCGGTGAAGGAAGATCCAGCGGGATGATTTTCCACGGCACCTCTTGATTCCTCGGAGGACTTGGTGGCAGGTCGATCGGGATCAATCTCCAGGGAATCTCTCTAGAAAGCTCCAGGATAAATGGTTACGGAATAATTTGCCGATGTGCAAGTGGTTTGTCTCGGCTCGTTTCGACGGTCTATTTATACCCATCTTGGATGTTTTTCAAACGCGAGAAAATCATCCCTCTATCGGCGTTAATTTAATTAATTTTCAATTAGCTGGATCCGGTATGCCGTGAAAACAATCGCTGATTAACTTCGAATTTAACATAAACTGCTGCAGAAACGGAGTTTGTCGTGTTTCGAAATGGCGCGTCAAAGCGCACCGAAAATGTGGGATCGAACAGACCGCCACAGACAGAATTTAGGTTCTGTTTCTTTATTCATTTATTTAAATGTTTAATTTATTTTAACTGAAGAAAACTCTGTGCAGTCGAAACGTTTTGTGTGTTTTATTTGACATTAAATTTTTATAATATTATGATCTTGTGATTTCATGTCACATCATATCTTGTTCGTTTTTCGACTGATTGTGAGTTAAAATTTCTTATTTGTTTTTCAATCACAAGCTAGTTAATGTAGTTTTAATTTAGGTTTTGTTTGTTCACATTTAAAATATACTCACCCGCAAAAAAACCACTGTCACTAAATTTTAGTTCTTAACATTTTTCAATAGTGATAACTCTATGAAAAATCATTGTATCGAAATGAACCTAATCTCTAATTAAAATTTGAACATTCCCCTTGATAACTAAGAAAATCAAAATTTAGTTCCTAAAAATGCTTTATAAAATGGCGGATGTTGAAGACTGACTTAGAAAAATAGGAAAAAATTTTTCTTTAAACTATTACATTGCTTAGGGAAATTAACTGCCTGGCATAAAAATTTATAAGTTTTCAAGCTCATTGATTTCTTAACAAATCCATATGTCGATCATTTTTCTACAATTTTTTTACAAAGTTATAGTGTTTTAAAGAAAGTGATATTTTTGGATCCATTTTTAATCACTAATGCAACTTGAAACAAATGTAATATTAAAGAGTTTATTAATTATTAACCTAATCATTGTTTTAATTGTTATATTTTCAGGTTTTGTCCATCTGTATTTTTATATATTAGTAGCGTGGTACCTTCAATGTGGTTGATAAATCTGGATATAGTAGAAAAAATAAAATCTTATGAATCATATATCAGTATATCCAAGAATTTTGATTTATCCAATCTGACAGCTAATGAGCATTTACAACATGTGGAAGAAGCTGTACGTATGTGATATTTTAATATTATTCTTTAAATAAAACTTGATAAACATAAGTATATTATTTTTATTTAATATATGTATACGGAGTATTTTGGGAAAGTATTGTGATAAATTAAAAAAAAACTCGCGTAGAAGTAAACTACTAGTGCGCACTAGAAGTAATTTTGCTTACTATCCAGCAATTACTTGATAGATGTACACAGAACGCTTGCTGCGCGGCGGAAGTTGGCATGGCAAGGAGAAAGTGGCTTTTATATTTCCAGATTTATCCACATTTTATTAAAAGTTAATACACATCACTATCACTGGGATGAGTGATATACTAGTGATACTACTGCAAATTTAACCACCTTTTATTTTAAAATTAATGTTTCCCAGGGGACAGGCCCCCTGGGATATATACAAAATAAAGGCGGCTAGGCCGCGCGCCAACTTAAATATTTGGATGGCGGGAGGACAACAAGGCCCCCTCCCGCTCTGGATACTAAATCTAATAAGCCTGAGAGGCGCTACCCTCCGCCTACGCAATCATTATAATTAATAAATACTATAGCGAAGGACAATAGCTCCTCTTCGCTGTGGGCATCAAATCTAAGGTTGGCTGGAGGACGCACCCCCAGCCTTTTCAGTCTCACACATTTCATCATCCCCCCAGCTCGCATGTTAGGAACATGCATATCACAGGTGGGCGCCCCCAGGAATATCACAGAAGCGCTCGTCAGTAGTCCCGGGAACGCGCGCACGGCAGTACAATATATGTAATTAAAATGAACGATGTAGAACGCGCACACGCACACTCGAGTAAAATACAATAGTGTATCTCGGCACTCACACTCGGACAGTCAGGGCCTCACAAACAAGAAAAATAAATAATAAAAGAGAAAAATTAGTAAAAGAAAAAACAAAAGAATAAGTAGCCACGCTAATACAAATATGATTACATCAGTAAAATGAATAAATAAATAAATAGTTAAAACTAGCAAGAAGGGGCCTTGTCCACTAATCACACTAAATACTACATGCTAAAATGGGTATATCACAGATCAACATGGACTAAGGCCGCTCCCTCCTTGTTTGTTTAAAAAGAGGAAGTCAAGACAAAACATATAATAATTTACGCGACATTCACTTTACCGATATCGAGACGTGCATCCTGTCATTCACTCTCTTCGAAGAGTCAGCGTCGCAAACAGCTCGGGGCGGCGTCGCAAGTCCATCCCCAGAGGGACGGGAAAGAGCCCGGTACTGTCGGATGCCGGACATGTGCTCCACGTAGATGTCGCGGGACCAGCCAATGGTATCCAAGGCCACTAGGCGGCGCATCACAGATGCATATGGACTGCCCACCCGTAATAGCCTCGAACATCGCTTCGTTCCTCGGATCCCGAAGCGAAAGCACCCACGACGAAAGCCGTCACGACCACACGATACCCCTTAAGCTAGAGCTCCTTCGCTAAGGGCGAATACTTGGCATTTTTCCTCGCCCTAGCCTCCTCGAAAGCCACCCAACGGTTCTCAAACGGCACCGTCACGTCACATATGACGACACTCTTAGATTGCTCATGCCTAACCACGAGATCAGGCCGTAACTCCCCAAGTTTCCCCCTGCATGCCTTCAACCTGCCGATTGATTTGAACCTCCCCTGGGAGATGGCAAACCTTCCAGAGCCGGTGAAACATCGTGCCTTAACTGTATTGCGGCAGCATGGACGCCGCAGTGACAGAGCACGTGGGGAAGGATCTCTAATACCTTACCGCACGACAGCGTTTGTCTTCCTCCCCCCAACGGCGCGCGCCATTGAGGGGCAGCACGTCGAGACGCACACGATGGATAAAGCGCCAGTCGGCAAAAAGAGTGAAGTTGCCACTACAGACAAAGTGATTGCTCACCCCGCATCGAGACAACACCTCGAAGACCTTCCCCTGATCGGGTTTGTCTAACACACGCTGTGCGTAACAGTTCTGTTACAGTTGAGCGCAACCGATTCACTACCTAGACACGCGCACCAGGCGGAATCTTAACTGCCACGCCTCTGGGACTACGGTATTCCACGATCATTTTCCCCGTCTCAACACATCGCCACTGCAAGGACAACCTCTCGGACTGGCGGAGCGAGGCATTCCTTGCCCCAGACCAAAGGGAAGCCTTCTCTCCCTCCTTTATCCTCTCTTCCAGCGAACCGGAAAGAAAAGATATCCTCGCAACTAAAGAGGTGTCCGATTCTGCGTCCCACCACTCTTTTCAGCGATTCCCACGCCAACTGCCTGACCGCCACGTCGTCAACTGTTAGCATACGGAAGACGTGCGTGACGGACAGGACGTCGGCAAGGTCGGCGAGCGGAAAGAGACCACATCCACACCATCTGAAGGGCATATAGACACCCTCCGCCCCTGCTCGCTGAGGGAGCCTTGAACCAGGATTTCACCGTACGCCGAATGTTAAGATCAGCGGCTTTGAGAGGATCCTTCTAACTCTGGCCCCCTGCAGCAGAAAGTCTAATCGCGGCAGGATGAAAGTGGCGAGTGTTTTTATTATCTGCCACGGAGCAAGTAGGCTTATCGATCGCGTTGAAATCCAAGACGATGTCCCCGACGGCTTTGTAGGGTATCTTGTCAACGGAGGATCCTGTTGGAACATCAAGGTGCATATAACTTTCTTTCAGAAGACGTATCTGTAAGCTCTGGCTTTAAAAGGGCGTCGGCAGGACCCTGCCACCAGGCTCGGCACCGATGTGCAGGATGATACATTTGGCAGGGTTGATCGTAGCCCCACCGATGCAGCTTCCGTCTCCACGGCTCGAAGCAGCCTCCCCATTATCTCCGACGTCTCTGACAACAGTGCGATGTCATTCACATAAGCCAGACATGACCAAACATGCCATGTAGGGCATATACCCGTCGGCAGCAGCACGTACCACGTACTAAGTTGATGGCGAGGTTAAAAATAATCGGTCTTAGCGGACAACCCTGTCTGACCCCCGAGCGAATGGGGATGGGCGCTGTGACGCCGTCGGCGGTTCGCACCCGCGTCGTACAACCATCATACATGAAGTTCCAGATTTTTATAATTCTTCCTGATACCTTCACTCTTTTTAGGGCGCGGCGGATTGTCGCATGCGGGATCGATCTAAACGCGTTGGAAAGATCCAGCCATGCCACGACCGTCCGCCGGCAGGTTCTCCGTGCGTGTGTAAGGACGAAATTGTGCTCATAACACTCTTCGTCCCGTAGGAAGTCCTTCTGCGCCGAACTAAGTCGGTCAAACGGTCGGCCAAGAGCGCGGCAAAGAGCTTGAGGATAGTGTCCTCCAAGGCGAAGGGATGCCAGTTCTGCAACTGCCCGCGATCACCCTTCTTGTACACCAATATGGTGTTAGAGGTCTTCCAAGACGCCGGGACTACTCCGAGTCGAAGGCAGATGTTAAATATCGCCGTGAGGAGATGCGTGGCCCGGATCCACTCTACGGAGGTCACGGTACGTAACGCCATCGGAACTCGGCGGTGAGTTGGTCATCCGCCGGAACCGAAAGTTCACTTCTCGCTCTGTAAAGGGATTCAGAAGCGGAGACTCCTCATCCGCACTCGGAGGGTCAGCGCGCTCGGCTTCCGCGCCAACGCCAGCCAGATTCTCCCCGCCGCTGTACAGTTACTCGAAGTACTCCTGAACGTGCTGCCTAGGCACCTGGCATAGTTCGGCGGGCTCCTAGAGCACCTCTCGCACTGCTTTGCGGCGATTCGCTCTGTATAACGCCTGTAAGCGCTTGGCCTCTTGCGCCCAGTCCCCGCGTCCTTCTCCCAAAGACGCTCCAGGACCAGCCAGTGCTGGCCCCGGCTCACTGGCGCCTTCTCTCCCCGGGTGAACTCCACCCCTCCCTGCGTTCCGTAACCGAACCGGACTGTCTCGGGTGCTGCACCTCCTGCGTCCTCCCCGAAGAACGCCGATACCGAAGGGCGAATTCCTCCAAATCAGCAAACGTCTCGATGTCCCTCGCCCAGGCGATCAGCTCGTCGCGGATAGTCACCCGGTTATGCCTTTGCTGCCTTGTAGCAGGCGCAGGCGTCGGGTGAACTCCCGACAACCAGGCGACCGAGGCGGCGGAGTGTACACAATCGCGTAATCGGCAAGGGCTTGGAGTTGAACGAGGAATCTTGCGATCGGCGTTTCCCTGCTCTTCTCGTTAGGTGCACTCTCCACGACGCATCCTCGTTCCTCTCGCTGCCAGGTGGTAGTGATGGCTGCGTCGCGTCTTGTAGCTGCCGCTGCTCCTGCCCCCGCTCAGGCTCCGGTAGTGTTGGCTTTAATTGACATGGTAGCGGGGGCGTCCTCTTGAAGCCGCCGATCACTGGTAGTGGTGATGTAGCCGACGCGCACGGTGACGCCTCTCCAATGGCTGGAAGAGGTGGGAGGCACGGTGGACAGTGCCTCACCGGTTGGCGGGAGCCAGTGAACATCACTGGAACTCCGCACACTGATATCGTCACAGTGCAGGTCGTTAGTGTTGCCGGTAGCGACGTAGCGAAACTGATGATAGTGTCTCGCGTGGGTCCCCCGTTGAAGTGCCCCCGGTGGTCAGCGGCAAGCTGGGGGGCCTTATGGTTGACTCACTTCTGTCATCACACAGTGATGTCTTTTGCAGCGTTCTGCCCCTCATGATCCACGACGCCGCGTTGCTCGACTTCCGCAGCGGACTGTTCACGACCGGGACGTTGGCCGGCCGGCTCCTTTTCGTGCCCTCCGCCAGGATGGTAGTTGGCGAGGTGGTTTTGTCGGCCGACTGCCTCCTGATATTGACTGCCCGCCCCGCACCGCCAGACGTATTTGACGAACCCTTATCCCCGGACGACAGATTTATTATGTCGGAGGTGGGATGCGGGGGGACGCGTCCCGGTCTGGCCGTATCACTGCTTCTGCTCTTTGCGGCCGACCGCCTGCCTCGTACTGGTGGTGGATTTCGCGGACTTCTTCACTGCTTCCTCCCCACACTTTCTGGGTGCTATGTGCTGTAAAGCTGAGCTCCCCGTCGCCAGTGATGTGTTTGGCGGGGAGCGGGAGGGAGCACGCGCCGAGCTTGCCGCAGCTGATGACCTGTCGGGCAACCGCACGATCTCTTCCGACAACACGCGACATTTAATTGTAGCAACAGCTGTCCTCGGCGGCTTTCCTGTAGCAACGGCTGTCCTGATCCCAGATTTCCGGGTTGCTACTGCTTTTTGTGGTGGCGCGACGCTCTTCGTGGCAGTCTTATCGCGGGCCTGCACTGTGGTTGGTGTGGTGAGCCATCCTCCAGTTGCGCCCGCGGTGACTGCCCTGCTAAAAATGTTCGATTAAAATCGATTAAAACGTAATCCGTTTTAATCAGTTCAATCCGCGTCCGGATTAAAAAGTAATCGGTTTTAATTCTGAACGAATTATAATTGGTTTTAATATTACTTTTGCGGATTATTTCCAATCTGAAATCATTACATTCTAATCTATATCGTTGTCAATCCAAATAAATCCGAATAGCTGTATGGATATATAATCAAGGCTGGGCATATTTCAAATACTTGTATTTGAAATACAGTATTTGAAATACAATTTGTATTTTGTATTTTGTATTTCAGCGGAACACATAAAAGTATTTTGTATTTTGTATTTCAAATACAATTTCAATCTATTTTGTATTTGAAATACTAAAAAAATTATTGATAAAAATTCTTGATAACCATTAAGAGTAACTTAAATTTTTCTCATATGACACTAATTATTTTCGTCAAGTTTCCAGCAATA
>NW_012026800.1:4155069-4155989 GCF_000956235.1 Wasmannia auropunctata
TGTAGAAAGGTTTTATAAAAAAACGCATGGGAATAAATGGCGGAATAGTGAAAATAATATCTAAAGCTTACAACAGCTAAAAGATCGAAATACAAATACAAACGAGGAACAAGAAACAAACAATCATCATGAAATACAGATATCAAAAAATACAGATCAAGAAGCAGATAATTATCATGAATGCTGCAGTAAGTTTTATTAAAGTTAAAATTTATTAATATTTGATAAAATAAAAACTAGAAATTATTATCAATTATTGTCAACTTTTTTTTATATAGAATCTTTGCACTTTTTGCTTTACATTTGTTTTATTATTCTAATGTGTGATTAGTTTTTCTATTTTAAAAGTTGTCACCATTCCCAATAATATATTATTGATCTACAAGAACGGAAACATATCTTGCAGCTAATATAAATTATCATGTAAAAATCATGTATACATCTTATTATTCCAGCGAACTTTCAATATATATATATATATATATATTGGAAGTTCGCTTGAATATTAACAACTAAAGAAATGGAATAATAAGATGTATACATGATTTTTACATGATAATTTATATTAGCTGCAAGATATGTTTCCGTTCTTGTAGAACAATAATATATTATTGGGAATGGTGATCATATTTTTTAGAAGATAGTGCGTGCGCGTGTGCGTGTGCGTGTGCGTGTGCGCGTGTGTGTGTATATATATATATACATTGTCACGTGCTCCCGTGAAATAACTAATTCGCGCGAGCACGGATCAAACAAATGATGGGAACCGCGTGCGATTCCGCGGAGGGAAGGTGACCGTCCTCCGGGATGTGTCCCCCCTGCGTCCGACGAGGAGCGGCAACGCGAAAAGCTGGGCGCCAGACGTGTTCTCGGTCACGTCGCTCGCGAAACGTAACGATTACCGAAATTATTACACGCGA
>NW_012026800.1:4156038-4156495 GCF_000956235.1 Wasmannia auropunctata
TAAGGATTGCGTCGCGTGGTTCGTGGAGGAACTCAAAGAATTGGCGCACAAAGTAAAGTCCGCTCTGTCCGTTAACGTTCCGATGGCGGAATTGACGCGCGACGAATGCAAAAGACATAACAACGCTACGCACTGTCACATATGCGAAAAACCGTTCGCGGCGGAAGACACGCGGGTACGGGATCACTGCCACATGACCGGACGATACAGAGGTCCTGCGCATTCTAACTACAATTTAAACTACAAAGATTCGCGTTGCATTCCCGTGGTATTTCACAATCTATCCGGTTACGACGCGCATTTCATTATTAAGGAAGTAACTACCGCATACGAGGGATACGTGAACTTACTTCTGGTAACGAAAGAGAAGTACATCGCATTTACGAAAATGGTCAATGGCACGGACGTAATAACTTCGTATAGCATACAACTGAGTCGACAAGGCACACAGGGGATA
>NW_012026800.1:4156829-4169940 GCF_000956235.1 Wasmannia auropunctata
TGTAGTTGTGTGTGTATATGTATGTGTGAGTATGTGAGTGTGTGTATGGATAGGTGACGATTGGTTGTGAAATGCGGATGGTTGGGTAGGTGTATGTGCGCATACTACTCAGTATGTGGTATTCCCGCTCCTTCGGCGTATCACCTCAAGCAGTCTATTCCTCATACTGATACATCTACTGATTTTATCTTGAGGAATTTTCTGCCAAATCTCTTAAAGAATTCTTTCGAGTTCTACAAGATCACGATATCACGGTTCTCAATCATCCAGCAGTAAGCCCAGACCTGAATCCTATTGAACACATCTGGGATTTTATGGGTCGTCGGTTGAGAGATTATCCAAGACAGCCAACGACGCTCACAGAACTCGAAAAAATTCTTCAAGAGATTTGGCAGGAAATTTCTCAAGATGAAATCAGTAGATGTATCAGTATAAGGAATAGACTGCTTGAGATGATACGCCGAAGAGGCGGAAATACTTCATACTGAGCAGTATGCGCACATACACCTACCCACCCATCCGCATTTTACAACCAATCGTCACCTATCCATACACACACTTACATACTCACACACACACACACACACACACACACACACAAACACACGAGAGGGTTTGGAGTCATTAAATACCACGGGAGTGACGAACCGTGCGGTCCTTATCTCTGCTGTGACACCCACACACAATAATATGCAATCTCAGACCGAGCAACCTTCGCTCGTGCACATCGAATGCCGGCGGTACTTGATCAAAATCTTGCAAAAAACAAGGTCTACTTTGGAACCTGATAACTCAGCTTCTAGGCAAGCTAGAACAATTTTCTTTATGCCATTTTAAAGGGAATGTTTTCGGCTTCAAAACTAATGTGGTAACGTTTATCGCCTCGTTGTTGCTTTGTCCATGAAAGGCTGCAATGTCATAACATTTTTAAGACTCAAACACTCTCTGCTTTTGGTTTTTGTAAAAAAAACAGTTTATTGAGACGAAAAATCTCACTTAGGCCATTTTAAAGTAGAGGCCTTACCCTTCAAAACGCGCTAAGGAAAAATGTCCTGCGATTCCTGGAAGACGAGATATTGGTTTCTGAAAATCGACAAAATTTGCAGTTTTTAAAGTGCTCCCCTAATTTTTTTGCGTAGTGTATTTTCAAAGTCCCTCGCAGCGTGTTGCTTTCGCCGCAGTTACCTCCGGACCCGAATATTTTCAAAATCTCTCGCGGCATGTTGCTTTCGCCGCAGTTATCACCGGACCCGTATATTTTCAAAGTCCATCGCGGCGTTTTGCTTTCGCCGCAGTTACCTCCGGACCCGAGTATTTTCAAAGTCCATCGCGGCGTGTTGCTTCCACGCAGTTACCTCCGGACCCAAATATTTTCAAAGTCTTTCACAGCGTGTTGCTTTTGCCGCAGTTACCTATGGACCCGATTGTTTTCAAAGTCCCTCGCGGCGTGTTGCTTTCGCCGCAT
Source organism: Wasmannia auropunctata (assembly GCF_000956235.1). Lineage (NCBI taxonomy): Eukaryota > Metazoa > Arthropoda > Insecta > Hymenoptera > Formicidae > Wasmannia > Wasmannia auropunctata. The sequence continues at coordinate 4,158,295 of NW_012026800.1, forward strand.
TTACCACCGTGGTCGATTATTTACAAAGTCCCTCGCGGTGTGTTGCTTTCGCTGCAGTAACCTCCGGACCCAAATATTTTCAAAGTCTCTCGCGGCGTGTTGCTATCGCCGACGGGGCAGACGCGCGCTCCGCGGCCAAGTACTTCGCCTGACACGTCAGGCGAGCGCTTGGTCAGGCGAGCGCTTGGTCAGGTTAGCTCTTGGTCGTGCTAGCGCTTCGTCAGGCCTACCGCCGGCGGGGCTAACCCGCCGTTAGGCAAAGTCGCTCGCAGTGTGTTGTTTTCGCCGCAGTTACCTCTGGACACAAATTATTTCAAAGTCCCTCGCGGCGTGTTGCTATCGCCAAAGGGGCCGACGCACGCCCCGCATCCAAGTACTTCGCCACACACGTCAGGCAAGCACTTGGTCAGGCTAGCGCTTGGTCAGGCTAGCGCTTGGTCAAGCTAGCGCTCGGTCAAGCTAGCGCTACGTCAGGGTTCTCTCGTGTGTGTCGAGGCGTACGGACGTCCCTCTGTGCCGCTCCGTCTTCTCCGCATGCGACCGTGCGGTAAAAACGCGTCTAGCGTTTTGGAAACGTGTCTAGTGCGTGCGGCTTGCGATTTTATATCGACCTGTGAAGTTTCGTGTGCGGGAGAGTATTTCTGTCGAAGAAATAAACGATTTTCTAGTGCCACGAAACGTGGCTCGTCGCTCCGGCCTAAGATGGCTGTCATCTTCGTGCCGGGTGCACCGCGGTAATACAATTGGGAATATCCTTTCCGAGCCCCGGGTATAGATTATTGGTGCATTGTTTTGTGATGCTTGAGCTTTACGGTCTGCGATATTTCGACTTTATCTCGGAATAATAGCGTAACATGTGTGCGGGCCGGATAGCAAATTGCGTAATAGGCGTGTGCTTCGAAAAGCGCGGGAAAGCACCGACAGTGCATACGAACCGTATGGCATATGCTGCTGTCAATCGGTGGCAGCGCTGAAACGACGAATTTCGGAGTGAACTCGCTGTGTAGTTGGCATAAATGGCTAAGAACATCTCAATTTACTTTGCGGTCGTGTTTCGTACCGGGTGAGTGCCCATACGTGTGTCTTTCCGCGCGGGTCTATGTAAACGAGCCTTTCGTGGTGTAAGCGATCTTGACTCTCGATACTCTGTGGCTTTGCGCCACGTGCTCGGAGTGCGATCGCCGGGGTGTGTATTGCGGTGCGCTGGTCAGTGGTCAGCGAGGGGGTGTTGCACTGTATGCGTGGAGGTGTGCATGGGCGTTGCACGCTCGTGTTGCGGGAAGAAGAACACGTGGCGGCACTGGGCGTGCGCCGGTGTCATTGTGCACGAGATGGCGGCCGCACCTGCGACCCGTTGAGGCGGCGCTGAAATAAATGCTGACATGCCCTATGTGCCTGTGACATTGTGTGTGTCTAGTGGGATCGGTCTCTCTCCTCCTCGCTTTGTGCCTGGGTGCGGACGGCGGGCCTGTGATTAGCTTCTCCTCCGCTTGTCGGAGGAGGCGGGCTGCTGCGCCGGGCGCCCTGCCGGCGTCAGGGATCCGCGGCCTCCACCGGTTATATTCTAGCTGAGGGGACGACTATGGGATCCACCTCTATTTAACTGTCGTCGGCCGGTGCTTGGCCTGGTCCGGCGGCTGCCCCTCGTGCTTTTCGATGGACGAGGGGTCAACGCGCACGAATTTTGACACATGCGGTAAATTGTCGAGACAAGGTAGGATCTGTGTTGTGACGTTTACGCGGGGGCAATACTCACGCTGTGTGAGCCTCACGGTCGTCAGATTGGATAATTAATAATTCCGAGCTTGACCTTTGACATAAGTGATTAAAGAATATCCGGGAAGTGAAAGCCTCGTGATTCGGTGCGCGGGACGGGAACATACCTCTTTGAAACGCATTCACCGGGCATCCGAGCCTGAGAACGGTGTGCAAATCGTTTTTTTTTGGGTGTACATAGATTGCAAACTATATTTATATTTATTATTATTATATTTATTTTCTATTTTGTGGACGTAAACTATGTAACTTGACGGAACAAGTTATCACGCGGAATGAGAGGGGTTATTCTCTTTAACCTCCCCTCCAGTGCGTATTAAATAAGCCTTAAAATTCTGTTTTTATTAATTCGGTTACTATATCAAGTCGATTATATTGGAGACAAAACTCCTCGATTAACGGAAGCGAATCTTGCAAGGAATTACGATGGCATGCCGCCAATAACACGTGGAAGGATCGTCATGATTCGATAATCGGGATTCAGAATATACGCGATGTTTTAATGAAACGAGTGATCTGCGCTGATAGAACGTGCTATTAGCAAAATTGCGTCAAGTGACAGCTTGTACATGCGGTGGATACGACATTGCGGCCGGCTGAGCGGATCTGCACTTGCGAAGCAAGGGTGTAGATAGTCAGCGCCGTATGCGCCACGTGCTCCGTGGGAGGAGCCCACTGGCAGGAAACGGCTACTGAAGGATAAACTGTGCATTTCCTGCATCGAGAATGCATTCCTGGATTAATATAAATGTCTGGCGGTTTATTACGCATACATAGAAAGACTGTAACGAGGAAGCAGCTGCCGCGGCGCTTACGCATATGGGCATAAGACTGTGCAGTGGCGCGCGCGGCCGTGTACCGGGGGTGTAGAATTATCTTTCGTCTTGTCTATTTGAACTCGTGTGTAATATCGCTGCTACAATTTACGCATTGCTGGATGGAGATTGAATGCCGGCGGACGTTTTTGATCTGACTGAGTCGGTGGCGCGATTCTTTATTGAGTGTGCTTGTCTTCGTGAACAAATTTCAGGTATCACTCTCGACCGCCCGGCCGCGAAGGAAAGTGACAGGAGAGGTTAGGTTCCTCTGTGTTACTGAGGTATGACAGACGGCCGAACGTGGATAGGCGAGAATCTATATCTAGTACGAAATAATAAGATCATTGTTGTCGCGGGAGCATTTATGGCCTATAAAAGAGGCCGATGCTCCATGTATTCTTGTCTGTTATTTGTTGATTATTAAAACCCTGTATCATTATAATAGTATTAAGTTCGACTGTGCGGAAGGGCATTTCCGACACCCGCGGGGGGACGAGTACAGATAAGAGCCCCGACTCGTCCTGGCCGTGGCACCGCGGGAGTTGCAGACGCCGAAAAGAGGTTTGGGCATTGCCCTGCAGTGCATTAATAATATAAAATCGCATTACGCCCGTGTATAAGTTTGCGGGCATGAAGTACGAATCGATCAGACTGAATCTGCATTGCCTAAACCAGTGCTCGGATCAACGGGCATTGACGAGGCATATACAAGAGTAGCGGGTTACATACATAAGGCCGAATTTCTATGACACTACCAAATACTGAGAGACTCTTTTCAAGCGTGTCGAACTTTGATTATGTGCTTATAAGAAAGACGGCCGATGTCAGTAAGGGGAATTTTCATGAAATTTACAACTCCGAGATAAAATATATACGCGGATACAGTAATCCATATATTTATATACAAGATATTTGTTAAATTACTATTTGCACGGAGATTACATGCGGTCTGTGGATATTATATTATATTGTCTTATATAAAAAGTGCAGAAAACAATTGATCGCGTACGGTACAAGCCGGAACGGCGGTTAACACGAACTATACATATGCATGAAGGGAGGGCAATGCATATACAGTCACTCTCATAATTTAGAGGGAATATCGATTTTTAATTAACTCCAAGCGAGATGCGGGTACCAGCAGTGATGCTGGACGGGCATGAAATGTCTCTATCGGATTTACTGACATTTTATCAGTAACGGACACCGGAATAGGGAGGCACATGTAAGGAGGGAACTATCGTGTAAATGTGATTATCACTATTTCTATTAAATGCAGAATATAAAAGCGAATAAATTGTTGACTGCCGACTGCTCATACCCGCAAGAGTATCAATGAGTGAACTCTAAACTTGAATATTACGTTCTTAGTCGTCTGCTGTGCTATCAGTTTGTTAGAATAGCCAGTATGAAAGTTTTCAATTTGAGTTTTGAGTTATCTTTTTTTTCTTTTGATTAGTTCTTAGTTGTTCAATGAATAGTTTATTTAATGCTGGCGTTACTCATTGTTATCGGTCAGAGGAAATTGTTTTAGTTTTGTAGAAATGTTTTGTTAAGATTAGCGTTATTATCATTATTATTTTGCGTTGATGTTTGGATAATAAGTTAATTATAAGTTAGTTAATTAGTCATAGGAATATTTAACGAACGCGGGATCGCGATCGCGACTATCGCAGTGTGTATAGATCTTCCTCCATTAGGGTACCGTAGAGTTGAGTCGAGCCCAGCTCCTCCTCCGGATCCCTCCTGTGACGGTGAAGCATAAGGGTGATACCGCAGACTCGTACCTCTCCCCTGCAGTGCTGCGTCCTAGGGGACGCACGACGCTGTTTCTGCGGAGGAAAGATCGGGTTGTGAATCGAAGACTTGGCGGATTTTCAACTAAAACTTAAATATCATGGAAAGTACAAAGAAGAATAATAAAACCCCTCCAGGAATTCGGAGCCCTGGAGAACGGCGCGCAGGGGAATCTTGTCCCTCTCCCCCCTGTCGATAGCAAGCGCTGGGAGTGGGGCAGGGGCTACGACGAGGCCCTTGCTCAAGAATATGATCGTCAAAATAGAAAAGGTGCAAATTGACAGAACGAGGTTAAGATCACGATCGGGTACGGAGGATGAAGTCCCCCGATCACCCGCAGAGACAACTCAAGAGGAAGGAACTTTAATACCGATGGAGACCACGCCACTGCCTCCCAGAACACGGAAAGAAGCGGCGCGTGCAACAGAGGAAGCGGACGTGGAATACGTATCCACTGATATTCTAACGTCTAGACCCCCCAAACCGGTGAGGGGGACGTGGAAATTGTATCAATGGAAGAGGGAACGAGTTCCAGAAGGGACTCGGCGTCATCGGGGTCATCCTCAGTGATCAGACCGCCCTCGGCTGCTAAATCCGGGAAAAAGAAGAGAAAACGTAACGTACTCAGTTCCCCGGAAGCTGACAAAGAGGATATCTATGTAACCCCAAGAAGTAATTTTTCCGACTCCCAGAGAAGATTAGTAGAACTCAGAAGGGAAGATATGGAGCATCTATCATCCTCGGACCTGGCGGCCGCGGCCGGAGAATGGCTTCGCGAAACGGAGAAGTGCCGGAATAAATCCAAAAATATACAGGGTCCGTTAACAAGGAGGATAAAGGTTAACGTAAGCTCGATTGCCGAAGCAGTAAAGCTTCTGGCCATGAGGGCATCCGAGCAGGGCGACATCGGCTTTCTACGAACTAGACTGCAGGATATGCAAAAGGAAATGAATGGACTTAAAGAAGAGAACGAAAGACTGAAGCTCCAGATGCAGGAGTTTATGACCAGGTTCCTCGCAGAGAGAGGCCAGGGCGATAGAGGCGAGCCAGTTCCAGGATGCTCCTCCGCCCCGCCAGAAATCCCGCCGGAGCCCCCCCGAGGGATCGACATGGATGTGAGCGTGGAGAAGGCCCCACGCTCAAGTCGCCCTGGAACAGGAATTCCGTCGTCAAAAAAAGGTGGGGTGGCGGTGCAAACTCCCCCGAAGAAAGCGGAGAAAATGATGGAGGCGGACTTTTTCGAGAAGTTGAGCGCTGCCATCAGTAACTCGGTCTCAAATGCAATGAAGGCATACATGGTGCCGATGAGAACCTACGGAGATGGACTATGGGTGGGGCAACAACAACGGAGGATCCAAGACCGGTTACGGAAAGAAGAAGAGGGGAGCGAATCTCCGGCGACGATAGAATCGCAGACCTGCATCTCAGAAGGAGAAAGTCACTCGCAAATGAATAATGATGCGAGGCACAGTAAGCGCACACATACGCGTTCGCGCAAGGTCGCGACTAAGCTTCCAGCTGACGAAGCGAGAAATGTGGAGAATGACCCAAGAGGATCGAGAGACTTTCCCCCATTACCGGTCCCGAGAGACACAAGGACGGGTACCAGAGTACAACTGAGGGAAACCCAAAGAGCAGCGCGTGACGAGGATTCAGCAGCGGGACCTAGGACAAGGACAGAAACAAGAATCAAAGAACACCTCGTAAACGTGTCCCCCGCTCATCAGCAATTACAATCTCGAGTCCGGGAGGGAGATTGTCATATGCAGAAATAATTCGCAAAGCAAGAAATGAGATCGTGCTGGAGGACCTAGGCATTAAGGAAACAAAGATGCGAAATACGGTCTCAGGGGGAGTTCTATTGGAGATACCCGGCCAGGATACCTCATCAGCTGCGAATACCTTGGCAAAGAAACTTAGGGACGCTTTTCAGGAAACGGACATACAAATTAGAAGGCCCATGCTGAGAGGGGAGCTCAGACTAGCGGGACTCGATGCATCTGTCACCCTGGAAGAATTGAAGCGCGCAATCGCTGATGTCGGAAAATGCGGTATAGATAGTATTAGGGTTGGTTCATTTAGACTTGCCAGGAATGGTCTGAGAACTGTGTGGCTGCAGTGCCCTCTGGAAACCGCAGTGGAATTAGCGGAAAAAGGTGATTGCATTGGATGGTCCACGACGCGAGTCGTCCTCTTGAGAAGAAGGCCACTGCAGTGTTACAGGTGCCTTGCGGTGGGACACGTCCGGGATAGATGTCCCAGTGACACAGACAGAATGGATAGCTGCTTTAATTGCGGCGAAAGAGGCCATACAGCAAGGGAATGCGGCAACCCCACGAGCTGCCCGATATGCAGGGAGAAAGGTTTACGCCACGATCACAGAGCGGGATCGGACATCTGCCCTCCGTGCCCGCTCAAGAGGGACCAACAGCGAAGTCCCAGGCGAGAGGAAAACAAGGCTAATCGGAATAGCAAGGCCACTAACCTGGAGAAAGCCTAGATGAACAAGAGGATTTTCCAAGTAAACCTAAATAGGTCTAGAGGCGCACAGGATCTACTTTTACAAACCATGTTAGATTTTGACTGTGGACTGGCATGTGTCTCCGAGCCGTACCGGGTTCCGGGAGACTCCAGATGGGTGCAATCAGCCAAGCAGACTCCCATGGCCGCGGTGACGTGGTATGGCGATGCGTCCTCGGAAAATGTATCTATTGTAACCCGTGGCGAGGGATTCGTGGCGGTCCTTTGGGAAGAAATCATTGTGGTCTCCTGTTACTTCTCGCCGAGCAGGAATATCAATGAGTTCAAGGCGTTCCTGGCGGCAATTGGAGATGCAGTGGCGGCTCACATTAACAGAGCACTCTTAGTGGTAGGAGATTTCAACGCCCGCTCACATCTGTGGGACAATACTCACCCGACCGTACGGGGTGAGACAATATTCACATGGGCATCGGCCCTGGACTTGAGATTGCTTAATGAAAATTTCGAACCTACATGCGTGAGACCACAAGGTAGATCGGTGGTGGTCCTCTCGTGGGCTTCCCCTGCAGCCCTTGGGTTGGTAAGATCATGGGAGGTTCTAGCAGACGCCGAATTACTGTCTGATCATAAACCTACGCGAAGCATACTTATATGTATTGGCGGTTGAAGATCCAGAGGACATGTAATCGACCCAAGAAGTCTACCAAAATGGAGCAGGAAAAGCTTGGATATAGATCGACTCCAAGCTTGCATCGAGACTTATTGCTGGTCCAGACAGACAGATAATTCGAACGCGGAAGCTCTGGCTATGCAACTCGAGGATATGTTGTCCTTAGCCTCTGACGCCTCAATGCGAAGACACAAACGCAAAGCGAAAAAATCAGTTCATTGGTGGAACGAAGATATTGCGCAACTGAGGAAAAAGTGCATCGCACTCAGAAGAAAGGTCATCCGGGAGCACAAAAGATAGCGCGGACCAGCCCCAATGCTGGAGACGGAATTATCCCGAACACGTAAGGCCTTGAGATCCGCAATTAAGGAGGCCAAAAACTCTGCCTGGCAGGAACTGTTGGACAGTTTAGACAGAGACCCATGGGGATGTCCTTACAAAATAGTATTGGACAAAATGAAGCCCGCATGTCGACCGATCTGCGAGACGTTACCATTGGAGAAAACATTCAAGATAATAAACGGACTCTTTCCACACATAGACGAGGAAATAGCAGTAAGGCCAAGAGAAACAGTCCAATGGGACGATGATTTGGCAGTCAGCACGCAAGAAGTGGAACTCGCTGCGGCCAAGTTGAGATCAAGAAAGGCTCCCGGGCCAGATGGAATTCTAGGCGAGGTTCTGAGAGCGGCTTTGCCTGTCTGTAGTGAGAAGGTGGCCGCATGCTTCACGGCCTGCCTCAGAGAGGGTACATTCCCGGCATGCTGGAAAGTGGCACGGCTTGTACTCCTTAAGAAGCCCGGGAAGCCGGACTTAATGCCCTCTTCGTACAGGCCAATATGCCTCTTGAATGAAATGAGCAAGCTTTTTGAGCGGATCCTAGTTAAGAGAATCCGGACACACGTGGAAGAGGGAGTGGGTCTTTCTGCTCATCAATTCGGCTTCCGCACCAGGAGATCAACGATCGACGCAGTTCTCCGATTAAGGGAGACACTGGAATCGATGTATGAGGAGGGCCGATGTGCAGTGGCGGTCTTACTTGACATTTCGAATGCCTTCAATTCTCTGGTGTGGACCAAAATCCGCGAAGCATTGGTAACAAAAGAAATTCCAAACTATCTTAGAGTTATAATTGGAAGTTATCCTTACCTATCGAACCTATCGAACAGATGGATCAACTTTGTGGACAATAAAGGGATAATGAGGAAAACACAAATGACCTGCGGAGTTCCTCAGGGATCCGCCTTTGGCCCTGAAGGTTGGAACCTTACTTATGACGTAGTGCTGAAACAGGACCTTCCGGATAACTGTAGCATTATATGCTACGCAGACGACACCCTCATAATTGCGCTGGGGGACAATATCAGAGAGGCCATCGCTCGGGTGGAATACGCGACTGCTGTGACAATTAGACAGATAGAAAAGTTGGGCCTAAATATCTCACCCCAAAAAACGGAAGCGTGCGCCTTTTCTCGCGCGCACAGGTTTGTGCGCGAAGAGGTGGTGGTAATCAAGGGCTCCCTAATACCAGTTAACGCCGAGATGAAGTATTTGGGGCTGGTGCTAAATAGGAAGTGGTCATTCAGGGAACACTTTAAACAGGTGCTTCCAAGGGCAGAAAGAACGATGCTAGTATTAACCAGAATCATGCCGAACCTGAGAGGCCCCAACGAGAAAGTGAGGAAACTGTACTGTGGGGTGATCCACTCGGTCATCTTCTATGGTGCACTTGTTTGGGCCCCCACACTACATACAGACAAGAAAACCGCATCGGCTATACGAGCAGTTCAAAGAAGAGTTGCGCTCCGGGTAGTGGCTGCATACAGAACTGTGTCCTATCCCGCGGCGTTCTTATTAGCAAAGGTCATACCGGTCGATTACTTAGCGGATAGGTATAGAGACATCTATATGGATACTCGGGCGATCCAGGAGGAAGAAATCAGAATAACACAACGCATGCACGATACTATTAGAGAAAGAGCGCTGGACGCGGCCCTGACCAAATGGAAGGACGCATACGGTAGACCAGGCACCACGGCGGTGGAAGTCAGGAGGGCTCTTGTGCCTAATCTGTTCCAGTGGTACAAGCGCACCCATGGCCATCTGACGTACAGGATGACGCAGATGATAACAGGCCATGGGTGCTTTAACGCATATCTGCACCGAATAGGTAAGGCGGCTAGTAGCAGTTGCTCCTTCTGCGATGATCTCTGCGACTCTAATAATCATACCCTGGCCGGGTGTCCGGCATGGACGCCGGAACGCCAAGTATTGGTGGAGACGGTTGGTCCGGACCTAGCATTGGAGACGATTATCATAATGATGCTCGCGTCACCGGTTAAATGGACGGCGTTTGGAAATTTCTGCAAAACAGTTATGAAGATGAAAGAAGACGCGGAGAGAGCCAGGAAAGCGGAGGCTCAGCAGAATGAGGCCCAATTCGAGGATTCTTGGGAGGAAGATGAGATATGATACAATAACTGTAGGGTAGGACAGTTTTTGCCTATCGCTTTCTTTGCCTCATACATGGTCGGTTCCCTATCCTTTCTTCTCGCGGATGTCTGTCAATCATGAGGTCTTTTTGGTCTCCATGATCCTGTGCGGAGGGTTTCAGCCCATGTTCCTGAGTGGGGTCCTGATGCAATACTTTCAGTAGTCCCGGGACCTCTCTCTTAGATCTTGCGGGATCTTTTTAGGTGAATTTTTAGCAGGTAGGCGATCGGTAAGGCCAGCAACTTCAGCCAGCCTACGGGCGGGCTGAGACCGCAAGTCACGACCGGTCGAATCCTGCACTCCCCTGTAAGGGGCGCAGGGGGTCTATGAAGATTTTTACCATCTTTATAAAAAAAAAGCGCTACGTCAGGCCTACCGCAGGCGGGGCTGACACGCCGTTAGGCCAAGTCGGTCGCTGTGTGTTGTTTTCGCCGCAGTTACCTCCGGATCCAAATATTTTCAAAGTCTTTTGCGGCGTGTTGCTTTCGCCGAAGTTACATCCGGACTCTAATATTTTCAAAGTCCCTCGCGGCGTGTTGCTATCGCCGACGGGGCAGACGCGCGCTTCGCGGCCAAGTACTTCGCCTGACACGTCAGTCCAGCGCGTGGTCAGGCTAGCGCTTGGTCAGGCTAGCGCTTGGTCAGGCAAGCGCTTGGTCAGGCTAGAGGTTGGTCAGGCTAGCGCTTCGTCAGGCCTACCGCCGGCGGTGTTGACGCGCCGTTAGGCCAAGTCGCTCCAGGCGTGTTGCTTTTCCCGCAGTTATTTTTGGACCCAAATATTTTCAAAACCCCTCGCGGCGTGTTGCTTTCGCCGCACTTACCACCGAGGCCGATCATTTTTAAAGTCCCTCGAGGCGTGTTATTTTCGTCGCAGTTAACTACGGACCCGAATATTTTCAATGTCATTTGCGTCATGTTGCTATCGCCGACGGCGCCGGAGCGCGCTCCGCAGCCAAGTACCTCGCCTTACACGCCGTGCAAGCGCTTGGTCAGGCTAGCGCTTGGACAGGCTAGCGCTTGGTCAGTCTTGTGCATGGTCATCCTAACGCTACGTCAGGCCCACCACCGGCAAGGCTGGCGCGCCGTTAGGACAAGTTGCTCGTGGCGTGTTGCTTTCCCCGAAGTTACCTCCGGACCCAAATGTTTTCAAAGTCCCTCGCGGCGTGTTGCTTTTGCCGCAGTTACATCCGGACCCGAATATTTTTAAAGTCCCTTGCGGCGTATTACTATCGCCGACGGGGCCAAAGCGCGCTCCGCGGCCAAATACCTCGCCTGACACGTCAGGCAAGCGCTTAGTCAGGCTACCGCTTGGGCAGGGTAGCGCTTGGTCAGGCTTGCGCTTGGTCAGTCTAGCGCTTGGTGAAGATAGCGCTAAGCGGCGTTTCTACCATTCAAACGTCGATTCTCGTCGTGTGAAGAGCGGAACCGCCGAATTCGAGCGCCCGCAGCGTTCCCACCATTCAAACGTCGATTTTCGCCGTTTGAAGCTCCGAAACGTCGTATCCTTGCGTTCGCGGCGTTTCTACCATTCAAACGTCGAATCTCGACGTGCGAAGCGCGGAACCGCCGTATACGAGCGCCCGCGACGTTCCCACCGCTCAAACGTCGATT
>NW_012026800.1:4169991-4170635 GCF_000956235.1 Wasmannia auropunctata
TTCCGCGCACTCACTCACTCTTACGCTAACGCTCGCGCGCTCGGGCGCGAGGGCTTTGCGGCGAACTCGCGACGACGATCTCCGGGTGGCTCGACACGCGAATCGCGACACTCCCGATCGCTCACGGCAGGTCCTGTGAGAATCCTCGCACTTGGGGACGGGCGCCGTTACACCAAACCAAAGAGTACTATGCAGTGCGCGTCGCCGAAGGGGCGCACGCGACGAGACTCTGACACGAAAAATGGCGTTCCCGTCCGCAGAGTGCGAACAAGATTCTCACTCAGCCCGTGGCTTTACACGAAAAAGAGGGTCACCTTACCGGCACGGTCCTCGTCTAGGCCTCCTGGGGTAGCAGGTCCGACAGCCGCTGGTCTGTTCCCTCCTCGCTCTCTCCAGCACACTCTCTCGTTCTCTCTCGCTCGCTATATCGACCGCTGGATCGCACGCTCGCCTCGGCCGTTCGCACGCAAAAGCGACGTCGATCGCGCTCGATCGCGGATCGATGCCTGCACCCCCAGCCCGGGGGTGCGCAATACAGCGGCGCAGTCGGCCGCAACCAATCGCGGCGCCGTGTGGGGTCCTGCCGTGGCACGGGCGCGATCAGGTGATGCGTCAGACTGAGTCGACAAGGCACACAGGGGATA
>NW_012026800.1:4170684-4172474 GCF_000956235.1 Wasmannia auropunctata
TAAGCTTACTTTATATTTATTATTTAGATTATTTAACAATTTTTAGAGCATTACACAGTCATTAGACACGGTTATTAAACACGCAAAATGTTAACTAGTTGGGTATGGAAATATTTTATACGGTCAGCAGATGGCTCAGAAGTAACTTGTCAAATATGACGTTTCGAACAAAAGGTTCTACATCTTCGATAAATAAACATCTGTAAATTATTCATGGCATGATTGAAGATAATACTCAAGCAAAAAAACGCAGCTTTGATAAATTATCTACTCAAAGCAACATTATGTACACTAACGCAAACAAGCGTAAAAAAATTAACATTCTAGTAATCTATGCAGTTTAGTTGCATGTCAGTAGCAAATTAATGTAATTTTTTGTATATTTTCTCTTCTTTTAGTAATGATACGCTCGAGAATGATAAATCTTGTAAATATGACCCCTCTGGGAGACCTGCGAGTTCATCATCTTCGTGTACATCAACTGATTATTTACCAACAAATGAAATATCCCTGAGTACAATATCGGTTAAATCTAGAAAAGTGCGTTCACTGAAAAGACTTCGAGTATGTGGAAGCTTTGGGGAAATCAACGCTAATTCACGGTCATGTAGTATAGAGAGAACTGAGCTTCTTAATAAAGCTTTAGTAAAATTAATAATATCAAATCAGCTTCCACTTTCATTTGTAAATAGTGCCAGATTTCGTAAATTTTTATAGTTAATAGAGCCTAATTATAAATTGTAGTACAAATTACAAATTGCCATCTAAACTAACATTTAAAAACAGCCCTTATAGAAAAGTATTACTGAAACTACCGGCCAAAATATTACTGGCAGTAATAAATTATTGCCAGTAATATTTTGGCCGGTAGTTTCAGTAATACTTTTCTATAAGGGCTGTTTTTAAATGTTAGTTTAGATGGCAATTTGTAATTTGTACTTTTCTGTAAGGGAAACTAATGCTTGTCTCTGATGATGTACGCTCGCAAATACATGCAGAATTAAATACTGCCTTGTCTGTTTTTTGTTCAATCGATTGCTGGACTTCTAGATCCCAAGATTCTTACATCACTATAAACGTTCACTTTATAAATGACAAATGGGAAGGAAAGTGCTACAATTTAACAACAATTGCAATGAATGAAGCTCATACAAGTATAAATTTAGCTAATCAAATTAACTGTATTCTAAAAGAATGAGAACAAACAGAAAAAAAGATTGCAGTTGTCACTGACAATGCAGCGAATATGTTATCAAAAATATAAACACCGAAATAAAGGCTTGCGTATCTTGTGCAGCCCATATTCTACAGCTTAGCATAAAAAAAGGCTTAAATGATCCCATAATATGTAGGATTTGCTCTACAGCAAAAAAATTGTATCTCTGTTCCATCACTCACATAAGGCAAGCAATACACTTGAAGAACAACAGAACATACTCGGAATACCAGTTTTTAAAATTAATTCAGAGTTGTCCCACACGATGGAACTCCACGTACTATATGTTTGACCGCTTGCTTCAGAATAGAGTTCCTGTTGAAAACGTTCTAGTTAACAGAGCAATTGTTTCACGTACAACAGCTGAACAATCTGAAATAACTGATCGTGAATGGACGCTTATAAATGAATTGATTGCCGTTTTAACCCTTATGTGCACAACCAACTTTTACCACGTTGTTACACAACCAGGGTACCCGTGTATCCACCACGAGTTTATCTTAATTTGTGAGATTGTATGCGAACGGAATCGTTTGAAATAAATTTATTCCAGTGAATAAACATCAATAGAAAG
>NW_012026800.1:4173706-4174587 GCF_000956235.1 Wasmannia auropunctata
TGAATTTTGCCTATTTTTGGATGGTAGAGTAAGGTGATCTTTTATTTTTGGCACATGTATTCTATAATTTTAAACTAGACAAGCTTCAAATGAGTGTAACTTCGTCAAAAATGATCGTATCGAGATGTTCAAAAAAGCATTTTACAGCTTGAAATCTCTACTTTTCAGATCGACACTTTAGAAAAGGATCCTATTTATTTTTTATGGAATTACATAGGTCCAAATGAAAATGTGTCAAATCTCTAAAAATGTGTACTAAATTTAAAAGGTTTTATGGCATAAACTAGAAATCGCACACAAATGCAGTTTACTGCTTTTGAAAGAGTGAATCTTTACCTTCAATTTGCTTTTTTGTTGAGCGTTGTATGATTTTTTTTCACCGAGTTATTCACATATTGAAGCAAAAATGGTCCTTTTTGCTTCACCGAGTTATTCAACATTGAAGCAAAAAGGATCATTTTTGCTTCAATATTGCATAACTCGGTGAAAAAAAATCGTACAACGCTCAACAAAAAAGCAAATTGAAGGTAAAGATTCACTCTTTCGAAAGCAGTAAACTGCATTTGCATGCGACTTTTTATTCGCGCCATGGAACTTGTCAAATTTCGTAAAAAATTTTGAGATTCGAGTCTCCTTTTTTATCCGTGTAATTCCATGAACGACCAGTAGGATCGTTTTCTTAAGTATCGATTTGGAAAGTAGAGATTTCAAGCTGTAAAATGCTTTTTTGATCATCTCGGTACGATCATTTTTGACGAAGTTACACTCTCTTGAATTTTGCCTATTTTTTGATGGTAGAGTAAGGTGATCTTTTATTTTTGGCACATGTATTCTATAATTTTAAACTAGACTAAGCTTCAAATGAGTGTAATTTCGTCAAA
>NW_012026800.1:4175502-4176036 GCF_000956235.1 Wasmannia auropunctata
GTCGCCACTTCGTTTGACCTTTCCCACGAAGAAGGTTGTAGACGGCAGGCTGCGGACGGACGACTTCTCTGGCCCCGCTGTTTGCTCGCAGCTTCCGTCGGTTCCGAATAAAGCGATTGAGAGGATGCACTCGCATGCAGGAACGCAGCAGGACGAATGACCGGGCGGACACTTGCGCGAATTTTTAGCAATGAATTTTATTCTGCTTTTATTATAATGATTATAAATGCGCACAGCTCACAGTCACTCATGCATTCACTCTCGTACAGTCTCTCGCCGTGTATGACCCGCGCGTCGCGTACAGAGACACTTGCGTATCGCGTCAATCAGCGTCGGACCGTAAAACGAACTCGTTAGAACGCCGTCGGAAGACCGGAATCTCCTTTCATGCGCTCAATCGAAGCTCGCGGTTGATTTATTCGCTTTCGGTTTTATGTATCCACCGCATAGCAACTCGTGCTAACAATGGCGGTTGGATGACGCAAGATTTACTCGACTATCTTAAGCCGCACTCGCGTTTTACAATTAAACTCG
>NW_012026800.1:4177913-4180303 GCF_000956235.1 Wasmannia auropunctata
ATTTTTATTCGCGCCGTGGAACTTGTCAAAGTTCGTAAAAAATTTTGAGATTCGTCGGGTCTCCCTTTCTATCCGTGTAATTCCATGAAACATCAGTAGGATCGTTTTCTCAAGTACCGATTTGGAAAGTAGAGATTTCAAGCTGTAAAATGCTTTTTTGATCATCTCGATACGATCATTTTTGACGAAGTTACAATCTCTTGAATTTTGCCTATTTTTGGAGGCTAGAACAGGTGATCCTTTAATTTTTTGGACCAGTGTATATTATATTGTAATTGAAAGATTAAATTAAAAAGTATTTTGTATTTCAAAGAAGTATTTTGTATTTCAAATAAAAACTTAAAAGTATTTTGTATTTTGTATTTCAAATCGAAAGATTGAAAGTATTTTGTATTTTGTATTTCAAATCAAAAGATTTAAAGTATTTTATATTTTGTAATTCAAATACTAAGATTCCTAGTATTTTGTATTTTGTATTTTAAATACTTTAATGGTGTATTTTGCCCAGCCCTGTATATAATATCCAAAATAATCCGTCTAAATCATATATATATATTTTTTAACATCTAAGTTTGTTTCAGTTACAAAAACATTGATTTAATAAAATTGATTGTAATCCGTCTGAATCCGATTATGCTAGGAAAAACAACATTGATCTAAATTTTTAATTCAAATTTTTAATTCAAAATTCAGCGATATCGCGTATGTAATTTTAATCTGCTTTAATAATATCTAATTTTTACTAATTGAGTTGATGAATCCGGTAATTCGAAATTCACCGATTTTGAGGCTAAAAACTAAATCGGTTTGAATGCAATAAAAATCCAATTTTGTCTGTGATTAGTATAACAGTAATTCGTTTTAATTTTTTTGCATACATTTGTATGAAACGCTATCACTTCTCTTGATCCAGTATTTTACATTGTGTTGTACTTATTTGTATTTTACTGTTGTCATTTCGACTATCTATCATGTTATTGTATGTTAACATTTATAAAACAAATATTTTCATCTTTTTGATAACTTTATTGATCTGATCTATCACGGATATATATTCATTAATATCGAGTAGTCATGGATCATCACGAAGTGTCTGCAGTTTCCGATCACAGAAGTCAAGCAACATTGGTGGCGGTCGTGGCTTGGGTGACTATAAGTTGAAAAAGTGCGATTAAAACCGATTAAAAAAAAGTAATCCATTTTGACTGGGATTTGTGTCTTGAAATAATATACATGCATTGAAATGTTGTATTAATCCTTACATTTGTCACAATTTCGAGTTTGGTTTTGAAAATTTTTTTTGTTATTGGTTCGATTAATTCTATAATATATTTAGAATAATAAAATATATGAACTTTTATTATTAGTTGAACTATATAATTTTGACATGATATATTCATATATTAATCAGTAAATTTTGGACCGATCAATTGCTTTTTTGCACGAGCAATCGTCGAAGTTTGAATTGACATAGATTCCTATCACCTGATACTAATCCGTCTAAAGTGAATTATATCCGATGAATGATTTGATGAATGATTTTAATTTTTTTTGATACCGTAATTTTTAATTTAATTTAATATAAAAGTTTTTTCCAAGGTTGTTTTATACATTTAAGATAATATTATTTGGATCTTATTTTCTAATTCGATACAAGTTTTTTTAAAATGTTATTTAAAAAATAATTTTGTGTGCAGAAATTTTCGGTGCAGAAATCCCGATCGATTCGGATAACTTTTTATAATCAGTTTTAATCGAACATTTTCGGCAGGGTGCCGCACATGAGGGAGACTATGCTCCCTGTGGTTGATGTCCTGGATGGCCTCGTCGTTGGAGTGATCGTGGGAGACATGCTGGGATGCCGCGGTTCTACGGCACGACCCCGATTCACATCGCCGGCCACCCCAGTCGATCGCGCCGCACGCGCCGCACAAGCACGCACACCCGCACCATTGAGATATTAACTAACAATAAGAGTTTTCGAGATATTAGGCTTGGGTCAGACTTTATAGACACCCTATATACCCGCCCTATAGTACCCGCCAAAAGTTCCGGGCCACCTAAATAACTTTTGAATGGTTTGCAATATAGGATTGAAATTTATAGGGATACAATGGGATCACAAAGTCTATTATTTAACCACAAAAACACCCTTCTCCACATCTCCGGAGGGCGGGGGAAGGAGGGGGTCAAAAAATCTTAAATGGAATGTGGGGTCGAGTGAGAGCTCGTTCGAAAGGGCTTTCCGAGACGAAAAAAATGCGGGGTCGCCGAGCTCTCTAGGATTTTTTTTCGCAGAGTTATGATTATTTAAACATTTCGATTGAGATTTTGCGATAGCGAGGGCCCACGGCGACAACAGAAGAAAGACAGAACTTCACGCGGGCACG
>NW_012026800.1:4180353-4181214 GCF_000956235.1 Wasmannia auropunctata
TTGCGCGTGCAGGGATTCGCGCGCGGCGTGACACGCCTGTAGCCGGTCGTGCGTTTTTACGTGTAATTTGCATGTATCTGTCTGCGAACCTTCATAAAGAGAAGGATATACAGGTTTCCGAGGGGACGAGCTGCTGTGCCTGGCGCGCGGCCTGCATGGACGTGATCGAGCTTTTGGCGGTACCTGTGCTTTGACGGATTAAAACTGTGCATGTCATACTTGCTGCATTAGTGTATAGGTTATAGACGCGCGTGAGCGCCTATGCGGTGCCTATCTTCGCTGCTGCGGGCGGTCGCCGGGGTGCCCGCGCGAACAACCGATCTGCACCCTTCGGTGTAGATCTCCGACGGGAACACCTGGAGCGGTGCCGCGGGAGACGGCGGGCCTTCCTCCTTGTGGCTGTATGCGGAATCAACTCTGGGAACTCGGGGCCTGTTTCTCCATCATATATTTCTCCGGCATAAGCATATTTCAGGGCTCTATCCTGGAACGTGAGCGGAGACCGAAAGTGACAGGTGGGGTTAGGATCCCCTATGTGCGGAGCCTGATACGTGCTGAAATGGATTATCGATGGACTGCGGGAGAGGAATATTAGATAGCGTGTGCACACAAAGTCCGTAAAAGAGACTGTTGTGCACGCTGTCGGATTTTATTGTCCTTTTTCTTTCTTTATCCCCGCTGTGCCGTTGTATACATAAGTATCGACGAGGGATTGCTGAAATCCGTGGAAGGCGAGTACAGGTAGGATCCGGACTCGCCGGGCCACGGCAACGTGGGAGTTCCGGCCGCCGACAAGGTTCGTCTCTCGTAACATTGTTTTCCGAGATGCCTTGTGTCGGGGCGGACTTTGGACATAACGCA
>NW_012026800.1:4181582-4182070 GCF_000956235.1 Wasmannia auropunctata
TTTCAATTGTCGTGAATTATGTACTCCAATAGGTTCTCCTGTTAATCGTTCTATCAGGTACGCGTTTTTTCTTACTTCGCGATTTATCCTGTATGGACCATCATATAGTAAATGTATCTTTTTCGTTTGGCGTTTACCTGCCTTCGAAGTTCTATGTAATTTTAGCCACACAAGTGTACCTGGTTGATACACCTTGGCATGAGATGTTTTATCGAATTGCACCTTTCTCTTATTTGCCGCTTTATTTAGGTTTTCTCTAGCCCATTTAATCTTTTGCGCTCTATGCGTTTTTTCGTCTGGTTCCCTAGGTCTCAATGTTGGGTTAATTTCCAGATCTATGTCTTCATCAAAGTGCAACTCATCCGGTGCATAGCCGGTTGATGAATGTGTCGTTGCATTAATAACTGCTTCAGCCCTCTCGACTATTTTATCCCACGTGCAATGTTTGTCACTAGCGTACGTTCTTATTATTCGCCCGATTTCTCTCA